>NW_024412388.1:55852035-56035867 GCF_014898765.1 Herpailurus yagouaroundi
CACTGCAGTCTTAATTATCCTTGTCCATTCAACTTTGTAGAGGTATAAGTTTCTAGATGTTGAATTGTTTAATTAAAGGCTATGTTTCTTAACAGCATTAACAAATGGATCTCCAAAGAGATTGTACCAATTTTATATTCCCGCTAGCACTGTATGAAAATGCACCCCTCTCTTATAAAGTCAGATGGCAGGGATAGAGACCACTGAAAAACGCCAGATGGTTTGAGTGCTTCCTGGTGGAGGGATGAAATGCCAGGTACAAATTTCTTCAATCAATCAATTGCAATTGATGAAAATTGCAATGAATGAAAGTAAATCTCATAAAAGTATTAATCCAAAAAACTACTATTGTTTTTCTCAGCATGATTATGTTATTTATTTATTAATAAATATTTGTTAAGACCTACCATAGATAGGCCAAGAACTATACTGGATTTTCTCAACACCAGGAATGCTTTGTAGACCCTCAGTAAAGTGCTGTGAAGTCAAATGGAGTCAAGCATTTGTATCAGGTGGCCATAAAGATAGATGTGCACAATCCAGCTGGGTTTTTATTATAGGTATTTAGACTTTTTGGTACTTTTAGGTATTTCAATTACTTAGACCTATTTTCTAACCTCAGTAATATTAATCACAGAATTATATATGGGAGATTTATATATTATTTATAAAATTGAATAACAGTGGAAGTATCTAAAATTGTATAAGATTGGGAAGACTTGATTTAAATATTTTCATTGATATACAAGTCTACTATATTTGGAAATGTCAACATTGTACCTTGATATGTTTTATATTTTGCTAGGTGGAACTACTGGCAGAAAAATCTTCTTTATAATTAAAACATGTCTTTTTATCAAAACATTGCTTTACCAATCATGTTTCTCCACCAGGAAAAATTGATTCTGTATACTATTTGTTAACATAACTCACGTTATTTCTTTTCCCTGTACTTCTCCCTTTCCCTAAGCTCACTTGCTTTTCTTATACTGGAATTTATGTGGGATATTTGGTGCCCACATCTATTCACCAGTTTCTTATTTCACTGCCTGCTTAGATCATCCTAGTGACCTACTGTGTTGTACCACTGATTATTTTCTAGCCCGGAAGCAAGGGTCATATGTGTTTCCTATTCAAACAATGCCTTTAAAATTCTGTGAACTAAAAAGCTTGGAAGGGGAATGGAGCTTCTCTGCAGTGCCTCATACTTCTCTATGTTGGGGTCGAAGATATGAAATTATTGATTACTGATGATGAGCCTGGCCATGTGCTATCATTGTGATTTATTATTTTATTTCATTCTTGCTACTCTAGGAAGTAGGTATGGCAAAACAACTTATAAATAGGAAAACAAAGGTCAAGAAGGAGTCTTAGGAATGTCCTGAGTCCTACAGCTCTAAGTGACTGTGCAGATTTGGCCCCGTGTATTTAGCAGTGTGCTCCTACACTACATAGTCCTGCCCCAAGTGGGGTAGATGAACATACTTGCTTTTATAAGAAGTCTGGCGATACCATTTCCTCCTTCAATTACCAAGTTTAGTATTTATCAACCATATGAAGAATAACTAGGATTAAGAAATGACAATTTATTAGTCATAGTCAATCATGACCCATTCACAAATACCATACTAGTCATCAAAGTAGGCATTGAAAATACAAAGGCATTTAGAACTCAAGGTGTTTACAACTGAACTTCATACAAATCGACTGTAAATCAGTTGTTTTGATCCTCCTATCTCAGTGAACTTGGCCTCACTATCCACCGATTGACCATGGCTCTACCCTCTTATAACCATTCCCCCATCACTCTTCAACCCACCTGAAACTAGTTTTACAGCCTCCACCACACTGAAGCTGTCCATCCCTAAGTCATCAATGACTTCCATGGAAATAAACCCTGCAGACACGCAGTCCTTTTTTTGTTCCTCCACTCTACAGCATTTGCACTACTGATCCTCTCCTCTCCTTTAAGCACACACACTTCCCTTTACTTCTCTGATGTCACACCATCTGGAACACCTCCTAGTTTTCTAGATATTCCTTCTCATTCTTTCTGCTTTACTGGCTCTTCCTCATCTAGATTTTTTAAGTAGAGTTTCACATTCCTCGGGGCTTCATCTTGGGTCTTTTCATTCTATACATTCTTACTAATAATTTCATCCCACTTAATGGATTCACTTACCATTTATCATTTTGCCAACACTTCCCAAATTTATATCACATGGGTTCTCTTGAACTCCAGATTAGTATATACAACCATCTCCTGAACATCTTCACTTGAATGACTCTGAGGCCCCTTGACATGTATAAAACTAAACCGATCATTGTCCCCTCAACCCCCTCAAACTGCTTCTCCTCCATTGTCCCCTATTATATCAGGTAATGAATCCCGACTGGCTGCTATCCAGCTATTTACTTAGCCATCCCATATATTTACTACTACCTGTTTATCAGGTCCAATCAGCATAATTCAATCACTATATTGAATCAGTTGATTTTGTACATTTAGATGATCAAGATATCTATAGACAATATTATGGCACAAAGTAGGAGATTTGATGTAACCCTGAGATAAAACTGTAATCATGTACTACTGGCCCTGCTATATAAGTAGTAAACTATTTCTAGTTGGTCCTTATGAACAGATGTAGAGAAAAAAGCATTTGCCATATCAATTAATTAGCTGAATACTAGGTGCAAGGAGCTATGGTATTAATCTGCTTTAGTAAAAATACTATATGTAGAATATTAACTACAACAAAAGTCACCTCCTGATTAAGTTTATGACCATCCTCAGATATTTGTCAAGATCTGCCTTCTGCATTGGACAAACAGGTGACTTATGTGGGAATGTGATAGGTATCACCACTCATACATCTTTCTAAGTCTTTGGTAATGGGCGCTAACCTCTGCAATTCCCTTGAAGATATGCTATTCGTTTTGTTTACTGTCCTAGTAGGATGGAAAGGTTCCAGAGGCTTCCTTTCTACCATTATAGTCCTTGTTTCATGGGTCAAATTGCCAATGTAAGGATTTTACCAGTTGCCATGTATATCTGTTATGTCTAAACATGTATTTCTTTTAAGTTTATTTTAATCCAGTTTTATATCCCATCTTCCTTAAAATCCATTTCTATACATATTCCTCAGGTTTATATTGATGTAAGTTAGGAAAATCTGGCAATCAGCTTTTTTGGTTTATAAGCTGCTTCCTCCTGGATTGGACTTTGTACTTGTTCCCCTGGAGCATGCGGATATCTGACCCTAGTTACGGGAATAGTGGATAGTTCTCAAGCAAGGAAAGGCTGATATCCTCAGACACAGGAGGACAAGCTGCTTCCACTGACAGAAGAGGTTCAAAGTGACTTGAGATTTCAAAATTCTCACCTTGGCCTAAGTCCATCCAGATGTATCCCCAATCCACGTTTTGGGGTCCCTCTCCTTCCCTATCACTTTCCTAACTTCTACACCAGAGACCTGGCAAGGGTATAGATTCAACTGATGTTGTAAATTCTGTAAACTGGACAATTAAATATCTGTTCATTTTTAGCAGTAGCAGCCAGCCCTGTAGCTATAAGAAATGAGAGATTCTTGGGGCGCCTGGGTGGCGCAGTCAGTTAAGCGTCCGACTTCAGCCAGGTCACGATCTCGCGGCCCGTGGGTTCAAGCCCCGCATCAGGCTCTGGGCTGATGGCTCAGAGCCTGGAGCCTGTTTTCGATTCTGTGTCTCCCTCTCTCTCTGCCCCTCCCCCGTTCATGCTCTGTCTCTCTCTGTCCCAAAAATAAATAAACGTTGAAAAAAAATTAAAAAAAAAAAAAAAGAAATGAGAGATTCTTTTTTTTCTATTTTTTAAAAGTTTATCTATTGTTGAGAGAGAGAAGTGGGGGAGGGACAGAGAGAGAGGAAGACACAGAATCCGAAGCAGGTTCCAGACTCTGAGCTGTCAGCACTGAGCCCGATGCAGGGCCCAAACCCATGAACCATGAGATCATGACCTGAGCCGAAATCAGATGCTTAACTGATTGAGCCACCAAGTGCCCTGTGGAAATGAGAGATTCTTTTAAGGCTGTCATGGAATCCCTCCACCTCTTTGATGAGACTTGAGCAGAGAGTATGAGGACTCAAGGTTGGTACTTTCTCTAAGTGCTTTAGTGTATTCAGAAGAACCTATTTATCACCAGTTGTCATAGTCATTGTTACTGTTCTAACAGTCAAACACGGCAGATAGACTTGTTTCATTAGGCACTTTATCCCAACCAACTACAGGTGATGACTTAATTAATAATGATACTTCTGCATGACATGGGTTACCAATATTCATTTCCTATTAGCAAGGAGCTCAGCACTACATTCAAGCCGAGCACAAAACCAATATGATGGCCAAATCCCACTGTTTAGGGTCTGTTTCCTGGGAGTACTCCTAGCAACAATTTCTGTGCCAATCAGAGTCCAGTTAGGAGACAGAAACCACGCTGGTTATTTGCTTAAAGAGAATTTAATGTAAAGAAATACTAACTATGCAAATAAAAGGTTTTTAAAAAATCCTCTAAGGTATCATGGAGATAGCTACTGCAGGAAAGGCAGAGGGAATAAAGGGAAGAGACTAGAATTATTAAAACCTAGAAAATTAGAGGGCTCCCCCCACATACACACCAATAGCTAAACTCAGACCTCTGAGGAAGAGATGCTGTTTAACTGGAATCTTTGATACCTGAATCTTTGAGTTCAGAGGAGGCTCCCCATAAGCCTGGGATCCAGAGGCTCTGTAGGCTGTGGGGAGCATGTTGAGACCGGCTCTGCGAGTGACAGGAAAACTGCCAACTGCATTCAGCTGCTGCTATGGGAAGGGGTGGCTGCTTCTGGGGGGAAGAATCATTGCTGCAGAAATGCTAAGAGGAAGCAGACACTAAGGGGCATTTCTCCTCCAGCTTTGCAGTCTCCCTAGCACCACCAATGGCAGAGCCTGATGGAGAGCCAGCTGGCGAAGCAGGAATGTGGTTTGCAAGACACAAGCACCAGCTTCACAAAGTGGAATAGAGAAAGATAGTCCAAACCTACTCTAAGGTTTGGAGCTGAGAGACAAAAATTTAATAACTGGCACTCCCATCTTAGTAAAAGGAACCATCATCCACCAAGCTGCTCACCCTAGAAACCCAGTAACGAGTCATTCTTAGGGCTTCTCTCTTCTCTTTGGCCATCGATAAGCTCTTAAATATCTCTGAAGTTTGAACCCGCTGCCATCATCTTCATCCCTCACCAAGACTACAAGTTAGAATACAAGCCTATTTAGTCTTCAGGCTCGATAACTAACATCTGTGCTCCTGCAGTTCACTCTCTACACAGGAGTCACACAGCAGCCACAGTGATTTTACAAAATTGCAGATCTAATTGTTAGGATTAAACCCACCTCCTGCCTTATTCTTCTTTTGGCTCTCCTTGCTCTATACTCATGATTGACTTTCTCTAATTCCTCAAACACATCCTCTCATTTCTGGATCCTTGCACCTGCTCATTATTTGACTTATTATAGGTTAATCTTCCATCCCCACAAACCCCATCCCCCTCTGCTGGCTAACTTCTTCAAGTCTCAAATAAAATAGAGAATCTTCCGTGAGGTCTTTTCTACCCAGAGACTCATTAACACCCATTCCTGCATGCCTCTTAAGAGACATAATCACTTCAGTTACTAATTGAAATATTCTTTTCCTACTTTCTGCCTATTGCCTTCTCCTTACCATAAATGTTCAGACCATAATGCATAGGCTGTTGTTTACTGCAGGTGGTTGCTATTGCAATATACTCAGAACATAGGCTGCAAATTCTCAGATTCTGTGCTTAAAACTCAATGGTGCATAACGATTTTAGAAAAAAATCTTTTTCCCCTTCTTACTCCTTTTAAGCCAGATAAACCCCTTCCAAAACATGTCCTTGTATAGTCTTCCCCAACTGAACTGATGAAAAATCTATTCTTCCAATTGTTTAGGCCCAAAAGCTCACAGCCATCTTTGACTCCTCTCTTTCTTTAGCTGCCCACGTCTAGCTCTTAGCAAATCCCATCAACTCTATCTTTAAAATATATCCATATTCCAACATTTATTACTTCTACTGGCATTCTAGTCCAAGTCACCATATGTGCTTGCTAAAATATTGTAATTTTTTTCTGTAATGGTTTTTCTGCTTCTATCTTGGACTCACCTTTCCCTATTAGTCTTTTCTCCCCAAACCACCCAAAGTGACCTAAAAAAATAAATCAAATGTCACACCTCTGCTCAAAATTATTTAATCAACTTCCCATCTTACTCTAAATAAAGTTCAAAACCTTACAATGACCTACATGGCCTTACATGATCTGGCCTCTTTTTACCTTTGTGACTTCATTCTCTGCCCCCTCACTCCACCTCACTTCAGTCAGTCACAGTGGCCTCCTTGCTTAGCACATTCAAAGCACACTATACCTAAGGACCTTTGTACTCATTGTACTCTGCCTGGAATACTGTTCCTCCAGATAGCCTCATGGCTTATGATATCACTTAATTCAGGTCTTAAATGCCATCTTATCAAAGTAGTCTTCTCGTCACTGAAGAAGGAAATGAAAGAAGAGCTAAATAAATAAAGAGCTATTCTGTGTTCATAGATTGGAAAATTCAATATTGTTGAGATGTTAATTCTCTCCAAATTTATCTACAGGATTAATGTAATTCGTGTAATTAATGTAATGTAATAATATTCCATTGTAGATATATACCACATTTTCTTTATCCATTCATCCACTGAAGAACATTTAGATTGATTCCATATATTGGCTATTGTGAATAATGTTGCAGTGAACATGAGAGTGCAAATATCACTTTGAAATTCTGTTTTAATTTTTCTCTATATAAACTCATGTCGTTGCAACTAGACAGTATTATGCTAAGTGAAATAAGTCAGAGAAAGACAAATACCATATGATTTCACTTATATGTAGAACTTAAGAAACAAAACAAACGATCATAAGGGGAAGAAGAGAGAGAGGAAAGCCAGGAAACAGGCTCTTAACTATAGAGAACAACCAATGGTTATCAGAAGGGCAGTGGGTAGGGGGAGAGGTGAAATAGATGATGGGGATTAAGCAGTGCACTTGTCATGATGAGCGCTGGGTGCTGTGTGGAAGTGTTGAATCACTAAATTTTATACCTGAAACTCATATTACACTGTATGTTAACTAACTGGAATCTAAATAAACACTTAAAAAATTTTTGAAAATCAAATCAATAACCTAATTTTACACATAAGGAAGTAGAAAAAAATTGGAAAAAATTATTTTCCATAAATACTCAAAAGTGGGATTGCTGGATCATATGGTAGTTCTATTTTTAACTTTTTGAGGCACCTCCACACTATTTTCTATAATGGCTGCACCATTTTACATTTGCTTCAACAGTGCACCGGGTCCCAATTTCTCCATATCCTCAGGTTATTTTATTTTTGTTTTGTTTTTTATAATAACCATCCCAACAGGTGAAGTGATATCTCATTGTGATTCTGACCTGCATTACCCTGATGCTGAGCATCTTTTTGCATGTTGGCCATTTGTATGTCTTCTTTGGAGAATGTCTGTTCAAATCCTTTTCCCATTAAAAAAAATGTTTATTTTGAGAGAGTGTGTGCATGCACTCACGCTAGTGGGGGAGGGGCAGAGAGAGGAGAAAGAATCCCGAGCACATTCCACATGGTCAATGTGGAGGTGAATGTGGGGCTCGAACTCACAAACCATGAGATCATGACCTGAGCCGAAACCAAGAGCTGGACTCTCAACCAACTGAGCCACCTAGAAGCCCCAACTAGTTTGTTTTTATTATTGATTAATAAAACACCCAAACTCATTGTAGTGCTGCTACAAATATGTACCCTATAAACCCAGAAATTCTGATAAGTTCTATTTTGCATGATTTCCACCTAAACAGAAAAAATATACAGTTCATTTTTAACAGTATACACATTATTGAGTTTTTGCCAACAAGAGAGAACTTTTGTTTTGACTAAGTATTGAGGAGACTCAAATTCCCTACTAATAATTTTATTTGTCTGATGATTAGAAAAAGGTTTCATTGATAGTTTCCAACTCTGTATGTTTCAGATCTTGGTTCTCCTCATCCAGTCACACACTTTTGGAACTGGCCACTGTAGGACACATTTTATTTCATGATACGTCCTCTGGACATGTAACTTTGTGTCACATGGTAGATAAAGTACTATAGTAGACAGGAGAAGTATTCTAGAAGCCCATCCCTACATTAAAACAGGTAAATAACTTTATACAAAAGTGAATGCATACCACCTATATATATCCTACCAAACCCAGACCATATATTTCTCACTCAATTTCTCCATACAAGAATTCTCGAAGTATTTTCTGCCATTCAAATGTCATCTGATACAAGGGGAAGCATGATGATGGAAAAATTGAGGTGGAAAGAGACAACATTCTTCACCAATTACAGCTAAAACATCTTCTACAAATTTTATTTTTGGGGCTTTTTTGTTTTTTATTTTTAAGAGAGAGAGAGAGAGAGAGAGAGAGAGAGTTCACCAGTGAGGGAGGGGCAGAGAGAGAGAGAGAGAGAGACAGAGGATCTGAAGCAAGCTCTGCACTGAGAGTGCAGATCCTGATGTGGGGCTGGAACGCAAGAACTGCGAGACATGACCTGAGCCTAAACCAAGAGTCAGATACTCAACCAACCGAGCCACCAGGTGCCCCTCTTCTACAAATTTTATAAAATTTATAAAATATATAAAGCAGAGAAACATATTTCTAGGGCCTCTCTTGGAGCCTTAGAAAAAGTTTATACAAATGAGGGGCATTAAGCTTAAGTTTCATGAACTTCATAACTCAGGTCTCTAAGAGTGGAGGATTTTGTTTTTGTTCAGAGCTGTATTCTCAGTAACTAGAATCAAAGCCATATTGTAGGCATACAATAAACATATGTTAAAAGAGTGGAAGAAAAGAAGAAAGAAAGGGAGGAAGGGAGGGACAGGAATGAAAGGAAGGAGGGGAGGGAGGGGGAAAGGAGAAAGCAGAAGTGGAGTAGTTCATTGCATAATTTCATTACAGAAACATAATGTGGTTTCCCCATACTTGGCAGAAAATAACTCATTAGAATTATTTCTGTTGGAAGGAAAATGCATTGGGACAAACAAGGTAGTCTAGAATCCTAAACTCCACATTTAAGATGACATGTCAATACAAGGAGGTTATCCGGACTCAGAAATATCTGGACTCAGGAATGGGTAGAACTATGAGATGGCCCAGGACAGAAAGGTTCTGGATGGAAACTTGGGTAGAGTCAAAAGAGGAAGCTGAAGTTAACTTTTTAGGTTTACATACATATGTCCATCCAAGCAGGCATCTCTAAAAAAATGTTGGGGTACTGCAGTCTTCTCTTGATGACTCTGGAAAAGCCAATGCTGTTGATAAGTCACATAGCTGTGTGTCCACGTTGCCTCCTCAATTCTACTTAGGGTTAATGAATATTAACTGAATAGTAGCCTCTGACCAGTCTGACCAGCATGGCCACTATGTAGTTTGAATATAAATATATTTCTATAAATGCTGGTAAAAAGTAACTTCCCTAGTTTCTCTGAGACTTGACCTACTGCCATGGTCACCCTAGTCCCTCCTCTGGAATCCCCCAGACCTCCCCACAAATCAGCAACCAAAGGAATAAGTCTAGGAGTGACATCCTGCTTCAGCCATAAGTTTCATTGGCCAATGCCTATACTGAGCTCATTATTAAATATTTTGCATAAAATCCCTGGTTCTACTAAACAATCAACATGCTGCATGGGAGAAATCATGACTTTGGAGGAGGCATAGTCTTGCCCTCCCAGTGCCTTGTGGGTTAGATAAGAATAGAGCAACACAACCTTATTGCTTGGATTGATTGTTCTCCCTAGAGTTGAGTTTTCCCAGGGTGGGGCATTGAACAGGTAGCCAGTTTCCCCACAAAACTACATCAGAATAATCAAGTCTATTCTAGTCACTGTTAGATTTCCAGCAACTAGTACAGTGATGGCACATAGTAAATACTCAATAAACTTTTTTTTATTATTATTAGAAGATGAAGAGTAAAAAAGAAAGTAGAATCTAAAAGGTCTAGATCTAAAAAGATTATCTAAAATCTTGGGGAAAAAAATCACTGAAGGTTTTCCCTGGTATTCAAGGTGGGTAATCTGAGACTTGACAGATTGAAGGTCTTGCCCAAATAACCATGAGTTATTAACAGAACGGATTGTAGAGACCTGGCCTCTTGTATCTCCATCCAATGCTCTTTTCACTACACTGAGCTGTCTCTCTTATATCCAAGGAATCAGGTATTCCCACTTTGGATTTCTCATAGCATGGAGAAATTCAGACCTGATCAGTACTGCCACCCACATGGGAACTGGAAGATTTAAGTAAACTCCAGAATTACATGAGGAAGTAATCTCATACTACAGCTGCAGCTGATTCTGCTTTCCTCCTATTCTTGGAACTGGTGGGCAGAGTGAAGTCATGATTTTGAGCAGAGTGTGAGAGTTTGGAACAGCCACCATGAATTTGTGAAGAGAAGTCAACAGGAGTTTAAAAGATTTCTGAGAGCTGAGAGAATGAGGTTGACATTCATTAGGATGACTGTGTGTGGACCAACTCAGCAAGGTGGTTGAATTTTCTTACCAATCTTGGCAGCAATTAAGAATTATCCAGCCCAAATGTCAATAGTTCTGAGTTTGAGAAATCCTGCCCTGGAAACATTGTAAGTGTATAATGGCCACAGGTGGCTAGCAGTTACTATATTGAACAGCACAAATATAGAATATTTCCATCAGTATAGAACATTGTACTGGACAGCTCTCATCCAGAAGAGTTTCAAGATCCTTTTTATCTCTGAGGTCTCAAGCAAAATGGAACAGAGCAAGATAGTAAGGATAATGATGGGGAAAAAAAAAAAAAACACCAAAAGAATGAATACAATGGTCTTTAGGGGCATCAGTTATAAGTCATTGCCACTAAAGATGGATAATTCATACCTGACACCGGGAGCCCATATTTTGATTGCAGTTCACACAAAAGTATAGTGTTGGGATCAAATTAACAATTGACCAAATTTTAACTAAGTATGTTGACAAACTAAATGCCACTTGGGAATCTACATTGTGGCTACTTGTCTGACTAGTTCTTTGTCTCTTTCTTGTTGTCCTCCCACAGCTATGGCTATAAAGGCAGTGCCCTACCTCTTTTCTGGGCAGAGAACATACATAACGAAGCTTTTCTTTAGAGTGAAGGAGGCAGTAAATGGGATTTACATTTAACAATATCCCCTCAGCTTTAAAAATAATTGGTTTTGATTCTCCCTTGGGGAACTGAAACAAAACACGTTCCTGCTCACACTGCACCTGTGTCTAATCCTGGGCACCTGACTCCTGGAGTAAAATGAGATGTGTCCGTATCTTTAGATATCCAAATGGCTTCCAGGCAGAAGGAGAAATGCTTTTCAAAAGTATCCAATATTAGAAATAAGAAAGGTGATTATTGGATATTCTTTTAGAGGAATACTGGGAATTGTCAGATGGATTCTCAATGTATTAATTAATTCTTAAAAGGGTATGCACCCTAGATTGGCTTTCTAATAGAAAAGCTGTCTTGTGGAAAATCAATTGCGAAGCAAATGATTCTTGTGTATAGCACAGATAAATTTTAAATGTTGAGATGTAATTGATTTCCCTCCAGTAGAAAAGATAACCCTAAAGCTTTAAATTTATTGCCCTGTAAGATATTAACCAGTTTTGCATTTATTAGCATATTCACTTTAACATTCTTTCGGCTAACTTGACTACATAAATCTGTCTTGACATTTCCCTTTGAACTGGTTTTAACATCTTATTCTTTACTCATTAATGAATGGGTTGAATAAAATCCTTGGCATATGTTCATTTTATATTTCTATGAGAGTCATGCCTTTTAACTTTTTGAAATTATACCTAAAAGAAATCTAACTTAGTCAAGTAATCCTGGATCAAGGGGTTCAGTGGAAGCCACAGATTTTTAACTTACCATAATGAATACCTTGCTAACAGTGTGTGCTCAATATCTTCCAAATGATTCTCAAGTTGACTCATAACCCAGCTCTGTGCCCTGGGAGGTTGATTTCCATGGATTTCATCAGTGGGCTCTCTTCACCCAGGGTTGGGACTAGATGAGGCAAGAGAGGCACCTAGGGCACCACATTTAAGGAGGCACTCACTCTCAGTGCTGATGCTGCATTTGCATGGCCCTGACAGGGCCTTGTCTCCTTGTATGGTGAGCACTAGGCACCTTGCTCTAGTCACTTCACCCCAGTCTCAGCCCTGTCTTAATGGCAGACTTTTGATTGACTTTAGACAATGGGAAGGGCTATAGGCACAAGAGGGCAAAAGGAAAGTGAGGTCCCAGGGTATTTATTATTACCCTGGCTTCCTCCCTGGGATGTTACCATGGGCTAGTATCACATGCTTCTCTCTCTGTCTGCTTTCCTCTATCCCCTCACCCCTTCCTTTCAGCCTGTAGACCTAGGGTGGTTACTAGCTCTGGAGCTCTGCATTATCCCTTGTAGTTTCCTTACACTGAGCTTATACCTTGGTAAGCAGCCCCTTATTAAGTTCTCCTCAAATTATCCAGTTTGTGGACAATTTTGACCATGAGATTCCTGTCAAGTCCCTGGGTGATACACAATTAGCAAGACCTGAAAATGTCATGGGCTATTTTGAGAGGAATGGCTTTATTGTCTGCTAGAGGTGTTCAAGCCAATGCTAGTCAGTGAACACCAAAGCCATGAAGGAGTTCTCTGCTCTGGAGGAAGGCATAATTATGTGACTCTGGTTTTCTAAATAGGGAGACTGCACAGTCTCTCTCTCATGCACACAAAAGCTATAGTCTGTGTGTGTGTGTGTGTGTGTGTGTGTGTGTGTGTGTGTGTGTGGTGTTTGTAGGAGTCTTGGGGATAGGGACAGAAAAGAGAAAGTAAAACAGGAGAAGTTTATTGCCTTACTAACAAATATGTAGTCAAGGGAGATTTGTTGGTGATACCTGGAAGGAACATCGTGGTTAGTAACAGAGAATAGTGGAGTTAAGGGAGAGATTTTGTACTGTCAAAATTAGCAGAATTTTAGGTCTGCTCTTTTAAGATGTGAGTACCTGGCTATGGACTCCTGGTAAGAGTATATATATCTTGTGTTATCAGGTAGAGATTTAAATTGGGCAAGCTAAGTCTCTGTTACTCTATGTAACAGAAGGAAAAGTTTCCAAATGTGGTGCTTACAGTATGGCCAAGATGGGACAATGCCATCTCAGATTTAAAGCACAATATATATTCTCCAAGAAGGCATTCCTTGTTGGTAGATAGCCCAATGCTACATTTCCAGTCACCATGCTGGAACAAGCAGGAGCCTCAGTTCAGTCCAGACTGGTATTTCAGAAGCTGCGGTTGACATGGAAATACATGAGCCCCAGGGTATTATACTCTGAGTTCCAGGAAATTGTGGCTCAGGAAGAAAGGGGAGATTGATGGCTTGAAAACAGTTTCAATTGCCCTGCCAGTTCTCTCCTTGCCACTCCATCTACATCCACACTCAAAGTTATGTGATGGAATCAATATCCTTGACAACAGAACTTTCAGGAAAGTACACCGGAAAATATATGTTGGAATTGGAGGGGACTAAAAAATAACTCCCATCTTCCTCACTGGAGTTTGAATTTGAAAGCAACAGAGAGATAAATGCAGCAGGTAGATTGATAGCAGTCATAACACAATTTGAGCCATTTGGAGAAAATTGTTTAGGTTTGAGTGCTAAGTGGACTTGTTTAGGACTGTTTTCTACCTCCCTGCCTCCAAGTGTGGGATTGCCTACCCAATGGAACATTTTAGTCTGCAGAACAGACACACTGCATTTATTGCTGTGTCCTCTGAATTGGGGCAAAGAGGGAAGAAAAGAATAAATTCCTTAGTGCTTATCATCTTTTAATAGATTAGTCTTACCCAGTCAAGAAACATGGGCTAATTGCTGCCGCCCCTAATGAGGCATCTCGCTTCTCAACAGGGAAAAGTGAGTAATGGATGGGGCAGAAGACCATAGGTATTACCATAGAGAAGTTCCTACCTCCACAGGGAAACATGAGGAGCAGGGAAATAAGTATTCTTCTCTAACTTTACCTTACCTGTTGAACTTAGTCATTCAGTTTATGGTCAGTCAGATCTGTGGAGAGGAGATTTGCAGTTATCAGGGAAATTCTACTTCTTACCTTTATGAGATGGCATCTTTTTGAATTCTCCTAGGAATGCTGGTCAACTATGTGAATTTTGCATCCAGAAGACTCTAAAATATACATCAGTCATTATATACATATATTTTTTAAATGTTTATTTATTTTTGACAGAGAGACAGAGCATGAGCGGGGGAGGGGCAGAGAGAGAGGGAGACACAGAATCTGAAACAGGCTCCAGGCTCTGAGCTGTCAGCACAGAGCCCAACACGGGGCTCGAACTCACAGACAGCGAGATCATGACCTGAGCCGAAGTTGGACACTCAACCGACTGAGTCACCCAGGTGTCCCCATCAATCGTTATATTAATTAACTCCAAGCCCATGATGTATCAAAATAAAAATTTCATTTCCTGTTTTATTTCCATTCTCACATCATGGCCAGGCCATTGCCCAGCCTGATTCATCAGAGGTTCTGTTATGAGATTAACATACTCCATTAATAAAATGCTAACAACACAGAGATGCCCAATTCTGAATTTAAAACCCCTCCCACTATAAAATTTCTTGTGAGAAATTCAAAGATTAAAGTCCAAAATAACAGTGTGTCAGAAGGCAGAAGAGGGTCAGTACTGTGTACTCTGCAGACTTAGATGTCACTTTAATACCAGGTGTCTCTGTGGCTGAGCTGGTTAAACATCTGACTCTAGATCTCAGCTTCGGTCTTGATCTCAGGGTCTTGAGTTCAAGCCTCATGTTGGGCTCTGCACTGGGCATGAAGCCTACTTAAAAACAAAAACAACCCCCCCCCCACCAAAACTGGTAAAATGAATTTGGGGAGCCTGGGTGGCTCAGTCAGTTAGGCAACTGACTCTCGATTTTGGCTTAGGTCATGATCTCATGGTTCATGGGATTGAGCCCCATGACAGGCTCTGTTTTGTAAGTGCCAGAGACTTCTGGGGATTTTCTCTCTCTCCCTCTCTCTCTCTCTCTGCCCCTCCCCTTCTTGCTCTTTCTCTCTCAAAATAAATAAACTTTAAAAACATTTAAAAAAAAAAGTCACTTTAATACCAAAAAACAAAGCAAGCCACTCCATACCATTTATATAGAGTTTTGTTCAGGGTAATTTATTGAGAGGGGCAATCAGGTTAGTGAACAGATGATCCAAGTGGTACTACACAGCTATTCTCCACTCCATATTCGCTTCCTGCTCTCCACATCTTAACCCCTAGCTTTTATGGAGCAAGGAACATGGTGGTGAGGTCAAAGGGTAGTTATCTAAAGTGGTGCCATCTGTGTGCCAGAGGGGAGAACAAGATGGAGGGCCAAAGATGAAGTCAGTATTGTCAGATTCCTACATTGCGTTAGTCTGTTCTTGTTGTGGAAATAACCCCATTATTTTAGTGACTTACAACATCAAAATATTATTTCTTGATCATGTTACATGAAAGTCATGGGTGGGCCAATGCTCTTCTGGGCTTTGCTCAGCTGGTCTGAGCTCTAAATTTTTTCTTATATGGGCATCCAGGCTCAAAGAATGGCCACTATCTGAGGCATGCTGTTGTGATGGTGGAAGACAGGAACAAAGTTAAATCATGCTAGTCATCTGTACTCACATTTTATTTGTTAAAGTAACATGACCAAGCCCAAGTCAATGGAGTGGGGAAATACACTCCAATTATGCAGAAGCATAGCAAAGTCATGGAGGAAGTGAGTAACTGTGAACAAATCGGAAGTGTTGTAAATAATAGTGTTCAAGGGGCGCCTGGGTGGCGCAGTCGGTTAAGCGTCCGACTTCAGCCAGGTCACGATCTCACGGTCCGTGAGTTCGAGCCCCGCGTCGGGCTCTGGGCTGATGGCTCAGAGCCTGGAGCCTGTTTCCGATTCTGTGTCTCCCTCTCTCTCTGCCCCTCCCCCGCTCATGTTCTGTCTCTCTCTGTCCCAAAAATAAACGTTGAAAAAGAAATTAAAAAAAAAATAAGTGTTCAAAACTTTTGCCTTTATGAAGTCTCCAACCTCAACTTCTAATCCATCCTTCTTACCTTCTCTTCTGCCACATCTTTCTGATTGCTGCATTCTTCTGCTTTTAAGGGATCATGTGATTACATTGGGCCCACTGATAATTCAAAATATTCTCCATATTTTAAGGTCAGCTGGTTAGTAACCTTAAATCCTTATGTAAAGTCCTTTCACAGCATCATCTAAACTAGTGTTTGATTGAATAATGAGAGGTCTGAGTCTTGGGACGACAACTTTGGAATTCTGCCTACCACACTGGCTTCAATAATAAAGGAAAATGACTTGCGAATTCAATCTGGTTTTGGTGAATGTCACTGTTTTCTGGGAAACTGGTCTATTCCAAATATCCATTCCTTGGGGTCAGTTTTGATCATGTCCTTTTTGATAGAGGAGATCATCCACTTTTTCCTGGATTTTTCAAATCTGTTGGCTTGCATGTAATATTATGATTCTTTTCCTCTTTTCTATATCTATGGTTGTTTCTTTTATCATTCATATTCCTTTTTTCTCCTTTCCCTTAAGACCTTTAATACCAAAAAACAAAGTGAGGCACTCCATTCCATTTACACAGAGTTTTATTCAGGGTAATTTATACAGGGGAAATCAGGCTAGTGAATAGACGTTCCAGGTGGTACTACACACCCATTCTCCGCTCCATATTCTCCACCCAGTCTCTGCATCTTAACCCCTAGCTTTCATGTATATTTTAAAAACAAACACACAGGGGCGCCTGGGTGGCTCAGTCGGTTAAGCGTCCGACTTCAGCCAGGTCACTATCTCGCGGTCCGGGAGTTCAAGCCCCGCATCAGGCTCTGGGCTGATGGCTCAGAGCCTGGAGCCTGTTTCCGATTCTGTGTCTCCCTCTCTCTCGGCCCCTCCCCCGTTCATGCTCTGTCTCTCTCTGTCCCAAAAATAAATAAACATTGAAAAAAAATAAAAACAATAAAAACAAACACACAAAACAACTATTGCTTTCATTTATCCTTTTATACTACATTTTTATTTCTACTTAAATATTTGTAGTGTTTCTCTGTGTTAATTTCCTATTCATAATTTCTTCTGTATTATTTTATGCTTTTTCTATTTTCCTGAGATGAGAACCTTGGGATCCTTTTTACTAAATCCTTTCCAGGAAGAAAGAGAACTAGGAGCGGGTGGAAGAGGGAGAAAAATGAAAACTTTACATTTTCTTTTGAACTAGTTTTTGCTGTTATGTCACAGGCTTTGGAATGAAATGGTTTCCTTTTCATTTTCTACCTTATAATTTGAGTTTTGGCTTCTTCATCCCTTATTTTCAAATAGTAAATAAATTTAGAATTTTCCTTATGTTTATTCTTAATTTTATTGGATTTTTTAAATCCCTATGTTTATTTTTAAAAACATTGGGTATTTCTTGGGGTGCCTGGGTGGCTCAGTTGGTTAAGTGTTTGACTTCAGCTCAGGTCATGATCTTGAGGTTCGTGAGTTTAAGCCCCATGTCGGGCTCTGTGCTGACAGCTCGGAGCCCAGAGCCTATTTCAGATTCTGTGTCTTTTTCTCTCTCTCATTGCCCCTCCCCCACTCATGCTCACTCTCTCTCTCTCTCTCTCTCGCTCTTTCTCAAAAATAAATAAACATTAAAAAAGTTTTAAAAAATATTGGGTATTTCTGCATAGTCCACAATACAATCAATTTTCTAAGAACAAAACCCAAAATTTATTTTCTCTGTTGCAGAGAAACTGAGGTCCATATCCATTACATCAACTTTATTAATTAGATTGTATAATTACTCTGCATCCATATTTTTGGGGTTTTGTTTTGTTTTATTTTACTTGTTTAACTCTGAAACAGATGAACTGAGGTCTTCCACTATAATTTTATTTTTATTACATTCTCCTGGGAATTCCAGTAGTTTTTACTTTATATAACTAGCCACTTTATTCTTTGGCATATACAAAGTACACCAAAGATGCTGTTTTAATATATTGTATTTTCATTATTACATAACATATAAGGTCCTTATTTATTGTTTCTAACCTTAAATTTTAGTTTATCTGATATTAATAATTCCATTCCAACTTCTTTTTGTTTCATTGGCTTGGTATCTCTTTCCTCACTACTTTATTTTCAAGATTTCTTTATTGCTTTAACTATATTTCTTATAAACAGTATATACTTAAGTGTTATTATTTTAACTCAGCCTGAGAGTCCCTGTCTTTTAATGGGAAATTTCAACCCATTCAAATATAGTATCAGGACAGAGACTTGATTTCTATATTTTTATGATTTATTGTATATTGGTTCTTTTTAAAATTTTCCTTGTTTTTTCATAGTAATCCCATTCCCCTTTTTATTTGGAAATCTTATACATTCTATTCAATTAATCATTAACTCTTCTATTAAGATTATGCTTGAAAGTAATAACAAATCCAACCCATATCTTAAGGAAAATAGTATAGTGAGTGTGCAAGTGTGTGTGTGTGTGTGTGTGTGTGTGTGTGCATATAGTGTGCTATACTTGAATCTCCTTAAGTGTTTGTATTATTTTTCTTATCAAGTTGTTCCTTGTCTCCTCTAGCAGCTCTATGTGTTCTGTTTATTTAATCTCTGGTTACTGAAAGAGTTGGACTTAGCAGGGTTAGCAAACAGGAAGCAACTTTATTTTTTCTAATGATTTTTCTCATTGCTAACCCTACAAAATTATTGTTTACCTATTCCTCCTCATCCCTGAAATGAGATTTCTGTCAATTTTCATAATTTTGCCCTTTTTCTGTTACAGTCCTGCGTGGCTGGCCACTGTCTGCTGCTGGGCCCCTTTAGATGAGTTACTACTTTTCTTAGTTGGCTCAGGGAAGTGCAGGTCTGTTTATTGCCATGTCTAGTAACTACAGTACTGTTGAGTGGTGGAAGGTAAAGTCTAACCCATTATGGAATGGTGCTTTAGAAGCAAGCAGACCACAATCTCCTGGTGAAGCATCTGAGGGAAAATTCACTGATCTCTGACTTCCCAGTGTTCTCACAGGCTTGGTGTTTCCTTCCTGGCCTCTTGGGACCAGTGAGACCAGAAACACTTTTATTAGACCAAAGGCAATCTTTCCCTCTGGTAATCCACAGATCCCAACAGCCAGCTGGTCTGAGGACACAGCACAACCTCCGTCATTGCCTTGTGACTCAGAATCTGGTCTCCAGGGCCATAGTCAGATCTCAGCATCAGAATAGAAACCATGTCTAACCTTGCACCCCGCTGCTTGACGATCTCAGCAGCTGTCTGGCTTAGAAGATGACAGATGGAAGCTGAGAGTAGAAGAGAAAGGTACTGAGCTTAGGTCACTACCTTCCCAGAATCCACTGCTCCCAGCTGTCCAGTTGTTTTAATGGAGAATTCTCAGCCAAATGGAATTGTTAAGTTGATTTAGTTCTTCCTAAAAGATAAAGCTCACAAGTTCCAGCACAAACTTCCAAAAACAACTAAAATAAAAATCTCCAGTTCTAATCTGCACCTACTTTGGGCTAAAGTTCAAACACTGTAGTTAGGTCCAGCATTTAATTTAGAAAAGATTGGAGTGAGAGACTTTTGGGAACATCTTTTGAGATGTTATATTAAGAGCAGGGGAAAGGGTGAAGATAGAAAGGGAATTTTTAATGAATGCTTACTATGCTCAAGGCACACCACATTAATTTTTTAACACTGAAAATAATAATACTATAATAAGGTACTGTCCCATCTCAAGGCAAGGATACAGTAACCCAAGGCTCAGACAGTTTACATTGTTTGCTCAAGTTTAGTCATATCTGCCCACATTTCATTACCTTATAGTGAGTATCACGAAAAACTACCATCATTACTTGTGCTATTACTACGTATGAGTTCTATTTCTTATTGTTTTTACTGTTAGTGATTTAAAAGTTTGTGTTTTATCTTCTGAGCCAGCAGGGTAGTTAGGGATACTGTTTTGCTTTGCAGTGAGCCTGGGAGGAGGGAAAACGAGGATGGAGCGGGAGTGGGGAGTGAAGAGAATGGATGACAGCAAGCCAAGAGAACAAGAGGATCAATCCTTATTTGCTGGAAAAGAGACACATGACTTCAAAACTTTGACCTGCTGCTGTTGCTACTCCTCTAGTGACCAGAAGAAAGGTAAAGAGCCAGGATGCATGTATGCATCTCCTCTACCTCCTATATACCTGAGCCCATCACCCTATCTTAAAGCTCTTGCCTTAGATAAAAGCCCATCACCTTATCCATCACTCTTGCTCTTCCCTCATTTACAGAGTTTCCATTTGTACTTCCCCATCCCCTCCCCCACCTCCATTTTCTCTCCTTGCCATTCTATTTAGAGCCAAAACCTGACTCTACTTGGGAAGAGCTGCCCAAGAGGAGCATTGATGGAGCACAGTAAATAAAACCTCCAGTCTGAAGTGGAAACAGGAACCTTGAACATATTTACGTCCTTGCCTTTAAAAGTTTCCAGAGACCCCCCAAAGCCTTCCTCTAAAGGAAATGTTTCTAATTAAACTTACTTCTCCTCATGTACTAACAGTTCAGATTTAAAAAAAAAGTTTAAACTAATGGATTAAAAATGAAATTTTGAAATACAACTTCTTGAAAACAGTAGGACATGGTATCAAAAAATTTTTAGCTTATTGTGAATAAGTTATTCTTTTAAATTATTTAACAATTCCAAAAAAAGTCAAAAGTATACTTGAAAAGGTATTGTATAGCAATGAGTTCAATGTCTACTAACAAAAAGCTATTTTAAATTTGACAAAGTCTTTTTAACTGCATGAATTGCTAATGTAATCCTATTTTCCAATGATTATCCAAAATGTTGATATATGATTAATTCCACATGCATCAAGTTAATGGTGCATTTGTCTTATTTGATATTCAATTATTGAGCAAGGTTATTGGTGCTGTTTGGCTTCCAACAGCAAATTTCCAGAGACGGTGAATGCCATTCTTGGTCCCAAATCACACTTTACTGTAGAAATGCTGATGATTGAAGAATCTAATTGAGTTCATAAAAATTCATGTATTAGTCCCTCTTGTGGATAATTATTTCCTAATTTTGTCCTTTTGTTTACTAAAAATGTTGGCTTTTCTTGAACAGATGACTGTTGATTTATAATTGCAATTTCTATGTTTTGCTTTTTTATACCATCCACAAGAATATTATTTAGATAACGATTTCTTCTATGATCTTGGAGCTTCATTTTATTCTTTTTGTTACGTAAATATTGCTGTAAAACAATATTTTTTGAGGGGCCTAATTTTCACTTGACCAGTTTAACAAATCATCCAAGGGTGTTACATTATTTAATTTATGGACTTTGAGTATATTTTTTAAAGGCTTTAAACAATATTTGACAGGTAAGGTACTGAATTTGCTAATTGGTTTTACTGTAGAAAACATTCTTTCAAAGTTGCCATGTCTAGCACTCATTTCGTGAATAACAGTTTTATCAAGGAAGCCCATAAACTTTTTTGTTAGGCTGGAAAAAGTCTGTGAGAAATTATAGAATTTACTCCAGGATACGTTTTCAAATGTCTTCTTACTAGTTTTCTTCCTTAGCTTACTCTCTACAACTCTATGGCCCACATCAACAGATATTGCTTGTATATTTCTTTTCCATGCTGTAGCCATAATCCTTTTAGGTTTGGAAGGAATAATAAATTGATCCCTAATTAAAGATTTGAGGGTTTCACAATTTCTTTCTAAGACAAAATCTGCTCTTTTATGTGGGTAAATGTTATCATCTTCCATACGATGGGGAGGAAGGCGATTTTTTGTCAAAAGTAACATTTGCACATATCCAGTTTCATGGAAAATTACGGGATTTGTGTCATTTTGTTCCTGTGGATTAAAGAAAAGAGTACTTAGTCATCAGTCTAGTGAGACAAGAAGGCTACATATATTTTTAAACGTGAAAATGAAATGGTAAAGTATCCTAAAAATGACTACAGAGACTTTTTTAATATGAACAATAATGGTAGTGAAACCCACAAAAAAGATGTGCTTATATGTGGCACACTTCCTTCTCTTAATATTCTGTCAAGATGTTAGGGGCAAAATCTGAACTTTTGGCCTATAAAATCCTTTCTGAAATAAAGTGAGATATGACAAAATAAATACATTCCTTAAATGTCTGAGATGTTGTCATTGGAAAAATAGGATCGTTGGTGGGATGGGACATTGCTCTGGCATTTCTTAGGTTTCCATGTCCAGAAATAAAAGGCATACCAAAAAATGAATTGAGTCAAAGGTGATAAGCCAAATTTAAGCCAAAATTAAAGTCTGCATACAGTTATAAATAATTCCAAGCATCTAAAAGTATCTTTATAATATTATATTTATTCTGATACTCCAACCCTTACCATAATACTTAGCACATAAAAAGCACTCAATATATATTTGTGTAATAATATAGCCAAAGTAATAGATTGACTTAAAAATAGACTATTTTTGTTACAATAATAGCAAAATTTGTATGAATGAGCTACTTATTAAACTCTTTCCCATATTTCCATTATAGGGCAAAAAGATTAACTCCAAAGAAACAGGTCAAATATGCATATTATCAGTTTTTACTTTGCAAACTTTAAGTCAGTGATTGCTACCTTTCTTTTATAAAGACTACTCAAGACATAAGAAACCAGGATCATCTAATTGTACATCAGTATACTTAGTGAGAAAGGTATATTATTGCTTATAATTACTAAAAAGATAATGAAAGATCTGGTTTTGCAATCCATTGGGATGTCAGTGTTTAGCCACAGTAGTGAGGATTTGTTCTATTTTTGTCCTGTCCAATGCCTCTGGGAATTCTCCACCTTACAAATCTCTGTACTCTTACATAGAGGCAGAAACTAACTTTATTAGCCTTCTTTGAGGTTAGGGCACAGGCATGTGACCCAGGCTCTGCCAATCAGATACACCTCAGATAGTCTTCAGTTCAGAGAAAGCAAGCACTAAAGGTGGGCTATTTGAAAATGACTCTAGTGAGAATGTAGCACATATATCTGCTTTGATATGTAGCACATATTGCTGCTTTGCAGCAATAGCAAGGGTCTTAGAAATAGCATCTCCTGCCCAGCATCAGAGTCATAAACTGTGTAACAAAAGCATGGGTCTGGGTGGAGCAGTCTAGGGTTACAAATGGGTGACTCCTGATTGGATAGCTCTCAGGCCAGATTGTCTCTCCAGCCTTCCTACAGTCTCTGTGAGCTACCAAATAGCCTTAATGTATGTATTTTCTCATTCAGTTAGCTAAAATAGATTGTTAGAAAAGTGAAAAGCAATGCAGTCATTTAAAAAATACAAAATCTTGGGGCGCCTGGGTGGCGCAGTCGGTTGGGCGTCCGACTTCAGCCAGGTCACGATCTCGCGCTCCGTGAGTTCGAGCCCCGCATCAGGCTCTGGGCTGATGGCTCGGAGCCTGGAGCCTGTTTCCGATTCTGTGTCTCCCTCTCTCTCTGCCCCTCCCCCGTTCATGCTCTGTCTCTCTCTGTCCCAAAAATAATAAACGTTAAAAAAAAAATTAAAAAAAAATACAAAATACAAAATCTGTTTTATATTTCTTTTATAATCAAGAAAGTTTGACAAAGCCTTTTTCATAAAGAAAAACACAAAATTTTCAGTTGATGCAAAGGCATCCCCAGTTTTGGGTTGTCAGTTCTAAAAAGAGCACTAAGAATCTAAGGGTGGTTGTCACTTTGTAATGCAAAACCGAGAAGTAAAAATAATTTATCAAAGATTCTAGTCACTAGAATATAAGATTCCTGCAAGTAGAACTTATGCACATATTTCCTGAACAATAGCAGGTATTATTACCATGTGAGAAGTTACTGTCTTTGCTGGACTAATGTTGATTATCTTGGCATTTGGCTTTTTTAATTCATCCTCAAAGCACAAGGGGAGCAAGCTTTTCTTTCTTGTTGAACAATATTCACTTAATTGGTCATTTATGATGGTTTTGTTTTCTTTTGTGCTAAAATCATCCATCTGTGGGGGAGATTTTCTTCTGAAAATGAGCACAAGTTCAGCATAAATAATGATTGATTTTAGGGTTGATTCTAGTTTGTCAGTTCTTGCTTGTCTCCCCGATCCCCGAAAGTCACTGACAACATCTTCCCCAAACTCTCAGCCACACACTTTCAATCTGGCAAGAGTATTCCTTCCTGCCTTTTTGGGGGAAATAGCAAAAGTGGGGGGAGAGGAGTATATATATATATATATATATATATATATATATATATATACATGCCTCTTTGGCTTTTGAGTGGGGAAGATGTATCTTACGTAGATTGAGAAGAATACCAAAGATAAAGAGGTATTTGCCACATCCTTTGTTGAGATTCTGGGAAACAAGAGTTTTGCAAGGCAGCTTCCTGACAACATAGGGTGGCCCCAACTTTGCTAACAGAATGCAATGGCATGGTATGGTTATAGTCAGAAAGAGGATATAGTTTTCATTCCATATTTCCTATGGTTCACATGTGACATAGGACATTGAGTTTGGCTTACCAAAGTGGTTGCTGTGTCAGGGGTGAGGTAACCCACATCAAAGGCCTGGCACAAGTGAGGCATGGACAGTCTAAGGACAGATGAAAGTCATGATGGAGGCTCAGAGGGTTCTACCATAGTAATGAGAGTTGAGAGTGGAGCCTATTCAAGTTCAGAGAGAATAGACCATATATTCATGAACCACAGATGTCAGCAGCCACAGAACACCTAGAAATGAGACCAGCAGTACAAGGACATTGACCAAAATACTTGCTCAAGTACCTTTTCCTCAATGTCACAAAGTCCAGTGAGCATCTCATTCACATACCCAGATAACCATCTTAAGAAAGAAAGAGAAGGACTGGGATAAACTTAAAGAGGCTATACATTATTGCTCCAAAGTTTAAAACATGCTGGATTAATATGATTTTACTCAGAGTCTGAGGATCTGGGAAAGATCAGAACTTTATACAAAACTACAAAGCTATTTTTCTTAAATCCATATTGTAGTAAAATTAATCTTGTCTATACAACAAAAACACAATGTATTCTCTCCATTCATTTCCCCATGTTCTTCTTTCCATTTGCCTGTCAGCTTGAAGCAGATAGAGCATGTGCTCAAGGTATGAATGTATAATAGTAGGACACTCTTAGACCAGTCACTGGGTTATAGTATGGGCCTAAATAGGCCCAAAGTATAAGTAATAATAAGCCAGAATAAATTCATTCCGGTCCAGTAAAAAATAAAACAAATAACTCTTCCTATCAAAAACATTGGACACAATAAAATATGAAAAATGTTAAAATAAATTACCTTTTATTGACAGAATCTTCTAAGCGACCAGCCAAATCAGATGATTCCCTAGGTTTTTTTCCAGTTTGAGCTGAAATTATAAAAGATTTTCATATATCATGGCATTTAGAAAATACCTTCTATAAAATATTTTACAGTGTAAAATAACAATAGAAAGCTTCCAGTATAGTGCTTGATCTGTACTAGATACTCAAGTAAGAATTTCTTAAATGAACAAGATAGAACTGGAAACAACTGCAGCCAAGGACCTAATATTTGGCTCAGGCAAATCAAACATAAAACTGGCCTTGGAGATTTTTGTGGAAGAAAGACATTCTCAAATTTTCAAATCTCTCTAACACGTAAGTCATTATTAGCCAGTAGGAAGCCTCAGATGGTTAAACACTGTTGGTAAATGGGGAAGTTGGTTAGCACAGGTCAAACAGATCTTGCCACCTAGCAGGAAGGAAGTGTCTAGGGTTGAACTCTTCCAAATATGCCTGGTGGACACTTCAATATTTCCCTACTGTCTTTGAAGTGCTCCCAGACACATATGATATGAGCAGTAAATTCAACTTTTCTCTTGTCCTGAAGTAGTTTGTATTCTAGTGCAGTGCTTCCCAACATTTTCCACATCATGGCAAACATACTAATTAATATTCTTTTATACAGTACACTGAGGACAAACACTTGAGTATACTTGTAGCCAGACTGACATAAGGCCAACCCTTGCATTCTTGAAGGCTGAAGGATTAGTATTTCAGCATAACAGGTTACCACAGAAGCTCTATTCTAGAGAAAGGAAATAGTCAACAAACAAGCAAATAAACAAACACAAAAATACATAAAATAATTTCAACCACTTGTAAGTATTATAAAAACATATACCCATGGTACTTCACCTATGGTGGCTATAAAGGCTTCTCTCAGAAGGGCATATTTGAGTTGAAGTCTGAGAAAGAAGAGGCAGCCAGGTGAAGAGCTGGGCAAACAGACTACTAGACAGAGGAAACAGCAAGTGTAAAGGTCTCAGTGTGAAATCAGCTTGGAATGGTAAAGGAGCTGAAGGCCAATGTTGTTGGATTGTAGCGAATGAGGGGGAGAGTGGAGTAAGATGAGACAGGTAGCAGGAGCCAAATTATAGAGAGCCACATAAGCCATACCAAAAACTTAAGACAGTATTCTGGTTATAACAGAGGTGATTTAGAAGGTATTAAGCAGAATAAGAAAGTAGTTCGATTTATGCTTCAGGAAGATCACTCTCTGTGCTCTGCTCTGAGCTCTGCTGGCTTCACAGAATGAGTCTGGAAGTTTTTCTTCCGTTTCTACTTTTTTGGAACAGCTTGAACAGAAGACATATTTACTCTTCTTTAAATGTCTGGTCGAATTCCCCTGGGAAGCCATCTGGCCCAGGACTCTTGTTTGTTGGGAGATTTTTGGTAACCGATTCAATTTCTTCACTGATTATGTCTGTTCAAATTTTCTATTTCTTCCCATTTGAGTTTGGGTAGATTGTGTGTGTCTAGGAATTTGTCCATTTCTTACAGATTGTCCAGTTTGTTGGCATATAATTTTTCACAGTATTCTCTTGTAATTGTATGAATTCCTGTGGTGGTGGTTGTGATCTCTCCTCTTTTATTTCTGATTTTTATCTATTTGGGTCCTTTTTCTTTTATTTTTGAGAAGTCTGGCTAGGGGTTTATCCATTTTGTTTAGTCTTTTAAAAAAATCAACTCTTAGATTCATTGATCTGTTTTACTGGAGGTTTTTTTTTTTTTTTGGATTCTATATTTTTTATTTTTGCTCTAATCTTTATTATTTCTCTTCTTCTGCTGGGTTTGGGGTTTCTTTGTTTCTGCCTTTCTAGTTCCTGTAGGTGTGAGATTTGGTTATGTATTTGGGACCTTTCTTGCTTCTGGAAAATACAATGTATTTTCTTCTTAGGACTGCCTTTGCTGCATCCTAAAGGGTTTAATGCCATGTTTTCATTTTCATTTGCTTCCATGTATTTTTAAATGTCTTCTTTAATTTCCTGGTTGACCCATTCATTCTTTAATAGGATGTTTTTTAACCTCCATGTTTTTGGGGCTTTCCAAATTTCTTCTTATGGTTGATTTCAAGTTTCATAGCTTTGTGATCTGAAAATATGCATAGCATAATCTCAATCTTTCTGTAACTGTTGAAAGCTGTTTTGTGACCCAGTATGTGATCTATTTTAGAGACTGTTCCATGTACAATTGAGAAATATGTGTATTCTGCTGCTTTAGGATGAAAATTTCTGAATATATCTGTAAGTCCATCTGGTCCAATGGGTCATTCAAAGACGTTATTTCCTTATTGATTTTCTGCCTAGATGACCTGTCCATTGTTGTAAAAGTGGACTATTAAAGTCCCCTACAACCATGGTATTGTTATCTATAAATTTATTTATGTTTGTGATTAATTGATTTATATATTTGGGTTCTCTCACATTGGGAGCATAAACATTTAAAATTGTTAGCTCTTCTTGATGGATAGACCCCTTAATTATGATATAGTGCCTTTCTTCATCCCTTGTTACGATCTTTGGTTTAAAATCTAGGTTGTCTGATACAAGTATAGCTACTCCACCTTTCTTTTGATGTTCATTAGCCTGATCTATGGTTCTCAATCCCCTCACTTTCAATCCACAGTTGTCATCCAGTCTAAAATGAGTCTCTTGTAGGCAGCATAAAGATGGCTCTTGCTTTTTTTAATTCATACTGATACTCTATCTTTTGATTGAGGCATTTAGTCCATTTACATCAAAGTGATTATTGAAAGATATGGATTTAGTGTCATTGTGTTATCTGTAGATTTCTTGCTTGTGGTGATGTCTCTGGTCCTTTGTAGTCTTTGCTGCTTTCCACTTACAGGGTCCCCCTTAGAATCTCCTGCAGGGCTGGTTTAGTGGTCATGAACTCCTTTAATTTTTGTCTGGGAAAACCTTTATCTCTCCTCCTATTCTGAACAACAGCCTTGCTGGATAAAGAACTCTTGGCTGGCAGAACGGAGTCGCCGGAGCCAAGCGCAGACGAGAGGCCCACAGAAGAGGGTAAGAAGGGCAGCGAGGCGGTGCGTGCTCCATGGACTGGCGGGAGGGAGCCGGGGCGGAGGGGCGGCTCGCCAGCCAAGCAGAGCCCCTGAGTCTGGATTGCAAAAAGCGGAGGGGCCTGACGGACTGTGTTCCGACAGCAAGTGCGACTTAGCGTCTGGGAGGTCATAAGTTAACAGCTCTGCTCAGAAAGCGGGAAGGCTGGAGGACAAAGGGAAGGAGAGCTGCTGAGCCCCCTGACGACAGAGCTCAGTTTGGTGGGGAACAAAGGCACTCACCAGCGCCATCTCCCCCGCTCATCCCCCAGCCAAAATCCCAAAGAGAACCAGTTCCTGCCAGGGAACTTGCTCGCTCTGCACAAACACCCAACTCTGCGCTTCTGCGGAGCCAAACCTCTGGCAGCGGTTCTGACTCCCTCCTGCGGCCACAGGGCCCCTCCTGAAGTGGATCACCTAAGAAGAAGCAAGCTAAGCCTGCCCTTCCTGCCCCTGTGCACCTTGCCTCCCCACCCCAGCTAAGACGCCAGATCCCCAGCATCACAAGCCTGGCAGTGTGCAAGTAGCCCAGACAGGCCACCCCACCCTACAGTGAATCCCGCCCCTAGGAGAGGGGAAGAGAAGGCACACACCAGTCTGTGGAAACAGCGGTGGGCTGGGGGCAGACATCAGGTCTGACTGCGGCTCCGCCCACCAACTCCAGTTATACACCACAGCACAGGGGAAGTGCCCTGCAGGTCCTCACCACACCACGGACTATCCAAAGTGACCAAGCGGAAGAATTCCCCTCAGAAGAATCGCCAGGAAATAACAACAGCTAATGAGCTGATCAAAAAGGATTTAAATAATATAACAGAAAGTGAATTTAGAATAATAGTCATAAAATTAATCGCTGGGCTTGAAAACAGTATAGCTGACAGCAGAGAATCTCTTGCTACAGAGATCAAGGGACTAAGGAACAGTCACGAGGAGCTGAAAAACGCTTTAAATGAAATGCATAACAAAATGGAAACCACCACGGCTCGGATTGAAGAGGCAGAGGAGAGAATAGGTGAACTAGAAGATAAAGTTATGGAAAAAGAGGAAGCTGAGAAAAAGAGAGATAAAAAAATCCAGGAGTATGAGGGGAAAATTAGAGAACTAAGTGATACACTAAAAAGAAATAATCTACGCATAATTGGTATCCCAGAGGAGGAAGAGAGAGGGAAAGGTGCTGAAGGGGTACTTGAAGAAATAATAGCTGAGAACTTCCCTGAAGTGGGGAAGGAAAAAGGCATTGAAATCCAAGAGGCACAGAGAACTCCCTTCAGACGTAACTTGAATCGATCTTCTGCACGACATATCATAGTGAAACTGGCAAAATACAAGGATAAAGAGAAAATTCTGAAAGCAGCAAGGGGTAAACGTGCCCTCACATATAAAGGGAGACCTATAAGACTCGTGACGGATCTCTCTTTTGAAACTTGGCAGGCCAGAAAGAGTTGGCACGAGATTTTCAGTTTGCTAGACAGAAAAAATATGCAGCCGAGAATCCTTTATCCAGCAAGCCTGTCATTTAGAATAGAAGGAGAGATAAAGGTCTTCCCAAACAAACAAAAACTGAAGGAATTTGTCACCACTAAACCAGCCCTACAAGAGATCCTAAGGGGGACCCTGTGAGACAAAGTACCAGAGACATCACTACAAGCATAAAACATACAGACATCACAATGACTCTAAACCCATATCTTTCTATAATAACACTGAATGTAAAGACAACCAAAAGACATAGGGTATCAGAATGGATAAAAAAACAAGACCCATCTATTTGCTGTCTACGAGAGACTCATTTTAGACCTGAGGACACCTTTAGATTGAGAGTGAGGGGATGGAGAACTATTTATCATGCTACTGGAAGCCAAAAGAAAGCTGGAGTAGCCATACTTCTATCAGACAAACTAGACTTTAAATTAAAGGCTGTAACAAGAGATGAAGAAGGACATTATATAATAGTGACAGGGTCTATCCATCAGGAAGAGCTAACAATTATAAATGTCTATGCGCCAAATGCCGGAGCGCCCAAATATATAAAACAATTACTCATAAACATAAGCAACCTTATTGATAAGAATGTGGTAATTGCAGGGGACTTTAACACCCCACTTACAGAAATGGATAGATCATCTAGACACATGGTCAATAAAGAAACAAGGGCCCTGAATGAGACATTGGAGCAGATGGACTTGACAGATATATTTAGAACTCTGCATCCCAAAGCAACAGAATATACTTTCTTCTCGAGTGCACATGGAACATTCTCCAAGATAGATCATATACTGGGTCACAAAACAGCCCTTCATAAGTTTACAAGAATTGAAATCATACCATGCATACTTTCAGACCACAATGCTATGAAGCTTGAAATCAACCACAGAAAAAAGTCTGGAAAACCTCCAAAAGCATGGAGGTTAAAGAACACCCTACTAATGAATGAGTGGGTCAACCAGGCAATTAGAGAAGAAATTAAAAAATATATGGAAACAAACGAAAATGAAAATACAACAATCCAAACGCTTTGGGATGCAGCGAAGGCAGTCCTGAGAGGAAAATACATTGCAATCCAGGCCTATCTCAAGAAACAAGAAAAATCCCAAATACAAAATCTAACAGCACACCTAAAGGAAATAGAAGCAGAACAGCAAAGGCAGCCTAAACCCAGCAGAAGAAGAGAAATAATAAAGATCAGAGCAGAAATAAACAATATAGAATCTAAAAAAACTGTAGAGCAGATCAACGAAACCAAGAGTTGGTTTTTTGAAAAAATAAACAAAATTGACAAACCTCTAGCCAGGCTTCTCAAAAAGAAAAGGGAGATGACCCAAATAGATAAAATCATGAATGAAAATGGAATTATTACAACCAATCCCTCAGAGATACAAACAATTATCAGGGAATACTATGAAAAATTATATGCCAACAAATTGGACAACCTGGAAGAAATGGACAAATTCCTGAACACCCACAGTCTTCCAAAACTCAATCAGGAGGAAATAGAAAGCTTGAACAGACCCATCACCAGCGAAGAAATTGAATCGGTTATCAAAAATCTCCCAACAAATAAGAGTCCAGGACCAGATGGCTTTCCAGGGGAGTTCTACCAGACGTTTAAAGCAGAGATAATACCTATCCTTCTCAAACTATTCCAAGAAATAGAAAGGGAAGGAAAACTTCCAGACTCATTCTATGAAGCCAGTATTACTTTGATTCCTAAACCAGACAGAGACCCAGTAAAAAAAGAGAACTACAGGCCAATATCCCTGATGAATATGGATGCCAAAATTCTCAATAAGATACTAGCAAATCAAATTCAACGGCATATAAAAAGAATTATTCACCATGATCAAGTGGGATTCATTCCTGGGATGCAGGGCTGGTTCAACATTCGCAAATCAATCAACGTGATACATCACATTAACAAAAAAAAAGAGAAAAACCATATGATCCTGTCAATCGATGCAGAAAAGGCCTTTGACGGGATCCAGCACCCTTTCTTGATAAAAACCCTTGAGAAAGTCGGGATAGAAGGAACATACTTAAAGATCATAAAAGCCATTTATGAAAAGCCCACAGCTAACATCATCCTCAATGGGGAAAAACTGAGAGCTTTTTCCCTGAGATCAGGAACACGACAGGGATGCCCACTCTCACCGCTGTTGTTTAACATAGTGCTGGAAGTTCTAGCATCAGCAATCAGACAACAAAAGGAAATCAAAGGCATCAAAATTGGCAAAGATGAAGTCAAGCTTTCGCTTTTTGCAGATGACATGATATTATACATGGAAAATCCGATAGACTCCACCAAAAGTCTGCTAGAACTGATACATGAATTCAGCAAAGTTGCAGGATACAAAATCAATGGACAGAAATCAGTTGCATTCTTATACACTAACAATGAAGCAACAGAAAGACAAATAAAGAAACTGATCCCATTCACAATTGCACCAAGAAGCATAAAATACTTAGGAATAAATCTAACCAAAGATGTAAAGGATCTGTATGCTGAAAACTACAGAAAGCTTATGAAGGTAATTGAAGAAGATTTAAAGAAATGGAAAGACATTCCCTGCTCATGGATTGGAAGAATAAATATTGTCAAAATGTCAATACTACCCAAGCTATCTACACATTCAATGCAATCCCAATCAAAATTGCACCAGCATTCTTCTCGAAACTAGAACAAGCAATCCTAAAATTCATATGGAACCACAAAAGGCCCCGAATAGCCAAAGTAATTTTGAAGAAGAAGACCAAAGCAGGAGGCATCACAATCCCAGACTTTAGCCTCTACTACAAAGCTGTCATCATCAAGACAGCATGGTATTGGCACAAAAACAGACACATAGACCAATGGAATAGAATAGAAACCCCAGAACTAGACCCACAAACGTATGGCCAACTGATCTTTGACAAAGCAGGAAAGAACATCCAATGGAAAAAAGACAGTCTCTTTAACGAGTGGTGCTGGGAGAACTGGACGGCAAAGTGCAGAAGGTTGAAACTGGACCACTTTCTCACACCATTCACAGAAATAAACTCAAAATGGATAAAGGACCTGAATGTGAGACAGGAAACCATCAAAACCTTAGAGGAGAAAGCAGGAAAAGACCTCTCTGACCCCAGCCGTAGCAATCTCTTACTCGACACATCCCCAAAGGCAAGGGAATTAAAAGCAAAAGTGAATTACTGGGACCTTATGAAGATAAAAAGCTTCTGCACAGCAAAGGAAACAACCAACAAAACTAAAAGGCAACCAAAGGAATGGGAAAAGATATTTGCAAATGACATATCGGACAAAGGGCTAGTATCCAAAATCTATAAAGAGCTCACCAAACTCCACACCCGAAAAACAAATAACCCAGTGAAGAAATGGTCAGAAAACATGAATAGACACTTCTCTAAAGAAGACATCCGGATGGCCAACAGGCACATGAAAAGATGTTCAGCGTCGCTCCTTATCAGGGAAATACAAATCAAAACCACACTCAGGTATCACCTCATGCCAGTCAGAGTGGCCAAAATGAACAAATCAGGAGACTATAGATGCTGGAGAGGATGTGGAGAAACGGGAACCCTCTTGCACTGTTGGTGGGAATGCAAATTGGTGCAGCCGCTCTGGAAAGCAGTGTGGAGGTTCCTCAGAAAATTAAAAATAGACCTACCCTATGACCCAGCAATAGCACTGCTAGGAATTTATCCAAGGGACACAGGAGTACTGATGCATAGGGGCACTTGTACCCCAATGTTCATAGCAGCACTCTCAACAATAGCCAAATTATGGAAAGAGCCTAAATGTCCATCAACTGATGAATGGATAAAGAAATTGTGGTTTATATACACAATGGAATACTACGTGGCAATGAGAAAAAATGAAATATGGCCTTTTGTAGCAACGTGGATGGAACTGGAGAGTGTGATGCTAAGTGAAATAAGCCATACAGAGAAAGACAGATACCATATGGTTTCACTCTTATGTGGATCCTGAGAAACTTAACAGGAACCCATGGGGGAGGGGAAGGAAAAAAAAAAAAAAGAGGTTAGAGTGGGAGAGAGCCAAAGCATAAGAGACTGTTGAGAACTGAGAACAAACTAAGGGTTGATGGGGGGTGGGAGGGAGGAGAGGGTGGGTGATGGGTATTGAGGAGGGCACCTTTTGGGATGAGCACTGGGTGTTGTATGGAAACCAATTTGACAATAAATTTCATAAAAAAAAAAAAAAAGAGAGAGAGAGATACTACTGCTTGTGTTCCTTTCTAGGATTTTTATTGTTTCAGATCTCATGTTTAGTGCTTTGGTCCATTTTGAGTTTATTTTTGTGTATGCTTTTAGAAAGCAATCCAGTTTCGTTCCTTTGCGTGTGGGTGTCCAGTTTTCCCAGCACCATTTATTGAAGAGACTGTATCCCCACATTGTATGTTCTTGCCTCCTTTGTCATAGGTTAACTGACGTTTGAGTGTGAGGTTGTCTGTAGGTATGTCATATAGGGCCTTTATTATTTTGAGGTAAGCTCCCTCTAACCCCATATTTTTGAGGGTTTTTATCATGAATGGATGTTGAATCTTGTCAAATTCTTTTTCTGCATCTATTGAAATAATTTGACTTTTTATCCATAATTTTGTTGATGTGGTATATGAAATTGATTGATTTGTGATTGTTGACCATTCTTGCATCTCAGGAACAAATAAATATATAGCCATAAAAAAAAAAAAAAAGAACTCTTGGCTGTATATTTTTCCCATTCAGCACATTGAATATTTCCTGCCACTCCCTTCTGGCCTGCCAAATTTCAGTGGATAGGTCTGCTACTACCCTTTGGTATCTACCCTTGTAGGTTAAGGCCCGTTTGTCCCTAACTGCTTTCAGAATTCTCTTTGTATTTTGCCAGTTTCACTATGGTATGTCATGGTGTTGACCTGTTTTTGTTGACTTTGGAGGGAGTTCTTTGTGCCTCTTGGACTTGGATGCCTGTTTCCTCAGCTATAATTTGTTCAGATAAACCTCCTGCCCCTTTCTCTCCCTCTTTTTCTTCTGGAACTCCTATGATAAGGATACTATTCATTTCATTGACTCCCTTAGGTCTCTAATTCTCCCCTCATGGTCTAATAATTTCTTTTCCCTCTTTTTTTTCAGCCTCATCACTTTCCATAATTTTATCTTCCGATTCTCTCTTCTGCTCTTCCGTCCTTTCTGTCACTGCATCTACTTTATTTTGCATCTCAGTTATAGCATGTTTTAATTCATCGTGACTAGTTCTTAGGCTTTTGATCTATGAAGCACTAGATTCTCTGCTGTCTTCTACACTTTTTTCAAGCCTGGCTATTAGTTTTATGACTATTATCCTTTTCGTATATATTTTTTATATCTGTTTTGAGCGATTCTCTGGATGTCATTTCTCCCTGGAATTTCTTTTGAGGAGAATTCTTCTGTTCTGTCATTTTGGCTAGGTTTCTGTCTTTTACGTGTGTTAAATGCTTGTTATGTGTCCTGCACCTGTGAGAACTACTGTATTATAAAGGGGTCATACACTGCCCAGGGCCTGGCACTTCAGGAAGTGTTTTTGTAGCATATTGCGTGCACTCTGTTGGCTGCTCTATCCCACTGGTCAGTATTCTACAAAGCTGCTTCTTACTTATAGTGGCGGATTGTTTAGACCTTCCACCAGATGTGCTTTGATTTGTTCATTGAAGTAAACCTGGAAGAAAGGAAAGGGCCAGGGACCTGATCCCATACAAAGAGAAAAATGAAAGGGGTGAAAAAGAGACCAAGCAGAGAGAATCAAAGAAACTGTAAGGTTTAATCCAGAGAGAGAGAGAAAGGAAAATAAAGGAAATATAGAAAAGGTGTGAAAAGAATAGAGTAAAAATGCCTGATAACAGAGACAAGCAAAGCACAGAAAGAAAGAATATATATTTTATATATAACATAAGAATTGACCAAAAATCAAATCAGAAACTTTGAGCCTGATTCCAAAGGGGGAAAAAAGAAAAGGGTAGAAAGAAAAAGAAGAGAAAAAAGAAGAGAAGGAAAGAAAAAAGAAAGAAAAGGAGCAACAGTCTAACACACAAAAACCACAGGACAGTTATCTGTTGGTGCCTGGGACTGGTGGTTGTGCTGATCTGGAGGAGAGGCCGTCTGGTTCTGTCTTTGTCAGTCTCACTCGACTAGATAAACAGTTGCCAGGCTCAGAGGGGTGGAGTTTGGTTGTAAGTGGGTCCCGCCTCCACTGGGGGCTGCTGTACTGCTCCCTGAAGCCCCACCCTGTTGATGATGGGGAGAAAAATAGCGACACCCCAATCTCTCCTCCTCAACCAGGGGGATTGCCCTGCTCCACAGTCTCCCGTGCCTCCTAGGCACTCAGCTGGGATTCAAAACCCCATGTTTTAAAGGATCCCACACTGCACAGACCCGGTTCTGGGGTAGCACCAATCTGCCCTCCAGATGTGGCAGGTGCCTGCAGGGTCTTTTGTCCTTGGGGGGCAATATACACTCTTTCCCCAGTACTCAAGGGAGGGCACTGTCCTCTCCCTGTGCACCCCTGAGGTCGCTCCCGTGCCCTGGGGCTAGCTCTCCTCTCTCCTCCCAAGGCATGCTCACACCGCTACAGCAGCTTCAGTCTGGAGAAAGTCATGCACTTTTGAAAACTCCGATCTTCAGCTCCTAAGGCTGTTTGCAAAGTAGAGACTGGCACCGATTATATTTCTCGTTCCCCAGTCCGTGGTCCCGAGAGATTTTTCTTTTGTCCCAACACAATACCGCAATCCACAGTCTCTCTCTCTCTCTCCCTTTTGTCTCTTCACAGAAGGGGATCCCTGCCCTCCATGCCCACTCTGTTTTATCTCCCCCAATTCGCATACAGGTACCTCTGTCCCGGCCAAGCTGTCACCCTCCACCTCTGGAGATTTTTCTGTCACTCCGAAGATAGATTTCCTGGGTGTTCCAAGTGTTCTGACCTTAATACAGCTAGGTTTGAGGGACAAGGGAAATCCTGGTCCCCCTACTTCTCTGCCATCTTCCTCCTCAGATTATTCTAGATTATTATTAAATAATTTTCCTTCAGATCACTTCAGATATAATAGATTATTTTGGAGTTTTTGACTTTTGCAGTGTTAATCTTTTGCTTTCTTTTTGACTTAACTTTATTGAAGTATGATTTGCATACAATTAAATGCATGCATTTTACATGTATAGTTTGATGAATTCTGATAAATATATATCTATATATATATAGATATATATTTATGTAAGCATCAACAAAATTGAGACTTTGACTATTTCTATTATTTAAAGATAGTTTTCCTATGCCCTTTTGCAGCAAGTTCATTCAATTTGTTCTGTTCTCTTTTTCAAACACATTGTTTATCTCGGTGTTGGATACCTCGATATACTATCTTGTCTGATCCAGTCATAATTCTGTCCCTTCACGTTGCATTCTATGTGATTTTCCTAAACTTGCTCTTCAGATCTTTGATTTGGTTTACTCCAATGTTTATTCTACTCTTCACAACTTTTAATATAATTTTAGGTTCTGCATTATCATTACTCACTACCTTAAAAATATTTTTATCTCTGAGGCGCCTGGGTGGCCCATTCGGTTATGTGCCTGACTCATAACTGATTTTGGCTCAGGTCATAATCTCAAGGTATGTGCACTGACAGCTCAGAGCCTGCTTGGGACTCTGTCTCTCCCTGATCCTCCTCCACTATCTCTCTCTCTCTCTCTCTCTCTCTGTCTGTCTCTCAAAATAAATAAATAAACTTAAAAAATGTTTTTAGCTCTCACAGCATCATTTCATTTTTGACATGTATCTTTTATATCTTCAAATCTTATTTCACAGAATCCCTTATGTTCTTTAATCTCTTAAACATCTAAAAATATTATTTTCTAAATTTCTCCTGTTTCATGGGGTACAATTTCTGTCAGAACATGACCATAGCTATCTTTAAATTATCTCCTTTATTTGCTACGTGATATTTAATAAGCCCCACATTCTTGTTTTTCCTACTCACCTTTGAATCCGGACACTTAAATCCAGGTTTGATCCTAGTCCAAATATAAAAGAAGTAAATTTCTTTGGCTACTCTCCCTGCTTATCTGGATACTGTTAAATTCTCCCCTTAGAAATTGACAGGCAAATCCACATGTTGTTACCTTGTAAGTTCAGGCATTCAGCTGCCTGAGCTGCCTGGTGAGGGAGCCGGAGCCCTGAAACATCATGGGGAAATTTGTGCCTGTGCACTGTATGTTTTGTGAAACCTCTTCATGACTCTAATGAGGTGGTGATGGTGACGGGTGATCTGGTGAAGTGCCACTTGGGTTAGAGTCCTTTACCTCTCTCTTGGGGTAAGCAATTCAGTTTGAGGAGACATTTAGTCAAAGAAAGGCCTCAAAGTTCTTAGAGTGTTTTATGGGATCATATATTTTTTTCTTTACACAGTTGTCTTTGTGGCTATTATTCACACTTGCAAAGATGGTTCCTAGGAAATTGCATCTTGTCTCTTCTGTTGTCAACTCCCCTTTCAAGACCTTGCTCCTCCAAGTTAGGAGGTTTTTCCCCCTGAGTCCATATGAAGCAATACTAGGAAGCCAAAGAAAGAAAGGGCTAAGTATGGTCATCACATTTCTCTAAAAACACTGCTAACACAGACTTGGACTGCTATTGACTTGCAGTGAGGAAAGGGATCCCAAAAGGGATCCATCTTTCTGTGACCCATCATTTTCTTTGAGTATTTGGGTGGTGGGGCTAGGGAGTGGTATTAAAAGAAGAATTTTCAGAATATCTTCTACTGGCTTTTTAAATACTCTTCTTTCTCTTAGGAAATGGAATTGTGAATCAACTTCTGGAATCTTCTTTCAAACTACTTCATGTTGTAATATGTAGCAGATTTCCTTTCAGTTTGAGATAAAATGTCTTAGTTTCAATTTAATGAATTTTTCTTGTCTATTTTTCTTCTTTTTGTTATTCATTTTGGCCAGGATAAATTTGTATTTATGTTGCCAACTTTCCCAGAAGTCTTAATTTGGGACTTTGATAAAAGAACTGTAATTTTTCTTCTGTAGAGAGACTCAAGAAATTTTATAAAGGGAAATTTGCTTTGCTGAAAGAGTAGAACAGTCTGCCCCGCTGTTAGGAAACACTTCAGAGGCGACTTATGTGGTAAACAGAGGACTGCCTACTTAATAGTCCCCTTTCTCCCTTTTATGCTGACAGAGCTCTGATTTTATTTATCTTTCTCCAAACAACCATGTCTTCCACAGGAGGCTGGGCTCCTTCCTCACCCAAGGGAGTGAATCTTTAAATGATCTAAGCCTGTGCTTTTAAAAATGTGAGCTATAACCCATCAATTTAGACACTAAATTAATTTAGCATACTTTGATCAACATTTTAAAAAACAAAATAGAACAGCATACAGTGTATTACATGTGTCCTTAGTAACAGCTGTACAAAACACTAAAATACTGCAATCAAATTCAACTAACAGAGAAAAAGACAATTAGGACACCATGAAGCTAAATCTTCTGCTCACTCTATATATCATATAATATATGTGAAATAGTTTATATATAATATATATATGTATACACCATGTTTAAAGCTAGAAAAACTTACCTAAGCTGATAATGATTTGTTGGTTAAAATATGGGGGCATTAAGCTATTCTAGTAAGGAGACACCAGGGAAGGTCTGCTGGAGGGCTTTGAGGAGCATTTTCCTCATTTTTACAAAGGAACCAAAGAGCTTTTCTCTTTTCAGTGGATGTTGTTAGCCATACAAGTTATCTTGAATAGCAGTCACCATATTGTACAGCAAAACTAGGAGGACAGGCTACTTACTAAGAAACTTGAGAAAAGATGGAGGGACCAGGTATATCTCATCAAGACTCTGAATTAACCATGCCTGGAACTGACTTACTGATAGACTTCTTATTTGAGATATAAACAACTTTATTGTTTAAACAATATATAGTCAGATTTTATTTTAATTAAAGCTGTATGTCTCCTAAATATTAAAGATGAGTAAGAATCTATCAGGTGGAAAAGTCAGTTCTGAGTTATAGAGGCCAGAATGAATCGTATTACACTGTATTTGGAACAGACTGTTCACAGTGACTAGAATCAGTAAGGAGAAAGAGACAAGATAGAAGGCTAGAAAAATCTTGTATACCATAATAAGCAATCTAAATTTTACCATTTTTGTAATAGATATCATTCAGTTATTAAGTAGGGAAATAATGTGGTGATAAGATCAGATACGATATTCTTTAAAGATTTTCTTAATGCTTTTAAAAGTTAGATACAGTTAATTTTCAGCAATTTCAATATAAACACACAATGTGTATACCTGCAAATAAAGCAGAGTCTTTTTCCTTCTTATAAGCCTTAGATTGAATCGTGGGTATAGGAGAAACGGTTGTAGAACCCAATGTTCTTCTATGCTCTTGTTTATTCTGTGAATAAGATCATGCAAAGGCTTAGAATTTTTTTTTTACCTGAACATTAGGAAAACTGGAAAACTATCTCAGAAATTATTTCTCTCTATGTATATTGATAAATAATTTAAATCTGATTATTCACACTTGGAATATATAATTATAATAACTAACAGCTGTATAGTTCTTTAAATTATTTTAAATGTCAATTTATATTTGAGAGAGAGACAGACAGAGTCCGCATGAGGGAGGGGCAAAGAGAGGGAGACACAGAATCTGAAGCAGGCTCCAGGCTCCAGTTGGCAGCAAAGAGCCCAACACAGGGCTTGAACTCATGGACCACAAGATCATGACCTGAGCCAAAGTCAGATGCTTAACCTACTGAGCCACTCAGGCACCCCCCCACCCCCATCTAGTTCTTTAAATACTTCCAAATATAGTATTTATTTAATCCTCAAAAACAAAACCCTATAAGATGGATGTTAGTACCACTTTATGAGGAAGAAACAAATCTACAGAAATTTAAAACTTGGACTACGTTCACACTTTTTACTAAATTCTATTTTCTTTGCCTCTAAAGCTTAGCTATTATACTCATATAAAATTTATTTCTCCAAATGCAGGGAAAATCTAAACTTCAAATACTGAGGGGGGGGGAAGCCCTCTTAGTTTAAAAAGAAACTTGACTCATTCATTGAGTAGATATTGCAGAATACCTCTGAGTAGAATGAGAGAACTGGAAAAAAGATCCAACTTTTCCCAGGTTAGGGTCTCAGATTGGCTCTAGTGTGGAGAGAGACTTTGGTGAATCCATTATGTCACTAGAAAGATCATTGATGCTTTTATTTTAGCAATTAACTTAGTCGGGTTCAAAACACAAACTGTCTCTGGAGCAGCAGCTCACATTTCAGTCCACTTGTTTTATCCTTAGCCAGGCTGCTTGCAGTCTCCCTAAACAGGCATGGTTCAGGGGGCAATGAGATACTTGGATAGGGTTTATACATGGAAGATGGGGCTACCATCTTTGACTTTCTTCTATTACTCTCCACTCACTTTCCAGAAGCTTGGGCTGCCCTGAACATTGCCCTCTAGTTCTCCTGGCCAGGAAAAACATGTTTCCTATCGGAGGTTTCGATGCCCCATGCAGTGCCAGCTTCATCTACCTTTCAAGCTAAAAGTCATAAAAATAGCCCTGTGTAAGTAAGTTATTCCAAGTTTCTATGCTTTTTGTTATAACATGCTTCTGGTTTCTTACTCTCTAGGGTCTTCAGATAATATGTGTGTGCGTGTGTGTGTGTGTGTGTGTGTGTGTGTGTGTGTGTTTTCTGAGTATCTTGTCTAGAGTTTACATTTATTGTCTGAGACAGGGTGGGTGTAATAGGGTTTACTCAGCCATACTGAATCAGATTTCTCCAGAGTTTTTACTACCTCTATTGTCTTTTCCTATTGCATTGTTTAATACTTCCTAAACATCTATAAATAATAGTGGCAATAAGTGTCACTCTTGCCATGCCATAGACTAGTGTATTGTCATTAATTATGAAGGTGGCTATTTTAAGGTATAATTTTTAAAATTATGCTGGGGGGTGCCTGGGTGGCTCAGTCAGTTACGCATCCAACTCTTGGTTTGGGCTTGGGTCATGATCTCACAGTTCATGAGTTCGAGCCCTGCATCAGGCTCCAAGCTGCCAGTGCAGAGCCTGCTTGGGATTCTCTTTCCACCTCTCTGCCCCTTGCCAACCTTGCTCTCTCTCTCTCTCAAAATAAGTAAATAAACTTTAAATTTTTTAAAAACAAAATTATGTTGATATTCTTTATCATACAGCAAGTATTTTTTGTAGTTTTATCAATGATGGCTGTTGAATTTATCAATTATATTTAAAATCTTGCAGGTATTAAAATAACTACATTTTTCTGATGAAACTCCAGGCATAGAGCTGGCAGATATTGAGGGTGAGGATGAAAACAAAAGTTGTAAAGAGGTTAACTGCAATTCTTTGGACTTTCTGAACCAACTGCCACCTCTCCCATTTCCCAGTTACCCTCTCCCACATACAGTTATAGAAAATTGTATTTAATTAATCTCAGGCTAAAATAAGTGCCCTTCTCTTAATAAACTTACTGCTAATGTTTGGTTCTCTGGAGTGAAACTCTCTTCATGCTAGCATTTGGAAGAAAGGCTACCAGTCAAATTACCTTCTCTCTGCCCTCTTATGCTAAAGTAAAGCTAGCTGGTTGAGAACTCTGATGTATACACAGAACAGCTGACTCTCCACTCTGGAGAGATACTTATTTATAAAATTAATGACAGTTTCATAGAAAAATTAACTTATATCTTTACTCTTAAATATGAACAAATGAAGATTTATTAGGTATGATAAAAATCAGTAACTTCAAAAATATCTATCATGTTAAACAAAAGGAATACTGACACCAGAAAAAAAAAGAGATAATTCAAGAAACAGAAAATAAGTTAAAAGAAATGAACACTAACATCCTCAGAAAATGTTGAGAACACATGTAACAGGAGTCTGCAAAAAGAAAAACAACAACAACTAAGGACAAGAAAGAAACTTAAAATATCATTACTGAACCAAAATGCAATCAAAGGACTGGAATAAAAGGTAAATTTTCAGAAACAAAAAGTAGAGAATAGCAATATAGAGAATCAATCCAAGAAATCTAATATCTGACCATTAAAGAACACAGAAAATAGTGGAAAGAAATTGGAAAAGAAATAACAGAGATATTTTTTAAGATCTAAAGAAAGACATTTGCTTTAGGGTGGGGTCCACAGAACACTGAACAGAATGAATTGAAGTAAAATTACCACCCTTGGGCATATCCTCAAGACATGTGAAAACAATATTGATAAAGAGAAGATCCTAAAAGTTCCAAGGGGAAAAATTAAATAAAATCAACTTACAAAAGACTGAGAACCTTTCATTAACAATACTGAATGGCATAAGACAGTCTAGCAATGTCATCAAAGTTTAGGGAAAAAAATGAAATTAAGATATAATTGTACTCAGCTAAATTATCAATCATATAATGGGAAAAATAAATATACACCCAGACATCTATGAACCACTTCTAGGGATGTTCCTTGAAGACATATTATAGGAAAATAAAGATGAAATCCCAGAAGAAATAACAAAACATGGAGTACTAAAATCTGGCAACTAAACCAGGAATGGAATGACCCAGTGACAACTGCAGAACAGGCTTAAAATAGGTCAAATTTAGAACAAAAAGTCACTGGGATCCTTGAACAATTCCTCCAAGAAGATTAGAATGGATTCTACTCAATAGAGATAATGAGTAAGAAAGCTTGAGTATATTCACATATAATGATAAAATTGTATATTTCTTTTTTGGAGACTGCATATCTTACAGGCATAGAGCATGTATCAGACTGTTAGGTTCTTCCTAGCTCTGCCATTTATAATTTGATCTCGGCCAAATTACTTGTATCTTCTTTGTACCTCTTTTTTTCTTATCTATAAAATAGGAATAAAAATAGTACTTCCTTGGGTTGTTAGGGATGTAAATTTATATATATACATATATATGTATATTTATACTACAAAAGTACTGTAAGTACTATATAGATGTTTGCTATTATTATCATCCTCCCACAAGAAAAAAAAAGGCAAATTGAATCTTCGGAAAAAAACACAAAAGTGTATACATGACAGTAAAGGTTTCAATATGAGGCAAACTAACACATGGCATTATTTTTGAGTAACTGGTGGAGAATAAGAAAAGAAAGCCTTTTGCTTGTACATTTTACCCATTGAGAAGAATTGTAATCTTAGCACATTACTTTGTTGCACATTCATTACAATGAATATGTACAGTGTCATCATAACAAGATACTATTTATAGCCTTGAGTTTTAGAATTAACCTACAGACAAAACATGAGGGCTTAATCAGAGTTGCAGACTGAATATAATCATTGATGTCAACAATGCAAAAGTAAAGATATACCTGACTTGGGGAAGAAGGTGTGAAGGAGAATGGGAGAAAAGGATAGGGCTGCTAAGTTCTTCATTTTACAAACAGGGGAATCAGGAGGTAGTGTTTAAAGTTAATATAAAAGAAAACATATTTAGATATGTTATTTATAGGTTCAAAAGTTAACAACTGAGGAAACAAAAAAGTAACTATCAAAGATCCAGAAGAAAAAAAAACAGGGAGAGATGAAATGTACAGCAATATAAATAAGCTAATTCAAATATATTTTACTGACTATATAATATTTAAAGTTGAAAAGCAAAAAAGTAGTAGTAGAAGCTCATTCTTTAAAATTACGGAGTTAATCATAAAGGGAATTAAACCCCCCCCAAAAGTTAAATATGGTTCCCTTTGAAAAGAGGAAATTAGAACAAGAAGAATGGGATGGAAGTGCTTTGTATCCTTATTAGACTTTCTGAATTATTTTTTAAAAATTCATATGTATATTTTAACTTATTTTTTAAAAATTAAAATGTTGCATATTTTATATAAGATACTAGTAAATTTATTATTATGAGTAAACTTGTGATGCTACAATATGTATTTCTTGAAAGGTATTTATTTAACATGAACCTAAATAAAAGATGTAGTTGAGGATAATACTAATATTCTGGACAGTGGATCCTGTAAATTTTCTTAAAAATTATAAAAGGGGAATATGCAATAAAAATTATAATGTCATTAATTATGTTCCAAAGTATGTATTTCTTCATGCTTCATTTTCCATATTAGCAGTAATCAGGGTTAATAATAAATTAATATCTAAGAGACTCTCTTAAATGACTTTCCTTTGCTGATTCTCTGGTTAACTTCTCTCCCTAGTTTCCTAGATAAAACCTAATGAACAATAGCCAAGGCATGCTCAGTGTTCAAGGCTAGTCAACTACTTTTCTGGATGCCCATGAACCTCTCTGCTCAAAAGGTTATCAAGAGTCAATATTGTTGTCAAATCACTATGTTGTACACCTAAAACTAATGTAACATGTGTGTTATACTTCAATACTACAATTATGCTGCAACTTAAAAAAAGAATCAATACTGCTGGTCCCAAGCTTGTTTATAGTAATTGTGACTGTAATTATATAAATAACTATAGTATGCTAAAAAGAAATGGTCTTGGCTATACCTCAAAAGATTACAAATGGATGCATATTTTCATATTTTAAATTAAAATAAAATATTTAAGTCATGCATGTATTTTTTTATGATGTCCTGTTTTTACTAACTTTATGATAACTGTTAGTCCTTATCATATTCAACTAATTTCTGCTATATGGACTGTCAAGCAAATAATATATTATTTTCTGTATTATCCTTTCACATAAAGTTTTACATAATATCAAAGATGAAATCACTTTAAAATTTTACACTTTGATTCCTAAAATAAATGTGAATTTGGGATTCATAGAAGTATATACAAAATTGTTAGTGCCAATCTGAATTTCTACAAAGTAATTGTTAGGTACACAAATTAAACCTACCTCAGCTGTATCCTTAAGATAAAGAAAAGGTCTAAAAGATCTTGAATTCAGATGTTCTTTCATTGGCTCTAAAGAAACAAATCGAAACATAAATGATATTTCTATACTATTAGGCTACTTCTAATTTAACTATCAATAAAATATTTTTTCTACTTCTAATCAACTTTAGAAATGTAATTTGATAAACTTAGATGCTTACATATGCATTACATTTTCAGAGCTAAATATATTCTAGAGTAATTTGCTTTAAAAGCCAATTCTATTAGGGGCGCCTGGGTGGCTCAGTCAGTTAAGCATCCAACTTCGGCTCAGGTCATGATCTCACAGTTTCATGAGTTTGAGCCCCATGTGGGGCTCTGTGCTGACAGCTCAGAGCCTAGAGCCTGCTTCGGATTCTGTGTCTCCCTCTTTCTCTGCCCCTCCCCCACTCATTCTCTGCCTCTCAAAAATAAAGAAATGTAATAAAAAAATAAAAAAAAAAGCCAATTCCATTAACAGAATTTATAACTTTTGATTATTAACTCCTGACTACTTATCAGAAACTATGGAGGTCAGAGCTATGACCTCAGAACACACAACAAAGTGGTATGTTCTTGGGAAAAAATGGATTTCTAAACAAAATGGAATCATAGTTAAAGGAATCTTTTCATTAATTCCTTTGAAAAGAGAAATATTCCCCTCAACCTGAACCCCAACTCAGCTCTAATTATTTATTAACCTGGGTTATCCTTTAATGGATTTTCTTAAGGTAGGTATGGTGTTAGGTCAAGCATACAGACTTTGGATTTAGATAGTCTAGGACCAAAGCCTACTTTTTTATCTGTAAGTCATATACCCTTACATAAGTTATTTAACTTCCATGAGCCTTAGTTTTCTGATCTGTTAAGGGGAAATAATAGTACTATCTTAGAGGAATGCTGTGAGGAGGAAATGAAATAATAGATGTAACTAATTTAATAGTATCTGGCATTCATTCAGTCAACAGTTATTTATTTATTTTTAATTTTTTTAATGTTTATTCATTTTTGAGTGACAGAGAGAGAGAGTGTGAGTGGGGGAGGAGCAGAGAGAGGGAGACAGAATCCAAAGCTCGAAGCTGTCAGCACAGAGCCCGACACGGGGCTCAAACTCACAAACTGTGAGATCATGACCTGAGCTGAAGTTGGACACTTAACCGACCAAGCCACTCAGGCACCCCAACAGTTACTTACTGATCACCTACTACATGCCAGCACTGGTGTTAGACACTGTAATTGTGATTCCTGTGCCCAGTGATACATATACTTTAGTGGGTAATACAGATAATAAACAAGTGAGACAAAGAAGTGAATAATTATAAATTAAGATACCTGCTGTGACAGAAATAGATTTTGGTGAGGGAGAACAACAGAGTGAGGTATATTTTAGATAGGTTCATTGCTATGGAGTGAATCTGTTCCCCCCAAAATTTATATGTTGAAGCACTAATCCTCAATGTGATGATATCTGGAGGTGAGGCCTTTGGGACATACTTAAGTTTATATGAGGTAATGAAAGTGAAGACCCCTATGATGGGATTAATGTCCTTATAATAAAAAACATGACAGAGAATCTCTTTCTCCACCATGTAAGGAATCAGGCAAGAGGACAGCTGTCTGCAAACCAGGAAGAGGGCTCTAACCAGAACCTGACCATACTAGCACCCTGATCTCAGACTTCCAGCCTCCAGAACTGTGATAAATAAATATTTGTTGTTTAAACCACTCAACCTATAGTAGTTTATTATAGCAGCCTGAACTCACTAATAGAGAAATTGGCACTGAGAAGTGAGGTGCTGCTATAACAAATAACTAAAAATGGGGAAGTGGCTTTGGAACTGGGAAATGGCCAGAGGCTAGAAGAGCTTTGAGATGCATAGGAGAAAAACCCAGTATTTCCATGAAGGGAATTTAAAGAAGATTCTGGTGCGAGTTCCCTAAGATTCTTTTACCGTCTCAAAGAATACATAAAGGGGCACCTGGGTGGCTCAGTCGGTTGAGCGTCTGAATTCAGCTCAGGTTATGATCTCATGGTTTGTGAGTTTGAGCCCCGTGTCGGGCTCTGTGCTGACAGCTCAGAGCCTGGAGCCTGCTTTGAGTTCTATGTCTCCCTCTCTCTCTCTGCCCCTCCCTGCCCCTGCTCACACTCTGCTTTCTCTCTCTCTCAAAAATAAATAAACATTAAAAATTTTTTTAAAAAGAATACATAATCAAGTACAGAAATGTTAGTAGATCTATGGATGGTAAAAGCCATTCTCAATGAGGTCTCATAGAAATTAGGCACATATTATTAACAATGAAGAAAAGGTTATCCTTGTTATCAAGTGACAAGGAACTTGGCTGAACTGTGTTTGTGTTCTACTGTTTTGGGAAAGGTAGAACTTGTGAGCAATGAAACTGGATATTTAGCTCAAATTTCTAAGCAAGCATTGAAGGAGTGGCTTGGTTCCTCCTGACTGCTTGTAGTAAAATTCAAAAAGAGAAAAACGAATTGGAAGACTGAACTGTTAAGCAAAAATAAATCAGAACTTAAGGATTTGGAAATTTTTCAGCCTGTCCACATTACAAAAAATAAGAAAATTTTCAGCATGTCCATGTTTGAAAAAGAACACTAAGGGTGTGGTAGAATGACTATTTGATAAGGAGATTGGTATGGGTGTGAATCACACACCTAAATAGATATCCCAACAGTGACACTGCCAGTTTGAACTGAAGGGGATGGAGATGAGACATAAATGAATGAAATCTGTTGGACTTCTTGGGTTTTACAGGATAGGACCACAGAGCTATTCACTGCAAATACGTGCTATTCTTCAAGACAGGGAAAGAATGACCCTGAAGGCAATTCAAAAATCATCAGAGCTGCCTCCTCAGTTTCAAACGGGGTTACTAATGTCTCAGTTTCAACAGGCCAAAGAGCCTCCACTCAATGCCTTTGGGGTAGGGCATCCCAGAGTCTTGGAGTCATGACCCCTACCTGGCATGCTATAGAGGCAGGACCTCTTCCCCAGTGGTTCCAGAAGAATATGCAGCCAGAGAGAATTATTCTTGAGTCTTAAAATCTTAGGAAGTTTACCTTGCTAAATTTTTGACTTGCTCAGGACCTATCACCCCTTGTTTCCTTGTTTCCTTATTCCTTTCTCCATTTTGGAATAAAAATGCCTATCCTGTGCCTGTCTGACCTTTGCAGTTTGCAAGCACATATATTGTTTGGTTCTAGAGGTTCACAGGTAGAGAGGAAATTTGCATCAGGCTGAATCATTCCTTGAGTCTCACCTATATCTGATTTAGATACTATTTAAATAAGACTTTGGATTTTAACGATAACATAAAAGTCAGACATCAGTAAAATAATTTGTGTTCCAAAATTCTTTTATTGTCCAGAATGAGGATAATAATAGATTTTGAAAGGTTACATGTTGTAATTTCTAGAGTTATCATTTAAAGAATAGAAATAGAGTAGTACATAACTTCCAAATTGATAAAGGGGAAAAGTGAAACTTAAAAAACTCAATTCTAAAGAAAACATGAGAGGACAGAAAAAGAAGTATAAAATCAACAGGGCAAATGAAAGAACAAAAAAATAAAATGGCAAAATTAAATCCAAAGATATTAGTAATTGCATTAAGTATAAATGGACTAAATGCTCCATTTCAAAGACAAAGAGTATGATAGTAGATTTTTAATTTAATAGTATGATGTTTATGAGAGATAAATATAGATTACAATGTTACAAGAAGGTAATAAAATGATGGAAAAAGATATACCATGCAATGGTAGCCAAAAGAAAGCTGGGCAACTACAGCAATATTAAATAGTAAGACAATTACTTCATAATGAAAAAGGGTTCAATTCACTAGAAACATAATTCGAAATATTTATGTAACTGATAACATGGCCTAAACTATATTAAAAATCTATAAAGCAAAATTTGACACTGCTTAAAATTTCAACAGTAGAATAGATAAGTTGTGATATACAGTTGATCCCTGAATAACATAGGTTTGAACTGCATGAATCCACTTACATATGGATTCTTTTGATAGTAAAATACTGTAAATGTATTTTCTCATCCTTTTGTTTCTCTTAACATTTTTCTTTAGCTTACTTTATTATAATAATATAGTATATAATACATATAAATACAAAATATGTGTTTATGTTATTGTAATGGTTTCTGGTCAACAATAGGCTAATAGCTGTTAAGTTTAGGGGAATCACAAGTTATATGTGGATTTTTGACTGTGCACTAGAGTCAGTGCCCCTAACCACCCTGTTGTTTAAGGATCAGGTGTACAGTACTTTATTTTATTATTATTATTTTTATTATATGAAATTTATTGTCAAATTAGTTTCCATACAACACCCAGTGCTCATCCCAAAAGGTGTACAGTATTTTAATGATGGAGAAAATAAATTAAGAAGAGAGACTGAGAAGTAAAATAGCAGGAAAACAAGAGATATGGGTTCCCAAACCCCTAAGAGGAAAATTTTAAGAAGGAAGGAATGATTGACCAACTATACTTGTTATTAAAATGTGGAAGAAAATAAAAACAGAAAATATTATTTGGATTTATCAATGGAGATCATTGGTATTCTTGATCAGTGCAGCTTCAGTAGGATGGTGGAGGCGGAATCCAGACTGTAGTTGTCTGAAGTTTGAACAAAAGAGGAAGTAGAGACAGATGAAGAGTATCAGAGTAATGAGGCAGTATGGGGCAATGTGGAGTCAAGGAGCCTTACCCAAAGGGATCGATGAGAATGATGCAATTGAATGTTTTTTGATAATTCCAGAGAAAGAAAAAAAAGGCAACACAAAACACTCAAATTCTCTGAAGATGTGGAGAATTTAATGGGTTTACATTAAATATTCATTTGTTCATTTAGTTTATTACCTGTCTCCCCACCTTACCCTAAAACATAAATTGAGGGCAGATTTTTTTCACTCTTGTATTCCCAGCACCTAGAGTAGAGACTGACCCATAGTACGTGTGTAATAAATATCTATTGGGTGCACAAATTTTCCTGGTAAATTTTTATTCAACTTTCTTACAATATTATAAGTGCTTGTTCCTAGCTTACAGATTCCTTAATGTTCTAAGAAAGTAAGTTCCTTTACACTTTCTGTAAATAAGTTTTTATTAAGCAAGATGTCCATACTTGATTGATTTCTTTTTTTTTTTAACAATAAGGAAACTCTTAGGGTAGAGCTGAAAGGAAACTCAGAAGCTTTCTTTCAAGAAAAATAAATAAACATAAAAATATATTCTTAATTTTTGAACTGCATAAATTGTCCATTCTGATATTTAACGTCTCTACTGCTTAGGAAATTCTTTATAGTTCACTGAAATCTTTCACACTGCAGTTATACACCATATACTTTCAAGAAAATTCTTTCCACAGAGATATCCAATGATCAAGAGCTTTTAAGATATACATTAATAAATAATAAAGTATATAATACAAGCAAAACCACTCATTAATAAGTTAAAGGAGAAGTAAATATGGTACGCAGAGCATTACCTATTGACTTGCTTTCTTGATTTTTTATATTTGTTGGTACAAAGTGTGGTCTTAAATTTAATGTTTCAAAATCACTCTTTGTAGGTTCAGGCTCATTTTTAAAGGAGACGTATCTAGAAAAAATAAAATTAATCTAAGTTAAAGTAATCAGAAAAATCTACAAAACTAATCTAAAAAATAAATTTTGAGAAATGTGGTAAAATGCAGATTGAATGTTGTTGTATTAGTACTATTATAGTACAAAGTGTAAAATGTTGGTACTAAGGCAGAGATGAAAGTATTCGTGATAATCACTTGAAGTAGAGACAGATAGTAAGCTACTGTTGTCATAGGATTGAGGGCACCTAGGAAACTATAGTTCACAAGCTGATTAACCCTTTAAAAAATATGCTGGAAATTCATTAAATGAGATATTGGAGACATTGTCAGACCTGAGTCAAAGTGGTGGGACCCAGAGTTAGGGTCACTTCAGATACCAAAATAACATACTAGATAGGATCACAGCATTTATTTACCATACAGGAAATTTTCTCCATTAAATTCTTTGACTACTGATAGTATGTAATAAAGTTAATAGTATTACATAATTCATGATATTTCTGACCTCTAAATGCTGGGGTAATCCATGACTCAGTCTTCTGACCTCTAACACTCACCCTCAGTTGATATCTAATCTCACATCTTCACGTATTATCTATATGCTCATGTCCCTGAGATTTATAAATCCAGGCCCTCAAACTCTTCCCTGAGCTCCAGATTTATATATCCAACTGCTACATGACTTCTGCAGTTAGGTATATCATAGGCATCTCAAACTTAACACATTCAAAACCAAATCTTTGCTTCTGCTTTCTTCCCAATTGTTGAGGCTTCCCCATCTCCATTCAACCAAAGGCTTAAGCCAAAAACTTGACAATATCTTTGATTTCTTTCTCTCACTCCTCATTCCCATCTGTTGGCAAACCCCACTGGATATTTCTTTGAAATATGTCCCAAATCAAACTACTTTATTTCTTGTTACTTCTACCCTAGTCCAAGACACCTTCATCTCCCATCTGAGCTACTTCTATGTGTCTCTCGCCTTCTATCTGCTCTCTCTGCTATCACTCATCCCCTACAGTCTATTCCTAATGCAACCATGGTGGCATCTGTAAAATATAAATGTGATTGCCATTTCCCTCCAAATGTTTCCTACTGGACTCAAATAAAGTTCAAAATCCTCACTCCAAGACAGAAACTGTCCCCAGTTCTCATGTTTCTAAGTAGAGGAACTTCGATTGAATGTCCTTTCAGGCCTCTCTGTGCACCTCCCCAAGCCCCACCTCTACATGGAAGCAGAGTGAATTTTCCAACTGTTTGGTTTGAGGAAAGGAATTTAAGCTCCCACTTGAGGACCTTGGTACTTGCTCATCCTTCTGCCTGTAATATTTCCCAATGATTGCCAAGGGTTACTCCCTTAAGTTATAAGAGAGCATTTTGTAAGACTCTGCTCAATTTCCATTTCTCCACAAAGGATTTTTCCTGCCCCTTTCTCTATTTAAAATAGTAATCCCTATCAGTCTTAATTCCTTTAATTTACTATCATTTTCTTCATAGTATTTATCACTAATGGATTGACATTAAATATTCATTTGTTCATTTAGTTTATTATCTGTCTCCCCACCTTATCCTAAAACATAAACTGAGTGAGGATTTTGTTCACTCGTATTCCCAGCACCTAGAATAGGGACTGACACATAGTACATGTGTAATAAACATCTGCTGAGTGTACAAATTTTCCTGGTAAATTTTGACTAAACTTTCTTATAATCTTATAATTTCCAATGAGATTTTAGTGTATTCTCTTTGGATTTTTCAGTAAACATTCATTTAACTTTCATAAAACATTTTATCTATTCCTTTCAAAACATTTATATTTTTGTATTACGTTCTTGTTTAATATCACTGGCAAGCACTTCTAGAATAGTACAGTTTATTGGTGAGAATATGCATCCTTCTGGTTCTAATTTAAATGGAAATGCGTCAAGGCTTCCATCCTAAGGATGAAGTTGGCTATATAGTCTTCTTAAGGAGTAATTTTTTTTATCCTTATATTACTAAAGTATTTTTCAAATACATTTACAAAGACTATATAGAGATGTTTGGATATGGATTTCCTTATGGTGAACTAGAGAGTGTGGACTTTGGAGTTGGACCTTACTTTGCATCTTGACTCTACGTGAAGTTCTGCAGAATACTGATTTCCTCTGAATTTGTCTTTCACAGGCCAAATGCAGTAATAGCTATCTTATAGGGTTAGTATAAGAAATACGTAAAATAAAGTTCAGAAGTTGCTTAGCAAAATGTTTGGGACATAAGAAGAGGTCAAATTTCAGTTCATTTGTTTTATCCTTTGCTGGGTTGGTTTATAAGATTGATTATACACAAACTCTGTCCACAACTGACCTTGACTTTCCTTTCTAGTTTATATAGCCTCTTGTCATATTGTTTTATTTCTTAAAAACTTTATTATATGGATTAATTTTAAGGATTTAGTTGACTAATAACTAAAATATAAATCCTGATGCCCAGAAGCAGATAGACTTATGGGATAGATAAATGGGGTATAGAAATAGAGTTCTTTTAAGCTCACAGGGACCTGGATAAGGGTGTTCTCCTACTCATTGAATAATGAGCCTAATGTATTTTACCACTCATTTTGCAAAGGAAGGAGAGGAGGGTGGTCACAGTTTCTGTCATTCTAGCTTCTTCCCTAAAAGTAGGTGTGAAAGGTCTGAGATTTGACATTACTTACAAGCTAACGAGTTAGGCTGCCACAGTTTGATCTATGCTCGCAAAGAAGTAGACTCCTGAGTCAGAGACAAAGGCCTGTTTATTACTCACCATGATAGGAATAGCATTTTCTGTATCAGTTCTCTGAGCCTCTATTCCACAGGGCAACAAGCAGAGGGCCAGATGACTTCTGCACACATAGTGTGTTGTTACAAGAGTGGAACCCTGAGCTTACAGAACCCAAATTTTTTATAATGAATAGTAACATACCTGCTCTTGCTCAAAGAAAAGCACTACCTCTTTCAAGGCTATTTGTTATACAAAAATCCTTGAGAAGCTAGGAACAAGGTAACCAGTGCCTCTTCTCATAAGATGTACAGAAATATAAGAGATCCATGGAGATTTTTTTTTTCCCAGCAGCAGGAAGAACAAATGGGAGGCTAAGAGCCTAAGAATAAAAATTGAGTTCCTAGCACTAGATTCTTATGTAATATAAAGAATTAAACTTGGGGGGCGCCTGGGTGGCGCAGTCGGTTAAGCGTCCGACTTCAGCCAGGTCACGATCTCGCGGTCCGTGAGTTCGAGCCCCGCGTCAGGCTCTGGGCTGATGGCTCGGAGCCTGGAGCCTGTTTCTGATTCTGTGTCTCCCTCTCTCTCTGCCCCTCCCCCGTTCATGCTCTGTCTCTCTCTGTCCCAAAAATAAATAAACGTTGAAAAAAAAAATTAAAAAAAAAAAAAAGAAAAACAAACAAACAAAAAAAAGAATTAAACTTGGATTATAAATTTGATGGTTTAATTCACTAGCATAAAATCATAAATCTTCTCTTTATAAGTTGTATTGGTTTTGAGCTGCTTGTAATTTTTTTAATTCATCCACCTTCATTCCCTCTTTTAGGGTCTTATATTTAGAAAAATCCCCTGTAAAATTATACCCTGTTGCAGTTGAGTTAAAGGAATATAGGTAAAGGCCTTGATTTTGTGCTGCATGGGCTGGAGTTAAAGGAAGGTTACTGCACATCCATGGAATGGATATGAAATGGCACTGGTGCATAAAGGGAAGAAACCCAAGAGCAGGACACAGCTCAGATGGAAGTATGGGGATTGCTTCAAAAGCTGCCTCTTCCCAAATAGGAATCTGTTATGGATAACTTCCCTGCTTTGGAATGTTTTATGTTTTTACAGAACAGCCACTGTGAAACGAAGGTCCAGAGCTTTCGTTCTGGTACCATGGGAGAATTCTAACTACATTTTTTTGTCATAAAGACATCCAGTTTGGATCTTTATTTTAATTATATTTGATTTTAACTTGCATAAAATATTTCTCCAGGTAAATGGCTCAGAAAGAATATATAGGTGGATTACCTTCTAGTTTTTCATATCCAAAAATTTCTCTTTTGTTCTCATATATAAATGATGATTCATCTAAATAGAGGATTCCTGGATTGCCATTCTGTTCAAAAGTTTAAAATTGTTTATTGTTTTCTAGCCTCAGAGATGCAGATGAGACATATAAAACTCATTTGACTTCCTTTCCTTTGTAATTAACCATTATTTTTCTGCCTTTGGACTTAAACAATTTTACTGTAAGTCTAGCAGTTGGTAACCCTTTTGATCTGAAAATTCAAGTCTGTCTTCAAAAAAAGGTCATTTTTCCCTAATATTTCTTTATTTCCTTACTATGTTTCTTACTTTCCTGATTTATGTATTAGGTATATATTCCCAGGTTGAATATCTTGAAATCTTAGTATATATCTCTTTTCAATCTGATTTTCTTTTTTTTTTTTGTATTTTCATAAGATATTGCTTCTATTTGACCTTCTAGACTATCAATACTGTTTTTAACTGTATTCTATTTTTATTTTCCTACTCAATTTTTGATCCAGAAATATTTTTAAATCCCTTTTCCCTGATTATTTCTGTCCTTAAGATATATATTCTCCTAAGTTTTCTTCTGTTTCTTCCATTATCTACCTCATCATGAGTCACTTGTTTTGATTGTCTTTATCTCCCTCCTTCATATGAGTCCCCTTAAATGAGGGATTTCTCTTCAACCTCTCATTTCAATGAGTGTGAGTTCCCTCAGCACATATAAAGGTGAGGCTATTTGAAACTCAGGTAATATCAGTCAGTGACAGATAAGATTCTTTTGCAGAGTATCAGTGGCAAACAAGCTGTCATAAGAGGGTCTCTTGATTAAAGGAGTGACAAATGAAGAGGCCTCTAGAAATGTTTCTTAAATTTTTAGATGTATACTAGAATCATCTAGGGTGCTCTGAAAAAACACCAATGTCCAGACATCCCCCCCGCACCGCCCCCCTGCCCATAGTTAAATCATGATCTTTAGGCAGGGCTCAGCATATTTTCCAAAAACTCTCAAGTGGGCAGTTAGTGTAAAGAGGCCCTGCTCTAGAATGTCAGGCTCCTCTAGGTATGAGCAATAATAAGGAGTCCTCTTCCAGGTACAGAGAAGAGGCAGTGTTCAGCCTAGTAGTGAACCTCTCCCCATAGAGAGCTGGAGTTGATGTTGTTACCTTCCCAGAATCCTCCTGGGGCCTTGAAGGAGCCTGTGCTTACATAACTGAGAAATGGTGTGGGCAGCAGGAATGAGGCATGAATCTCTGCGTCTACTCACATAAAAGCCTCCGTCTTCTCTATCCTTCCTGTTCCCAGGCCACCCTACCCTACTTACCCATAAGTCATACTTTACCTAAGATTTTAGAAATTATTGCCATATGTAAACATGGCTTGTGTATCTCATTTACTATCTTATTTTTAATGATTAGAATATATGATTGCATATTTCAAAAATACAGCTTATTTATTTATTTATTTATTTATTTCAGTATTGGTTTTGGGAGTAGAACCCAGTGATTCATCATTAATATATAACATCCAATGCTCATCACAAGTGCCCATCCCCCACCCAATACCCCTCCAGAAATCCTTGGTTTGTTCTCTGTATTTAAGAGTCTCTTATGGTTTGCCTGTCTGTTTTTATCTTATTTTTCCTTCCCTTCCCTTATGTTTAATACAGTTTATATTTTTATTGCTGGGTTTTGTTTTTGTTTTGTTTTTTTCTGAGTGACTATTGTATGTTGGGGAATTTTAAACTCTTCACACATGTCAATACATTTAATTTGCAAAACAACCCTATGGAATACATACTATTATTATCCACACTGTAACTATGAGGATACTGAGACACAAAAGGTTATGTAACTTGTCCAAGGTCACAATTAGTAGTAAGTAAAGCTAAGATACAAACCTGGCAACTGGCCTATAAACCTCATCCTCTTAATCTCTGTGCCAGTCTAATGTCACACAGAGTATAAGACATGCATATTGAACTAAAGGAAGAAGGAATGTGGCCAATTAAATTTCACTGTAGGCTGCAAGAGAATCCTTCATTAATATTTAACTATCTTTTCTGTATGCAAGTTTATCCTATTGTCATAAAACTATTTCTAAAAGGAATATTCTTTTGACAGGTCTCATTATAGATTTATTTTTAGGACAATAATTCTTCTAATGAATAGTCCCTATTAATCTATTAATCTAAAGGGAAATATTTTTGGGGAGCCTAAATGGCTCTGTCAGTTAACTGTCTAACTCTTGATTTTGACTCAGGTCATGATCTCACCATTTTTGAGTTTGAACCCTGTATCAGCTTCCACACTGAGAGAATCCTGCTTGGGATTCTCTTTCTCCCTCTCTCTCTGCCCCTCCCCTGCTTTTGCTCTCTCTCTCAAAATAAATAAATAAACGTTAAAAAAAAGAAAAATATTATTTTTTGTAACTTCAGTAGCTTTGAATTATTTACTGAGCTTTCTTTTTTTTTTTTAATTTTTTTCAACGTTTTTTATTTATTATTTTTGGGACAGAGAGAGACAGAGCATGAACGGGGGAGGGGCAGAGAGAGAGGGAGACACAGAATCGGAAACAGGCTCCAGGCTCTGAGCCATCAGCCCAGAGCCTGACGCGGGGCTTGAACTCACAGACCGCGAGATCGTGACCTGGCTGAAGTCGGATGCCTAACCGACTGCGCCACCCAGGCGCCCCTAACTTTCAGTGACAATTTAAATACCCTTAATCAACCTCCTTATTCCTAACTTGTTTTCTATTTCTTACCACTTTATAAGTAGTAAAATTGCCATTTTCAACTGATAATGCAGCACTAAATGCTTAAGTAGTAGAGAAATCACTTTGTCTTTCCTTTATTTTTTTAAAGGAGAGAGAGAAAGAGAGGGAGTGCTCACTCACCACTGGAGGAGGGGCAGAGAGAGAGAGGGAGAGAGAGAATCCAAAGGTGGTCTTGCACTGTCAGCACAGAGGTCTTGCACTGTCAGCACTGGGTGCTTGATCCCATGAATCTCAGGATCATAACCTGAGCTGACACCAAGAGTTGCACACAAACAACTGAGCCATCCAGGTGCCCCACTTTATCTTTATTCCAGGTAATTTTTAAAAGGGAATTTTGCTAAAATGAATATGACTCTTTTGTAAAAGGTCCATTTATGAAAAGTTGCAGAGAAGAGTATATTTGGTGTTTAATGAGAAATCTTAGAGACTATACACAGATTAGCTGAAAGATATCTTTAATATTTTATCGGTTCCCATTTATCCCAGAAAAATGCTGAAATCCTGAACTGATAGTTACATGGGAAACATGTCTCTGGGAGTAACTGAGAAAAAAAGCCCTAAGAATTTGAATAGTTCTCATTCTTAGTTTTATGTAAGAATCTTTTGGGGAATCTTAAAAATAGTAATGCCTGGGGTCTACTCCAAACTAATTAAAGTAGAATCCAATTATTTTAAAGCTCCCCAAGTAATACTAATGTGCACTTGGGTTGAAAACTACTAGTCTGAAGGCAAAGCACAGCTACAAATAAACCTGGGAAGGTTTATATCAATTAGGTGATCACAGCACCGGGCTGAGAGGCACTATGATATTCAGCAAACTATGGAAGAAAACTGGAATGAACAGATGTTGGTGTTGGGCAGCTAGATCAGCAGGACATAAGCTAGAGCAGAGACTCAAAGGATGGTCCCTGGACCAGCAGCACCAGCATTACCTGGAAACTTATTAGATGTACAAATTGTCAGGCCCCACCCAGACCTACTGAATCAAAAATATTAAATCAAAAACTCTGCAGGTGCAGTCCAGCACTCTGTGTTTTAAGGAGCCCTCCATGTTTGAGACCCACTGGGCTAGAGCAGTGCATCTCTGTCATTAGTGTTCACAGGAATCAGCTGTGTGAAGTGTATCTGCCATCACAACTCAGTGTAGGAGTGAGGCTTAAGAGCACTGGTGGAGACTGGCCTCCTGAATTATAATTAACAAAACTTACCAGGAACTGTATCTTCAGATACAGAGGAACTGAGTTTATCCAATATAACCCATATAACCAGGATATCATTGTTGATATGAGGACAGAAACGTTCTGCCTTATGCTCTGTTACTTAAGCAATCATTCTGTTACAGCTAAAAAGGACTTCCTGCCAAGAATGGGTTGCTTCCTAGAAGAAGAATGCCCCCTCCTCAATGCCCCACAGACATCTAAAACTTAATATATCCAAAATGAAACTCAGACCTTATCACTGTAATCCTCTTCTCTACCCCAATCTGTGTTTCATCATATATTCTCTACCTAAGTACAAAATGTCATAATGCACTTAGTAACCAAGCCCGAAAGCCTGCAAGCCATTCTACATTCAGAATGGGGTAGTGATAAATTTGCCATCCAACATTCATCCAGTTGCATGAGTGATAAAGAGCACAAGTCTGAAATCGAACCGCTAGAGTTTAAATCCAGTTTGAGCCACTTACCTGTGTGACCTTGGGCAAGTTATCTAACCCCACCGAGATGGGCTTCTCATCTATAAAACTGCACTGAACACACTGAGTGTTTACACAGAATAAATGAGGTAAGAACAGTGTCCACACTACCATCAAGGTACGATAGAAGTTCTATTGATTCTACATCTTACTATTTCTTTTGTCTGGGCTCTCCTCTACATTTCTGATGCCTAGAAAAATTATATAGCATTATGCCTGTCCACAATGCCAGTGAAAGACCAACTATGACATATTCAGGCTATCTCTTATAAGTACATAGAGAAACTGCCTTACTTGGTTTTCCAGGTGGACTTCTTTTGGCAGTCTATTGGTCTAAAATTTGAAATAAATCCTGACATTAATCTGGGGCAATGTAATAGAATTCAAGACAAGTCTTTCTTTAAAAATCCAGAATTGTAATTACTATCTAATAACACCTGTAATAATAAACTACAATAAATATTTTATAAACTAATTTATTCAGAATGCTGAATGAGTATGGTGTCACTCATAAGCACTATGAAACATGCCTATGTTTGACAAAGCTTACATTTAATACAGATTACATAATCTAAAACAAATCTACAGTAATGCTTTAAAACGTCCAACTAAGGGGCGCCTGGGTGGCTCAGTCGGTTAAGCCTCCGACTTCAGCTCAGGTCACGATCTCACGGTCCGTGAGTTCGAGCCCTGCATCGGGCTCTGGGCTGATGGCTCAGAGCATGGAGCCTGCTTCCGATTCTGTGTCTCCCTCTCTCTCTGCCCCTCCCCTGTTCATGCTCTGTCTTTCTCTGTCTCAAAAATAAATAAACGTTAAAAAAAAAAAACAAACAAAAAACGTCCAACTGAAAGTTTGAGGTAATTAGGATGGTTACCTTTTTGGTTCTTTAATACCAAATGACTTGTCTTCTGTGCTCCTGGATACGTTCTTAGATGTGAATGGAGCAATAGCCTCTTCAAATTCCAACTGAAAATCAAATGTCAGTGGTGTAACCAAAGTCTTTTTCTTTACTTGACTCTGAAGTCTGTTTTTCTGCAATAAATCCAAAGTACAACACTGAAAAAAAAAATGAGCACTTTTCATATAGGAAAAACCCTGTATGGAAAGGATGAAATTAGTCTCACTTTATGCACTCACACAGAATTTATGTGCCAGTCACTAATAGCAAAATATTACAGATTAAAAGCTGGGGGGCCTGTGTACCAACATTTTTTTATACCATTGCTGTGTGACCTGAGCTACTCTTTTCCTATTGATGAAATGATAGGATGTTGGACTAGATGATCATGAAGGCTCCCTCCTAACTCTAAAATTCAGAATTTAAGAGTGACCTATATATTACACAAAGAAAACACTGATACATAGAGTTATTGGAAGGAGAGCAAGTTGATCTCTAACCTGCTGCTCTTGCTGTCCCCATGCACGTGGTGAATCACTCCAACATTTGTCTAGTTGCGTAAGCCAGAAATGAAGTGAAGAAAGCAATCAAAAGACTTTGTGCAAATATTTATATAGATGGACTGAAGAGGGAAAAGGATATAGCTAACAAGTTAGTTAAGGAGCCAGAAATCTTTTCTAAAAAATTCTCTCAGCATTGCCCAGAGGAATAAAGTGATGAAAAACTTGACAGCAAGTCAAAGGATAGGAACTTCTGCTTCTGCCAGGAAAGGGTTAAGCGCTACAGGAGTTGCCCTCCTGCTGTAAACAACTAGAAACCCAGACAAAACAACTGTAATCAGGCATTAGAGAACAGGCAGAGGGGGAACCTGAGAAAAGGGAAACAAATGAGGTAAATCCCACAATGGCTCAGCTTGCTTATTGAAGGTAGTTTCCTGGCTGAGAAGCAGTGAGGGGGAACTCACATCAAACCTTGTGGCCTTGACCTTGTTGTGTTTAAGAGATGGAAATTGCACCAACAATTACATTCTTGGGCATTTACCCCAGAGAAATGAAAACTTACGCTCACACAAAAACCCGTACACAAATATTCACAGCAGCTCTCTTTAATCTTTTTTTTTTAAAGCAGCTTTATTTTTAAAAGCAAAATACTGAAAAAAACCCAAACGTCCTTCAATGGGTGAGTGGTTGAAACTCTGTGTATTCATATAATGGCATACTACTCAGCAACAAAATTTATACATTATTTATAATAATAAGGCTATTGATTCATGCAAAATCTTAAAAGGGCCTCAAGGGCATTATGCTTAGTGAAAAGTCAATCTCAAAATTTCACATACTGAATGGTTCCATTTATATAACATTCTCAAAATTACTGAATTTTAAAGATTGGAGAACAGATTAGCCATTGCCAGGGATAGATGGGGAATGAAGTGCGGATATGGATACAAATACAGAAAAATAACATGAGGGAGTTCTTTCATGGTGATGGGTACGTGCTGTCTCTTGATTGTGGTACTGATTACACAAATCTCTTATGGGATAAAATTGATAAACCTATACACACAAATGAAGGCAGGTTTAAAAATGGTGAAAACTAAATGAAATTTGTAGTCTGGTTAATGGTAATATGCCAATGTTAATAAGGGTTGGGATTCATACTGGTTCTGATATGGTACACTACCCATATAAGATGTCACTACTGGGGGCAACTGGGTGAAAGGGACATGGGACTCTGTAGTACCTCTGCAACTTCCTATGACTTGACATTAATTTCAAAATATAAAACTTAAAAAAATAAAGAAGCAATTACCAAAGTGATTTATATATTTTCATCTCATTTTTTGGTCGTTAAAAAATAAAATAGAGACAATTCACTTTCGTAAATGTATGTAGGTGTATGTATGTGTATGTGTACCTGTATATTTATATTGTGAGTATATGTAAAGATAAATTGGTTTATGCATACATAGATAATATTTGTATATCTTTGTAACAGCACAAAAGAAGATGTGGACGGATAAACCCAAATTGGTAAATTTTGTTTGCCTCAAGGAAGCAGTTGAGGAGGCCAAAGACAATTTTTCTTTATGTAATTTCCTTTAAGCATAATTTATATATATAAATATGTATATATTTAAAACTGCTCCTAGGGTCATGGGATTGAGCCCACATTAGGCTCCATGCTCAGCAAGGAGCCTGCCTAAGATTCTCTCTCTCTCTCTCTCTCTCTCTCTCTCCCTCTGCCCCCACCCCCGCTCATGCTCTCTCTCTCTAAAATAAAAATAATAAATAAATAACATTAAAAATAAGAAAAAATTTAAATTTGATTGTATATACTTAAAAAGAATTTCCAGAAAATCCTCTATTAGTAACACATGAACTAGACATAGTAACACAAAATGAGAATGTTTAGGGAAATGGTTTACACAAAAGAAGACCCTAGTAAAAAAGGTAAAAATTATTATTACTAATCATAACTTAAAATTCATACAAAAGGAAATTTCAGGACAAACTACAAAGATTTATCTCTGATTATATTTTCTAAAATACATTTCATTTTAAACAAGAAAATTAAAAAGGAGTGAACTTTGGGGTGCTTAAGTCTAATATGGTTGCATTAGTAAGTTACTCCTGGTTTGCTATTTCAAAATTTGGGTAGCAATGACAGAAAGAATTTATTGGTTTTCCCAATATTTCTCTTTTTTTTTTTAATAAAAGGAGACAGTTATGAAAAAAAGAGAAAGGTTATTATTCAAGCATTAACGTTTTCATTTTCAGGTTCACAAATATGTTCAGTCACTTCAGAGTTCCTCTTTGTGCTGTCTTCCTTGATTTCTGAGACTCTGTGCTCTTCATGCCTCATTTATCCACATTGTTAAGTTATTTTGCAAGTCTTTGTGTAACCAAATTAAATTGCTCATATGTGCTAAAAATCTAGTTTTTGAAAATTATATTCTTTATTAACATTTTATATTGAATTTTTAAAAAGTCTCATGTTATTTAATTTTTATGACCTTTACTTTTAATTTGGTAACTATACCAAATATTTTCTTCCTTTTAATAAACCAATTAAATAACTTTTTATATGTTTAACATATTAATGAGAACTATAGGAGTAGTCACATTTACTATTTGACTGCTTATTTGATTTTTTATCTTAATCACCTTAGGATTATATTATTATATAATATATTATATAATATATATATTATATAATATATATATTATATATATTAGGATACATTATATCCTAATATAATGTGGCAGCTATCCAGAAGTTACCTTGTATATCTAATTAATTCCTTATAGTATACACTTACCTAGATGACTTTTTGAATATAATGATTTGCTTTTTACAAATTAGTTTACAACTCCATACTACTGCATCATTAACTAAAAAATAAAGATAATCATTCACATTTGAAATAACATTTTAATGATTAAATTTTATTTTAGCTTTTATTTACAAACCTTTGCTCTTCTGGCCAAGAGCATCTTTGCCTGCTCATCCAGAATATCTAACTTCTCTAAGATTTTTTCTGCCATTTTCAGTCAGTAAATTCCTATTTAAAAAGGAGAAAAAAGAAAAAATCTCCAAAACAATATAATTGAATATTTAGGCATAAGAGATCCACATTTACATTTCTGTTTGGGGTACAAAATAGAACTGTAGAGATCATGGAATAGGTCATGGAACTGTAGGGGTACCCAAGTTTTTTAGACAAAAAGGTCACATGATCAGAACTCCCAGATGTGTGTGAACCTTAGGAATTTTTAAATGTATGATAAAGGGAAGTTGAACCAGAATTGACTCATACTTGAAGCAAGGGCATGTGGCTTGATTTATATCTATTTTCTTTTTGTTGTGATATAATTTTAATGAAAGTAAATGTGAAGAGCTCACATTTGTATAATTAATTGCATTCAAATTAAATTGGTCAATGATCCAAGACTGTTAATACAGCACTTAGAAGGCGATCAGTCACACAGAAGGAGCAGCTGTCAAGCTGGTTGGGTCCTACTGCCATAATAATAAATATTCTCTAGTCAATTAATATTGCTGAAAATTACATCTGGGGTCAGGCAGTCCATATTAGGCTTGGGGACCTGAATGTTAGACATCAGGACACAAAATACCTTTCCAATGCAACACAAATAACTAGGAGGAGCTGAGTAGAGGCAAGAATCAGAGTATTAACCCAAAGCTCCCACTATATTTTTGCTCAGTGAATTGAATGGGTTCCAGTGGCATTTAAATGTAGAAGTTGTATGGTTCATAGGAAGTACTGAATTCATCAATATTTCTAAGGCACATCAACGTCAACACTAAGGTTCTGGCTCAAAAATGTCTACGCTATTTCTCCCATATTGCATATTATTCAATCAATATCTCACAAAGACACAAAGACAATAATACATGAAAAGCCAAGGATTAAGGATTCTATGCCAAAAGCTCACATTATTTAGTACTTGATTTCTCTTAACTATCTTTTCTACTCTTGGACTCTTCTGAGCCATGGGGCTGCAAGGCAGATTGTTTGCCTTGTTACAAACATCATAACTTGAAGTTGCAAGTTGGAGACGGGATGTGCAGGCAAGGGTGTTAGCACAATTATGAGTACCTCGGACTTTCTGGGTCTCCTATTGAAGAGTAAGGGACAGATTTTGGCAGACATTTTAGATTATCTGGATGCTATGTGTTGTCTTTTGTGATCCAGGAACCAATCCTCTCATATATCCTAAAAGCAACTAAAGGGATTTTAGTTTCTGTGTTTTTCTTACGCATAATATGAGTTCAAGGTGGGGTGGAGAAGGCTCCCATATTTCTCTCCAAAATTTCTTTTTTTGGAGACAAAAGATTTCTATTTCTCAATCAGGGAAAGAAAGGCTTTCCTAACTGTAGGAACAAGCATACTGAAGTGAATGGGTTTCCCAATTTGGGGAAGGTATAAATGACACAAGGGACAACTGAGACACACGGCTTCCTTGTGAGAGGGAACAGAAAGCAGGTACTTTTAAAGAGTAAGATGTCCTACACCTCTCACTTTCCACACATCTTCAACATCACAACAGACATTTTAGGATGCACCATATCATCACATTTTACACACACACACACATACACACACACACAGCTGTAATTTGAAGGAATTATGTTGTTTATTTAAAATTATTTTGCTAGTCAATTATTTAGCTATGATATGATTCCTGGCAAATCACTGTGCATATCATGAGGTATTTTTATTTTTATTTTTATTTATTTAAAAAAAATTTTTTTTTCAACGTTTCTTTATTTTTGGGACAGAGAGAGACAGAGCATGAACGGGGGAGGGGCAGAGAGAGAGGGAGACACAGAATCGGAAACAGGCTCCAGGCTCCGAGCCATCAGCCCAGAGCCTGACGCGGGGCTCGAACTCCCGGACCGTGAGATCGTGACCTGGCTGAAGTCGGACGCTTAACCGACTGCGCCACCCAGGCGCCCCTCATGAGGTATTTTTAATATTTAATTATTTTTGAGAGAGAGAGAGAGAAAGAGCATGAGTAGGGGACGGGCAGAGAGAGAGGGAGACACAGAATCTGAAGCGGGCTCCAGGCTCTGAGCTGTCAGCACAGAGCCCAATGCGGGGCTCAAACTGACAAACCGTGAGATCATGACCTGCGCCGAAGTTGGACGCTTAGCCAACTATGAGTTTTTTTGTTTTGAAGTGAGAAAATCTAATTAACAAATTATTTTTAAGGGTCAATGACAGTTTTATGAATACTAAATTTGAAGTTAATGAAGTTGACAGAATGTTATTAATTTCAGTTTTGTAGTTTTTTCATATTTTGAAGCCTATACTTTTTTTTCAGTTTTCAAATGTTTTCATAAGTCTTTGGCAGTGTGCCAGGGGTTTCTAATGACTAAATCGCCCTGGGATAAAGTGGAGGTGAGGAAACACTTTAGACTACTTGCTTACTTTCATCATTATACCAAGGGTACCAAGGGCTTAGCTGTATCAGGCAGGTCTAATATGACAGTGTATCCCAACTGCTTTGCATAAACTAAAAACTAATCCTTTAATGCTAAATTCTGCATTATATGTTCCTCGATATGACCTTCTGAGTTTCAGTCCTTTCTTGATTCAATCATTTGCACTTTCATTTCATTTCCAGAATATTGGCTTCATACTTCTACTTCATACTTCTTTTTCTATGGGCACATATTCTACTTCATGAATTCTATTTCTGTGAGCATATATTATCATTTGATGGCATACATTTATTTGTTCATTTCTTCATTTGGCTACCTAACTGTATTACAAGAGAGATATGGTGCTAGGTACTCCATCAAATTTACTGAGGAAGTTGGACCTGATAGATATTACCTTCCTGGGCAAGGCAGATGGGCTCTCCTGTATCACTAAGAAAACAGAGACCATCAAGTAAGAACTTCAACTTCTCTCTCTCATGCCAAAATCTTATCTGTGTCCATTCCCATCTCACTTGTATTTTAATTTTAATGGAAATTAAATGGAAATACTCCTCAGATCACTCCTTAAATACTAATGTTTCTAAGAGCTCAGGCCATCTTTTTCATTATTCCATATTTTCTTCAGGATGACCACCCAAACTCCTGGCTTCATCTACCACCATCTACTTTCACACGAAAATCTCTCTTTCGAGTTCCAAACCTATGTTCCTAGCTCAACCCAGATTTCCTACAGGTAACCCAAATTAATCTAAAAGCAAACTTGTCCACACCTTTCCTCTTCTTCAGTCAAAAGTCTCTTCCAACCTTTATTATCACATAGTTATCTCTTAGGCACCCAGCCCATAAACTTAGGCATTGTAATGGTTCTCAATCCTTCTCAATGACAAATGAATTCAGAAACTTCTAAGGAATCCAGATTTCCAGTTGTCACCCAGTCCTGCTAAGTCAGAATTTATGGAGCTGAAGGTGCGGAATCTGTTTTTTAAAGCTATTCTAATGCAGCTATTCCCCAAAACAGGATTTGGTCACCACTCTTCTGGAAAACTCCTTCTTATCCCCTCCCTAAACATACACAATCACTTTATCTTGTATATGCTACATCCTACATATCTTCTCAGTTTTTCTTCTCTTACCATTCACATTGCTACTGCCTCGGTTTAGGGTTCCATCATTTGATGCCTGGATTATTGCCATAGTTTTCAAAATATGTCTATACATTTGATCCATCCTATCCTCCATTCTATCCTTCACATTTGTCTGACTTATTTTCTCAAGAAAACACACACACACACACACACACACACACACACACACACACACACACACCTCTCCCTGATGAAAGCTTCAATCTATCCCTACTGCTTTCAGGACAAAGGGTCAAGCTCCTTGATACATCATGTGCGAATCATAGTTTGGCCTCTAAGTGTTTAACTCCATCTGCTCCTTCCTCATGTATACTTGATACCCCAGTCCTAATGGACTGTGGCACCTAATGAACAGTACCTCCAATGTGTTGTATCCTCTTTTACTTGTTGCTTGGCTCTTGCTGTTTCCTCTACCATGTTGTTCTTCCATTTCCTATATTTCTAAGTTCTATTCATCCTTCAAGACCCAAACAAATAACACCTCTGCAGGGAAGCCTTCTCTGGTACACTGATTTAAATGTCCAATGTCTGTGCTCACATAATATCCTATATATACTGCTATCCAAGTACTTATCACTCTCTATTAAACCATTTGATATCCTTATTTTATTCCTCCTCTAGGCTATGTGTTTCTTGAAAGCAGGAACCATGTGTAATTCATCTTTGTATCCCTATTGCCTAAAAATCTGAATGAATTAGCCATCAGCCATAATGGAAATGGACAACTATAAATGTTATGACAGTTTTAGCTAGCATTTACATTTATGAGTTTGCATAAATAATTGTCCAAATCTTGTTGAGGTTCTTCTAGATCAAGCCATAGCATTAAAAAATATTACTTTTTCTCCCACCTTCAAGCTTAGAAACGCAGCATAGTATTTTGGTTAAGAACATAAACTCTGGAGTCAGACTGCCTGGGTTTGAATCCTTGGCTCTGCTACTTATAAGCTGTGTGACTGTAGGTTAATTGCTTAACTTCTCTGTGTCGCCCAATTGGTAAAATGGAAGTAATGCAAATACCTACTTCATGGGACTGTTACAGGTCCAATTGAATGAATATAAGTGACATATAAGTGTTTGGTAAATAAAATAAGTAGATACAAGTAATGAGGCACTTACCTATTAGGGATAAGATGTGTGAGATACTTATAAATCCTGCAAAATCCATATTCTCCATCTCCATACCATTTCATTTTTTTTCTGCCATACCTGCCATCATGCAATCACCAATGGTCTCCATATGTCTAATTGCCTGCTTGCTTCTTCCACAGTATTCTTCTTTAACTTTACTTACACTAACCCCTTGGGTCTTGGTAAACAACAAGACTTTATTCAGCAATTCAGTATCTTCTATTTTAATCTGGCAATTCTGTATCTTCTGTTTCAATCCAGCAATTCAGTATCTTCTGTATTGTATCATATGCTTATCTTGTTTCCTTTCTTTCTCTAATTTTTTCATAGTTTTGTTCTCAATTTTCTATTAAATTCTTATTCGGAGTTCAGTGAGAAGAAACTAAAGCTCACTTTCCTGTAAAGCACAAGTGTAAGCCTTAAAAATATGGTAAGTATTTAGGGAAAAATCCTGATGAACATTACTATGTCTCCATACTAGAGACTCATCAAAAATGCCAAATTAGTTTGTACTCAAGGAAATAGATCTAATCATCCCCCTTTCAACCAACACATTAACTGGGTTGGGAGAGATGATCTCACTTCTTAAATATATACAGATACATCTGAAGTGTTCTTATATGTACTTACACTTGTGAGGAAATGCTCTCTTCTAGAATGTAGGGATCTTATGTGGTCACAGAAGCCTAACTCACAGAATCTTGGGGGTAGAACAGGTCAGTAGTCTCTCACAAGATTTTATGAACCATGAGGCAACATTGATCCCAACTGGACAAGACTTTTCTGATTCTTGCTTTTATTTCACTGTCATTGTCTTCCCCAGGCCTTCAGATTTCACTCTTCCTTCAGGTGATTACTGCACTATACAGCCCCTAATTTTTCTACCCCAATCTTCCTCTTCATCCCTCAAATACTGATTTTTCACAGTTCCATAAGAACTGTATTTTTGATGATACTGAATTGTTGACCAAGTCCAGCTCCACAAACCTTAACTAGCTCCCCATTACCTGCAGAATAGCATGCAAGCTCTTTTTAGATGACATATGAAATGTTTCAGAAAAAAGCAGTCCAGGCTTTGGCTCAAGCAACCTTTGGAATTAATCTCCCACCACATCCGATCTTCTGCCAAACTCTACAACTCCTATTCCCTGGACACACCCTGCCTTTTCCCCAAGCGTGTTTTTTCCTCATGCATTTCCTTTCCCTGGCAATGTTCTCTCATGTCTTCCAGTCAAAAGACTATTCTTTATCAGATCCTAGTATGAAAGCTACCTCTTTGGTGAAACTTTCCTTGATATCCTCACACGCCTTGTCTTGGTGATAGTCTCTTCCTCACATGTGCTCCTATAAGTACTTTGTCTTTCACCACAGAATTTGGTATACTGCGCTACAGAAATTCACTCTTTGACAGATCACTTCCGCAATGTATTGAAACTCATCTAAAACAATGCTTACCCACTTCTGAATCTCAGCACCAGGCAAAGAATTTTACACCTAACTGAGATCTGAAAACTCCAATTTAATTTGGAGATGTCTCTGACAATATCATTTTATGGGGAGTAATCCCAGTTTATCTGTAATAGATGATGTTGATTCGGGATGATTTACTGCAGGATGAAACACAAAGTTGAGAAAATGGTTATAAAATGTGGCTCTTTCAAATCTAAATTCAGTAAAATTATTTTCAAAGGAAACTTGGATTTATGTTCTTAATTACTGGCTCAATAATGACAGTTTTTGCAAAAGAACACAATGAGACAGTGAACTTGCCAACTAGGGCAGAACGAAATTCCCAGTCACTCCTGCAGTAAATCTCCCACGGATCTCACTGTGAAGACTTGGCTGCATAATGAACAATTTCAAGGTTGTAGGGCCAATGTTATAAGCACATCAGAGGCTGAGTCACACTAAGAATAATGACATCAAACTAAAAAGTTACTTTGAAGAGCACTACTTCATTTTTAACAGCACCTTTGGGACTAAAAAAATTTCAAAAAGAAAACACACAAAAACCCCCAATTTAATAACTACCAACATAATAGGCTCTGCTAAGCAGTCTTCATCATCAAGTTCCAAATGTCTCCTATTAAAGGAAGAGCTCAAGAAAACCAAAAGATGCTCCAACTCATCAACCAAAGACAGGACTGAGTAATTATCTAGAAAATGGAGGCTTAAATTAAAATTTACTTCCATTATCTGGTTTCATCAGTTCAAACATTTACTCCTTGAAAACAAGGCCTCTGTCTTACACTTTTATCTTACACATTCACTAAACACTGTATTGAGCACATAGTAAGCACTCACTGTTCAATATTACATTTTACTTAATAATGAAATAACAGTCTGAATTTCTCCACCTCATATTCCAAGTATGGACACCAGGAAATCCTTTTCTTTAAGTCTAAAATATCAATAAATAGCCCACATTATGGGCTGAATTATGTCTCACCAAAATCCTAGGTGGAAGCACTATCTCCCAGTACCTCAGAATGTGGCTGTTTTTGGAAACAGGGCCTTTATTTTAAGAGGTAACTAAGCAAAAATCAGGTCATTAGACTGGGACTTAATCCATTTGACTTGTGTCATGTAAGAAGAAGAGATAAGGACACAGACATCATGTACAGAGGAAAGTCCATGTGAGGACACATCAAGGCAGCCATCCCCAAGCCAAAGAAAGAGGCCCAAGAAGAAACGAACCCTGTAGGCACCTTGATCTTGACCTTCCAGCCTCCAGAGCTATGAGAAATAAATTTCTGTTGGTTAAGCCTCCCAGTCTGTGGCATTTTAAAAACTTTTTAAATGGTTATTTATTTTTGAGAGAGAGAGAGAGAGAGAGAGAGAGAGAGAGAGAGAGAGAGAGAGAGCATATGCACAAGTGGGGGAGGGACAGAGAGAGAAGAAGATACAGAATCCAAAGCAGGGTCCAGGCTCTGAGCACAGAGCCCGATGCAGGGCTCAAACTCAGGAACTGCAAGATTATGACCTGAGCCAAAGTCAGACACTTAATGACTGAGCCACCCAGGCGCCCCGGTGGCATTTCGTTATGGCAGCCCTGGTAAACTAATACAGCCCACAAATTATGAGTACTGAGTTTAAAATTCACTATCAGAAGATTTAACTATTAAACCTGGCCCATGTGCTTAGATCTAATTACCACACATTTTCTTGTCTCCTTTTTGTTTTTTCAAAAAATGTAATGTTTATTGTTTATTCTTGTCTCCTTTTTGTTATGAGAGAGGGAGAGAGAATTTACTCTTCATTTTCAAACTTTACTAAAATTTGCCTGTCACCAACTTGAGGATGGATAGGAAGCTTCAAAGGAAATACACCAAGGAAGTTTTAAAAGTATGATGTATAGACTCTGGGGAGTATTGTGAGCAACTGATCAGATAACAATTGGAGGAATCTCCAAATTCCACAATTATTGCAAGAGTGATCAACTCCTACCAGCCCATTCCAGGTTGGTTCTGTCTGGCCAGTTTGAAATGCACCAATTAGGCCACCTCAAGCCAGCTCACACCTTGCGCCCACCCCATCCCACTCCCTCTCACCCCCTCCCCAGGGTCACCTTCCAGGTGGCAACTCTACTCCCTTGGCCTGCTCTGGTGGAGGGGGGGGTGGGCAGCTAGAAAATAAGCACACCAACTCAAAGGCTCTATGCTTTTCTTCTAAAGGGAAGTCAAAACTAGGGGGGGAAAGAGGAAGATCCTTAAAAGTAAGCATAGAAGAGGCAGAGGTTGTTTTCAAGAAACCTGGAAGAGCCCCAGACTGGCCTCCCACCTCCATCCCAGACTCACCTGAGAAACCCTGGTGGGAGCAACCCACCAGCCCTGCTTTATACATGCCCCTTTGCGCATTTGCTCAATCTCTCTCCCCAACCAGATGTGGCTGGAGATAGTTCCACCAACTGGGAGGACAAAAAGAGCCTAAGATTTAATAAAACTATGTCTTTCCTATTTCATTTCCCATCACTACACAAATTTTAATTTCCAGTCTGTCAATACCTCTGCCTGTTCTTCTTTCTTTCTCTTCTGGTTCTGATAGTCATTTTCTCCCCACCCAGTCACCTCCAGCCCTATTACAAAACATCCTGTGTCCATGGAAAGTTTCCAGAACTCTCCATACCTTGAAAAGGTCAGCTTTCTCTCTCCAGAGAGAGGTTTCACCCACATACTTACGTCACTAAAAGTGAAAGTGACTCACCAAATATCACGGAGATAGAAACAATTATGCTGAAAGATCAGAAGGAGAAAGAAGTTACAGAAAAGATCAAGTATAAAAGGATTGGGAGTAGTGGCTTTTCTTTTCTTTTTTTGTTTCTTCTTTTTTTACTTTCCTGGAAACACAGAATTCTGAAAAGAAGCTTAAAACTTCTTCCATACAGCTTACAGGTCTGAGTGAAGTCAACAGCCTGTATTTGAACATTTGTGAAAGGCTGCTATCATTACTTATGGCATTAAAAAACAAAACAAAACATTCTTATTCCTAAAATCAAGAAACTACCCATGTGATTAGTAAGATCACACTTCACCCTTGTATTTTATAAGTTGGATAGCAGGTTTGGACACCCCACCACTCCACTCCCATACATACACCATTCACACACACATACCATAGAATCATAACTTTAAAACAAATGACTTTATTTTTTTCCCCTTTTTTTTTCATTTAAATTTTAGTTAATATATGGTACAATATTGGTTTCAGGAGTAAAATTCAGTGAATCATCACTTACATAAACACCCAGTGCTCATCACAACAAGTGCCCTCCTTAATGTCCATCACCCATTTAGCCCATTCCCCACTCACCTCTCCTCCATCAACTCTCAGTTTGTTCTCTATCTTTAAGAGTCCCTTGTGGTTTGTTTTCCCTCTCTTCTCTTTTTTCTCCCCCTTCTCATATGTTCATCTGTTTTGTTTCTTAAAATCCACACATGAGTGAAATCATATGGTATTTGTCTTTCTCTGATTGACTTATTTCGCTTAGCATAATACATCCTAGCTCCATCCATGGCATTGCAAATGGCAAGATTTCGTTCTTTTTGATGGGTGAGTAATATTCCATTATATATGTGTGTGTATATATGTATATATATATATACACACACACATATACATACATACACACATATATATATATACATATATATGTATATATATATATATATACCATATCTTCTTTATCCATTCAATGGACATTTGGGCTCTCTCTCTCTGTAGTATGGCTATTGTTGATAATGCTGCTATAAATATTGGGGTACATGGTACTCCATCGAATCTATATTTTTATATCCTTTGGGTAAATACTTAATAGTGCAATTGCTAGATCATAGGGTAGTTCTAGTTATACTTTCTATTTTTACTTTGGTTTCCATACTGTTCTTCAGAGTGGCTGCACTAGTTTGCATTCCCACCAACAGTGCAAGAGGGTTCCCCTTTCTCCGCATCCTCGCCAACATCTGTTGTTTCTTGTGTTGTTAATTTTGGCCATTCTGACAGGTGTGAGGTGGTATTTCATCATAGTTTTGACTTGGATTTCCCTGATGATGAGTGATATTGAGTATCTTCTCATGTGTCTGTTAGCCATCTGGATGACTTCTTTGAAAAGTGTCTATTTATGTCTTCTGTCCATTTCTTAACTGGGTTATTTTTGGGGGGGTGTCAAGTTTGATAATTATTTTATAGATTTTTGGATACTAACCCTTTTTCAGATGTCACTTGAAAATATCAGGGGCGCCTGGGTGGCGCAGTCGGTTAAGCGTCCGACTTCAGCCAGGTCACGATCTCGTGGTCCGTGAGTTCGAGCCCCACATCAGGCTCTGGGCTGATGGCTCGGAGCCTGAAGCCTGTTTCCGATTCTGTGTCTCCCTCTCTCTCTGCCCCTCCCCCGTTCATGCTCTGTCTCTCTCTGTCCAAAAAATAAAAAAAAAAAAATGTTGAAAAAAAAAAAAAAAAAGAAAATATCTTCTCCCATTCTGTAGGATGTCTTTTAAATATTTTTTTTTTAATTTTTTTTTCAACGTTTTTTATTTATTTTTGGGACAGAGAGAAACAGAGCATGAACGGGGGAGGGACAGAGAGAGAGGGAGACACAGCATCGGAAACAGGCTCCAGGCTCCGAGCCATCAGCCCAGAGCCTGACGCGGGGCTCGAACTCACGGGCCGCGAGATCGTGACCTAGCTGAAGTCGGACGCTTAACCGACTGCGCCACCCAGGCGCCCCGGATGTCTTTTAGTCTTGCTGATTATTTCCTTTGCTGTACAGAAGCTTTTTATCTTGATGAGGTCCCAACAGTTCATGTTTGTTTTTGTTTTCCCTACGTTCAGTGATCTCTCTAGTAAGAAGTTGCTGCGGCCTAGGTCAAAGAGGTTGCTGCCTATGTTCTCCTCTAGGATTTTGATGGTTTTCTGTCTCACATGTAGGTCTTTCAGCCATTTTGAATGTATTTTTGTGGATGGTGTAAGAAAGTAGTCCAGGTTCATTCTTTTGCATGTTGCTGTCCTGTTTTTCCAACACCATTAATTGAAGAGATGGTCTTTTTTCCAATGGATATTCTTTCCTGCTTGGTCAAAGATGAGTTGACATATAGATGTGGGCCCACTTCTGCATTTTCTATCCTGTTCCACTGATCTATGTGTCTATTTTTATGCTAGTACCATACTGTCTTGATGACTACAGCTTTGTAATATAGCTTGAAATCTGGAATCGGAATGCCTCCAGTTTTGTTTTTCTTTTTCAGGATTGCTTTGACTATTTGGGGTCTTTTGTGATTCCATACAAATTTTAGGATTGTTTTTCATAGCTCTATGAAAAATGCTGGTGGTTTTTTGATAGGGGTTGTATTTAGTGTGTAGCTTGCTTTGGGTAGTATAGATAGTTTAACAATGCTTGTTCTTCCAATCCATGAGCATGGAGTATTTTTCCATTTCTTTGCATCCTCTTCAATATCTTTCATTAAGTGGTCTATATGTTTAGAGAATAGATCTTTTACCTCTTTAGTTAGGTTTATTCCTAGGTATCTTATTGTTTTGGGTGCTATTACAAATGGGATTAATTCCTTGATTTATTTTTCTGCCGCTTCATTATTGGTATATAGAAATGCAACATATTTCTGCACATTGGTTTTATATCCTGCAACATTGCTGAATTCATGTATTAGTTCTAGCAATTTTCTGGTGGAGTCTTTTGGGTTTTCTACAGAGTACCATGTTGTCTGCAGATAGTGAAAGTTTGACTTCTTCCTTGCCAATTTGGATGTTTTTTATTCCTTTTTGTTGTCTGATTGCTGAGACTAACACTTACAATACTGTATTAAACAGTGATGGTAAAACTGGTCATCCTTAACTTGTTTCTGACTGTAGGGGAAAGGTTCTCAATTTTTCCCCATTGAGGATGATATTAGCTGTGGGACTTTCATAAATGGCCTTTATGATGTTGAGGTATGTTCCATCTATCCCCACTTAGTTGAGGATTTTTATCAAGAAAGATGTTATATTTCGTCAAATGCTTTTTCTGCATCTATTGACAGTATCATATCGTTCTTATCCTTTCTTTTATTAATGTGATATATCACATTGATTGATTTGATTTGTGAATATTGAACCAACCTTACAGCCCAGGAAAAAATCCCACTTGATTAATTCTTTTAATGTACTATTGAATTTGATTTGCTAGTAACTTGTTGAGAATTTTTGCATCCATGTTCATCAGGGATACTGACCTGTAATTCTCCTTTTCAGTGGGTACTTTGTCTGGTTTGGGGAAAAAAAAATGACTAACTTTAAAATATTCTTGATTTTATCATAATGGTGGAACATTTCCACATTAATTAAACAGTCAAGAGTTATGTTAGTAAGCATTTAAGGAATTTACTTTATCATGCAAAGCAAAACAGAAAAAGTTTTTAAAAACAGCATTAACATCACAACACAAGTCCATACTAGTGGCAATGGGAGAAATTTTGCAAAAAAAATGTGCTTGTTGCTATATAGTGATCAAAATTTGGCTAGAAATTTTTATTTATAGTCAGTGCATGAAAACACTGGAATCAACTTATTTCACATATTTAAAATATGACAAATACAATAATAAAAAGTACAAAGTGGTTTAATTCTATCATATTATAAAACCCTATACATTCAAGTATAATGATTTGTAGGGAATCAGTAACTAGAATCTAGTTGATTGCGGAGATTTGTCTAAGATTATTATAATGCTTTCACCTCACAAATTTGCACAAAGGTGACATTAGCTTCTTAAATAAAGAATTGAATTCAGAAATGTTAACTACTCACCAGTTTATGATCAATAAAATTTATAAAGCATGAATCTTATATAAAATTCTTAGAACATTACCATTATTTCAGTTAACATTTATGGGATGCATGCTATGTGCGAGATACTACACTAGAAATTTTTAATAACATATCTCATTTCATTCTTTGTCTTATTAATCTGTAATCTTTAATTACTATCTATGGGAAAGGTATTATCTTCAGTTTTAGAAATGATAAAACTTGAAGAATTTACATTATGTCTGCATCATACAATTAGTAACTACTAATATAATGCAAAATATTTTCTCTTTAATAGAAAACATTTGGTAAGATGTACATCAAACAATTGAAATGGATTCTTTCAGTTAAATTCAACAAGTAATTACTGAATGAGATCATGAAAGCTATTATATTCAGGACACAGGGAAACTATACAGATTAGAGTCAGCCAAGGGAAAAAGTGCATAAGACAGAGTTCAGGAGAAGGACTAAATGCAGAGCTTCTGTTGTCTCCTCCTATGGAGTCAGGACAGGTTACTCTTCCGGTATGGATATATGACAATACATACGAAGTATTGTTAACCAGGGAAGCTTACCTAAGCTTCCTGTCCAGATTTTTAGTGGGGCTTCATCATATAGGGATGTTTGACTGATTGATTGCCCTGCATGGTTAATCTCAGTTTCCATTTGACCCAAAGCACCCACCTTAAGTCACATTGTTGACCTTTCTGCAGTGGCCAGCCCCCACCTTAAGACTAAATGGGTGTGGCCAGGCCTCCACACTAAATCACACTGTTAGACTATTCAGTATGACCCAAGGCTCAAGGTCATTCAGTATGACCCAATGACTCAAGGTCATTCAGTATGACCCAAGGGAGCATTTCCTTTCTTGCCCCACAAAAACCATGAGGTCTGAGAGACATGTCACTATTCTTCAGCCTCCCTATTGTCCCTTTTATATCTTTATTATTCCTCTTTCTTAGGAGAGGCCTCCTCTTATGAGATTCATGCCAACCATCTCTCCACACCTACTTACTAACAAATTTCCAGTCATTTCCCACTTCTACCAATTTAGGAATGTCAGTCTTCCTTTCCATATTAAATCCATGAAGGCAAAAGTTTTGCCTCTAAACTCATTAACCTACCAAATTAAAGCTACCTTTACTTCTTTATCCTCTAAAACTGTTACTCTTTAATCTTGAGCTCTGATCTCTGATCACACAATCTCTTATCCCTTTAGTCCATTAGTCTCTTCCTTCCAGATAGTAAGCTCTTTGGTCCCTTAATCACCCCTTAATCCCATCTTTTTCATTTGCAAACCCAACAGACATCTTTCAGACCCTGTTATTTGATCTTTGTTCTGAATTCGACACTTCTAATTCTGGTTTTTTGAAACATTCTCATCCCTTGGCTTCAATGATCCCACTCTCTCCTACTTCTCCTGCCTTACTGCCAATTTCCTTATTACTTTCCTCTATTCCTCTGCTCACTCCTCAAATATTATTGTACCCTAGAACTCTTTCCTGTTTTTCTTTTCCTCCCTTCATTCCTTTCCTGGGCTTGACAATGCCCTCAGAATACAGTCAAAATTATACAACATAGAATATGAAACCTTATATCATCTGAGTCTTGTCTATGTTGAACTGAGTTCTGATTTCCTTTATAGCTTTGTCTCAGCCAACCTATGGTACACAAAGTAACAACCTTATCAGTTAATGTAAGTTTTTCAGATGTTCCAGGTTTTTCTTATCTCTGTGTCTTTGTTCATGCTGCTCCCTCTGCACAGGCACTTTAGAAGAACTTATTCAACCCCGTGGTCCCAAGGGAGGAACACTTTATCTACGCAATACCAATGAGACCACTGGCCACAACTCTCTAACCACAGTGACTGGCTCAGGAAGGGACATATGACTCAGGTGAAGTCAATTAGGACCCAGAAAGTTCAATTCTGAGATATTGAACCTCCAGGAAAGCAGATTCTCTCTCTTCTCCTATCTGTTGTGGGCTTTGGGGGCCACCACAAATAGCCTGAGAATGGAGTCAATCCAAAGGAAACAAACTGAAAGATTGGATATTGGTGGTATCATCTGAGCCCAGGGTGAATCTACCACTGACACTCGAGCCACTGCTAGACCTTGTCAGCTTACATGATTAAATAAATTCTCTTTGTGCATAAATTAGTTTGGATTTATTTTTCACTTTCTATAAGAGGAAGTCTAAAAACTGATACTGTGCTCAACAAATATTTGTCAAATAAATGGAAATGGTAAAATTAGGAGATTAATGATCTCATGGGCCAATCTGGGAATTAAATGATTTAACAATCTGAAGTGCCAAGCATAGTGCCTAGCAAAAGGCAGATAACCCAAAGCTTCCTTTAGGTTTCTGTGCCCCTTAGCCTTCTCACTATCCGCACAAAGTCCACACAACATAATTCAAAATGGCTACCTGCACCAGATTTTATAGTAATATGAAAATGCATACTCTCAAGCATTTCAATTATTAAATCCTAGACTTTTTCTCTATAAATCCTTTCCTCCTATTAAAGACCACAATTTTAAACACATCCCTTAGTATAGCATCTTCAAATGTTTTGCCTGCTATGCATGCAAAAACATAATATTTAGAGTAAAAGATTGTCAGATCTGACTTCATATTTAAAACTTCTGCATGTCAAAAACATCATAACAAAAATTTAAAATATATTGCACTTGGAAAACTGCCCAACATTGTGTAAACACAGAGTATCTTAAAAATCTTAAAATCTTGAAAAAAAGACAAACGCCATACTGGGAGAAAAAAATATGTGTTGCATATAAACTGTTCATTTGCAAAATAATACCTACAAATAACCATTAATTATATTTTTAATATCAACAAACTTATCAAAGGTGTATTCATTAAACCAACAAAATATAACTCTCTCCCTTGTATTGGCAAGTTGGAGAAGGGAACAGAGACACATGTATACCTATGCTCTGCTGGTGCAAATGTAAATTGTCAGGATGGTAACTTACAATTTACCTCAAAAAATATATAACCTTTGACCCACAATTCCACTTCCAAGAATTTATATTTGGGAATTAATCATAGAAATCCACAAAGAATTAGAAATAATGATGTAAATGTAACAATATATTTTATAAGTGTGAAAAATTAAAAGTAGATTACTGGCATCTATTATTTAATTATTGAATTCCCATTTATTAACTTTATTGTCTATCAAATGGTCTGCTGAATTTCACATACATTGTCTCATTCAGTTTTTATTTTATAGATTTAAAAATTTGATTCAGAGATGTTAAACCTCTTGATCAAAATAATAAACCTACTGGGTAGGGGTGGGGAGGGAAAAAAAATCATAAAGCTATTAAGTGGCAGATTCAGAATTCAAACCCAGTTGTATTTATTTCCAAAATCTATGATCTTTACTACTATTTTTAGATTATTTATTTATTTATTTACTTTCAAGTTAGTTAACATACAGCGTAGTCTTGGCTTTAGGAGTAGAACCCAGTGATTCATCTCTTATGTATGACACCCAGTGCTCATCCTGAAAAGTGCCCTCCTTAATGCCTGTCACGCATTTAACCCACCACCCCCTCCAGCAACCCTCAGTTTGTTCTTTGTAGTTAAGAGTCTCTTATGGTTTGCCTCCCTCTCTGTTTTTATCTTATTTTTCCTTCCCTTCCCCTATGTTCATATGTTGAGTTTCTCAAATTCCACATATGAGTGAAATCATATGATATATCTCTTTCTCTGACTGATTTCATTTAGCATAAAACCCTCCAGTTACATCCACATTGTTGCAAATGGCAAGATTTCATTCTTTTGCATCACCAAGTAGTATTTCACTGTGTGTATATAACACATCTTTTTAAAATTTTTTTTAATGTTTTTATTTATTTTTGAGACAGAGAGAGACAGAGCATGAGCAGGGGAGGGGCAGAGAGAGGGGGAGACACAGAATCTGAAGCGGGCTCCAGGCTCTGAGCTGTCAGCACAGAGCCTGACTTGGGGCTCGAACTCATGGAGTGTGAGGTCATGACCTGAGCTGAAGTTGGACGCTCAACAAACTGAGCCACCCAGGCGCCCCTATATACCACATCTTAATCCATTCATCAGTTGATGGACATTTGGGCTCTTTCCGTAATTTGGTTATTGTTGATAGTGCTGCTATAAACATCGGGGTGCATGTGACCCTTCGAATCAGCATTTTTGTATCCTTTGAATAAATTCCTAGTAGTGCAATTTCTGGGTCATAAGGTAGTTCTATTTTTAACTTTTTGAGGAACCTCCATACTATTTTCCAGAGTGGCTGCACTAGTTTGCATTCTCACCAACAGTGCAGAAGGGTTCCCCTTTATCCACATCCTTGCCAATATCTGTTGTTTCCTGAGTTGTTCATTTTAGCCATTCTGACTGGTGTAATGTGGTATTTCATTGTGGTTTTGATTTGTATTTCCCTGATGATGAGTGATGTGGAGCATCTTTTCATGTGTTTGTTAGCCATCTGGATGTCTTCTTTCGAAAGATGTCTGTTCATGTTGTCTGCCCGTTTCTTTACTGGGTTATTTGTTTTTTTGGGTATTGAGTTTGGCAAGTTCTTTATAGATTTTGGATATTAACCGTTTGTCAGATGTATCATTTGCAAATATCTTCTTCCATTCCACTGGTTGCCTTTTAGTTTTGTTGATTGTTTCCTTTGCTGTGCAGAAGGTCCCAGCAGTTCATGTTTGCTTTTATTTCCCTTGTCTTCAGAGAATGTCAAATAAGAAGTTGCTGCAGCCTAGGTCAAAGAGGTTGCTGCCTCTTTTATCCTGTAGGATTTTAAGGGTTTCCTGTCATACATTTAGGTCTTTGATCCATTTTGAATATATTTTTGTGTATGGTGTAAGAAAGTGGTCCACTTTCACTCTTCTGCATATTGCTGTACAGTTCTCCCAGCACCATTTGCTAAGAAACTGTCTTTTTTCCATTGGTTTTTCTTTCCTGCTTTGTCAAAGATTCATTGGCCATGTATTTGTGGGTCCATTTCTGGGTTCTCTATTTTCTTCCATCGATCTCTGTGTCTGTTTTTGTGTCACTACCATACTGTCTTGATGATTACAGCTTTGTAATACAGCTTGAAGTCTGGGATTGTGATGCTTCCAGCTTTGGTTTTCTTTTTCAACATTACTTCGGCTATTTGGGGGTCTTTTGTGGTTCTATGCAAATTTTAGGATTGTTTGTTCTAGCTCTGTGAAGAATGCTGGTGGTATTTTGAAAAGGATTGCATTGAATGTGTAGATTGCTTTGGGTAGTATCGACACTTTAACAGTATTTGTTCTTCCAATCCATGAGCATGGAATGTTTTTCCATTTCTTTGTGTCTTCTTCAATTTCTTTCATGAGCTTTCTATAGTTTTCAGCATACAGATCTTTTAACTCTTTAGTTAAGTTTATTCCTAGGTATCTTACAGTTCTTGGTGCAATTATAAATGGGATCAATTCCGGGGCGCCTGGGTGGCGCAGTCGGTTAAGCGTCCGACTTCAGCCAGGTCACGATCTCGCGGTCAGTGAGTTCGAGCCCTGCGTCAGGCTCTGGGCTGATGGCTCAGAGCCTGGAGCCTGTTTCCGATTCTGTGTCTCCCTCTCTCTCTGCCCCTCCCCCGTTCATGCTCTGTCTCTCTCTGTCCCAAAAATAAATAAACGTTGAAAAAAAAATAAAAATAAATGGGATCAATTCCTTTTATCTCTTTCTGCTGCTTCATTATTGGTGTATAGAAATGCAACCAATTTCTGTATATTGATTTTATATGCTGCAACTTTGCTGAATTCCTGTATCAGCTCTACTAGTTTTTTGGTGGAGTCTTTTGGGTTTTCCATGTAGAGTATTATGTTATCCGAGAAAAGTGAAAGTTTGATTCTTATTTGCCAATTTGGATGCTTTTATTTCATTTTGTTGTCTGATTGCTGAGACTAGGACTTCCAACACTATGTTGAACAAGAATGGTGAGAATGGACATCCCTGACTTGTTCTTGATCTCAGGGGGAAAGCTCTCAGTTTTTCCCCATTGAGGATGATGTTAGCTGTGGGCCTTTCATATATGGATTTTATTATGTTAAGGTATGTTCTTTCTATCCCAACTTTCTTGAGGGTTTTTATCAATAAAGGATGCTGTATTTTGTCAAATGCTTTTTCTGCATCTATTGACAGGATCATATCATTCTCATCCTTTCTTCCATTAAAATGGTGTATCACATTGATTGATCTGTGAATTTTAAACCAGCCCTGCAGCCCAGGAGTAAAGCCCACTTGATCATGGTGAGTAATTCTTTAAATGTAGAGTTGAATTCAATTTGCTAGTATCTTGTTGAAAATTTTTGCACCCAGGTTCTCATCAGGGATGTTGGCCTGTAATTCTTCTTAGTGGGGTCTTTGTCTGGTTTTGGAATCAAGGTAATGCTGGCTTCATAGAATGAGTTTGGAGACTTTCCTTCCATTTCAATTTTTTGGAACTGTTTGAGAACAATGGGTATTAACTCTGTTTTAAATGTCTGGTAGAATCCCCCTGGGGAGCCATCTGGCTCAGGACTCTTATTTGTTGGGAGATTTTGATAATTGATTCAATTTCTTTACTGGTTATGGGTCTATTCAAATTTTCTATTTCTTCCCATTTGAGTTTTGGTAGTGTGTGAATGTCTCGGAATTTGTCCATTTCTTCCAGATTGTCCCATTTGTTGGCATATAATTTTTCATAGTATTCTCTTATAATTGTTTGTATTTCATGGTGTTAGCTGTGATCATTCCTCTTTCATCTGTGATTTTATTTATTTAGGTCCTCTCTCTTTTCTTTTTAAGAAGTCTGGCTAGCAGGTTATCAATTTTGTTTATTCTTTCAAAAAACCAGCTCTCAGTTTCATTGATCTGTTCATTGATCTCTTTTTTTTTGGATTCTATCGTGTTTGTTTCTGCTCTAATCTTTATCATATCCCTTTTTCTACTGGCTTTGGGTGTTATTTACTGCTCCTTTTCTAGGTCCTTCAAGTGTAAGGTTAGATTATGTATTTGGGACCTGTTTTTGCTTCTGGAGATAGGCCTGAATTGCAATGTATTTTCCATTTAGGATTGCCTTTGCTGCCTCCTAAAGGATTTGGACTGTCATGTTTCATTTTCATTTACTTCCATGCATTTTTAAATTTTTCTTTCACTTCCTTTTTAACCCATTCATTCTTTAGTAGGATGTTCTTTAACCTCCATGCATTTGGGGGCTTTCCAGATTTTTTCTTGTGGTTGATTTCAAGTTTCATAGCTTTGTGATATGAAAATATGCATAGTATGATCTCTATCCTTCCTTACCTGTTGAGAGCTGTTTCGTGACTCAGTATGTGATCTATTTTGGAGAATGTTCTGTGTGCATTCAAGAAAAATGTATATTCTGCTGCTTTAGGATGAAATGTTCTGAATATATCTGTTAAGTCCATCCAGTCCAATGTGTCACTCAGAGCCATTGTTTCCTTATTGATTTTCTGCCTAGATGATCTATCCATTGCTATGAGTATTAAAGTCCCCTACAACCATGGTATTGTTACCTATACATTTATTTATGATTGTGATTAATTGACTCACATATTTGGGTGCTTACACATTGGGGCATAAACACTTAAAATTATTAGTTCTTCTTGATGGATAAACCCCTTAATTATGATATAGTGCCTTTCTTCATCCCTTGTTACAGTCTTTGGTTTAAACTCTAGCTTGTTGATATAAGTATGACTATACCAGCTTTCTTTCTTTCTTTTTTTGATGTCCATTAGTGTGATAGATTGTTCTCCATCCCCTCACTTTCAATCTGCAGTTGTCCTTGAGTTTAAAATTAGTCTCTTTTAGGCAGCATATTGATGGGTCTTGTTTGTTTGTTTTTTTTTTTTTTATTTTTGATGTTTTTCTATTTATTTTTGAGACAGAGAGAGACAGAGCATGAGCAGGGGAGGGGCAGAGAGAGAGGGAGACACAGAATCTGAAGCAGGCTCCAGGCTCTGAGCTTTCAGCACAGAGCCTGACGTGGGGCTTGAACTCACAGACTGTGAGATCATGACCTGAGCTGAAGTTGGACACTTAACCGACTGAGCCACCCAGGCACCCCAGGTCTTGTTTTCTTATCTATTCTGATACTCTATACCTTTTGATTGGGGCATTTAGTCCATTTACATCAGAGTGATTATTGAAAGGTATGAATTCAGTGCCATTGTGTTATCTGTAGATTTCATGTTTGTTGTGATGTCTCTGGTTCTTCACAGTCTTTGCTGTTTTCCACTCACAGAGTCCCCCTTAGGATCTCTTGTAGGGCTGGTTTAGTGGTCACAAACTCCTTTAGTTTTTGTTTGTCTGGGAAAGCGTTTGTCTCTCTATTCTGAATGACAGCCTTGCTGGATAAAGGAGTCTTGGTTGCATATTTTTCCCATTCAGCACATTGAATATTTCCTGCCACTCCCTTCTGGCCTGCCACATTTCAGTAGACAGGTCTGCTACTACCCTTATGTGTCTACCCTTGTAGGTTAAGGCCCATTTGTCCCTAGCTGCTTTCAGAATTCTCTGTTTATCTTTGTATTTTGCCAGTTTCACTATGATATGTCATGGTTTTGACCTATGTTTGTTGATTTTGAAGGGAGTTCTCTGTGCCTCTTGGACTTGGATGCCTGTTTCCTTCCCCAGATGAGGGAAGTTCTCAGCTATAATTTGCTCAAATAAATCTACAGCCTCTTTCTCCCACTCTTTTGGAACTCATATGATATGGATATTGTTTCATTCCATGGGATCACTCAGTTCTCTAATTCTCCCCTTGTGATCTAGTAATTTCCTTTCCCTCTTATTTTCAGCTTCATTATTTTCCATGTTATCTTCTATTTCACCTATTCTCTCCTCTGCTTATTCCATCCTCACTGTCACTGTATCTAGTTTATTTTGCATCTCAGTTATAGCATTTTTTAATTCATCGTGACTAGTTTTGAGGTCTTTGATCTCTGCAGCAAAAGTTTCTCTGGTGTCTTCTATGCTTCTTTCAAGCTCAGCTATTAGTCTTATGACTTATCCTAAATTCTTTTTCAACATATATTGTTTATATCTGTTTTGAACAATTTTCTGGCTGTGATTTCTTCTTGAACTTTCTTTTGGGGAGAATTCCTCTGTTTTGTCATTTTGTCTAAGTTTCTGTCTTTTGAATATTTTAATTTTTTTTAGAAAAGAGACAGAGTGCATGTTGGGGAGGGGCAGAGAGAGAGGGAGACACAGAATCTGAAGCAGGCTCTAGGCTCTGAGCTGTCAGTACAGATCCTGTTGCAGGGCTTGAACCCATGAACCATGAGATCATGACCTGAGCTAAGGCCGGATGCCCAATCAACTGAGCCACCCAGGCACCCCTGGGTGTTTTAAATTCTTGTTGTGTGTCCTGAGCCTACCAGTACTTTCATATTAAGAAGGAATCATACACTGTCCAGGTCCTGTCACTTCAGGAAGTGTTTTTGGTGTATGTTGCATGCACTCTACTGTTGCATTTTGGCTGCTCTGTCCCACTGGTCAGTCCTCTGCAAAGCTCCTCCTTGCTTGTAGTGGTGGAGTGTTTGGACCTTTTACCAGGAATGCTTTGATTTGTTTGTTCAAGTAAATCTGGCGGTGTGGGGTGGGGAAAGGAAAAGGGGGAGGGGGGCAGGAGCCTGATCCCAGAAAAAGAGAAAAATGAAGGGGGCGAAAAGAAGATGAAACAGAGAATCAAAAAAGTAAAGTCTAAATACAGAGAAAGAGAAAGGAAAATAAAGAAGAAAGAGAAAAGGAGGAAAAAGAATAGAATAAAAATGCTTGATAAAACATTTAGATATATAATTATTTAAATTTTTTTGTAATGTTTATTTATTTTTGACAGAGAGAGAGACAGAGCATGAGCGGGGGAGGGGCAGAGAGAGAGGGAGACGCAAAATCTGAAGCAGGCTCCAGGCTCTGAGCTGTCAGCACAGAGCCCAACGTGGGGCTCGAACTCACAGACTGCGAGATGATGACCTGAGCCGAAGTCAGACACTCAACCGACTGAGCCACCCAGGCGCCCCGAGATGCATAATTATTTTATATATATATATATATATATATATATACATATATACATATATATATATGATTGTTTAATGTGTGTGTGTACACACATATAATAAGAACTGACCAAAAACAAATCAGAAACTATAAGCCTGATTCCAAAAGAAAAATAATAAAAGGGTAAAAATAAAAATAAAATAAATTAAAATAAAATGCAAAACAAAAAAACAGTTGTCTGTAGATGCCTGGGACTGGTGACTGTGCCGGTTTGGAGGAGTGGCCATCTGGTTCACTTAGTATCAGTTTTTCTCCAGTAGATAAACAGTTGCCAGGTCCAGAGTGGTGGGGTTTTGTGTAAGCATGTCCCGCCTCCACTGGAGGCCACTGTGCTGCTCTCTGATGTCCCACCACGTTGGTGTTGAAGGTAAAATGAACATCTCTTCCCCCTGACCGGGTATCTCTACCCATGCTGTTCAGGCAGCCCTTACAGAATAGTGAGAGCAGTCGGCTTGCTCTACTCCACAGTCTCCCGATCTTTGTAGGCACTCAGCTGGGAGTCAAATGCAAAACCTTAAAGGACCCAGCTGAGTGTGGTTCCTCTCCCCTGTTCCAGAATAGAGCCACTCTGGCCTGCTGATAAAAGGCCTTTGGTTGGCACCTGCAGGGTCTTTTGTCCTTGGAAGGGCAATAAAGCCTCTTCCCAAAGTACTTGAGGAAGGGAACTGTTCTCTCCCACTGAACCCCTGAGATTGCTACACTGAGCTATGCACTCTGGGGCCGACTCCCACCTCCGAGGAGCATGAGCCAAGGCTCCCGGTTTTGCTCTGGAGAAAGTCACACACTTCTGAACCTCAAGTTTCAGCCCCTAAGGCTGTTTGCAAAAAAGAAACTGTCACTCTTCATATTTCTCATTCCCCAGTTCATGGTCCAGAGAGGTTTTCTCTTGTCCTAATTCGATGCTGCACTTTCACACCTCTCTCTCTCTCTCCCTTTTGTTTCTCCACAGAAAAGTTTCCCTCCCCTTTGTGCCTATGCCGTTTTATCTCCCGCAATTCACATACACACACCTCGATCCTGCCAAGCTGTCTCCTTCCAACTGTGGAGATCCTTCTGTACTCGGCAGACTGATTTCCTGGATGTTGCAAGTGATCTGACCTCAATACAGCTGTGTCTGAGGGACGAGGAAAATCCGGGTCTCCCTACTTCTCCACCATCTTAACTCCCTCTCAATTGTCTTTTTCTTTCTTGCTTTCTTGCTTTCTTGCTTTCTTTCTTTCTGTTTTATTTCACTATTTTTGAAAGAGAGGAAGACAGAGAGCAAGCAGAGGCGGGGCAGAGAGGGAGGGAGACAGTGTCCAAAGCAGGCTCCACGCTGTTAACACAAACGTTACCTTACATGGGGCTCAAACCCACAAACCGTGAGATCATGACCTGAGCGGAAGTTGGATGTTCAACTGACTGAGCCACCCAGGTGCCCCTATTTTTAGATTTTCTCATCTAAATTCTTATCTAGCCATTTGATGTTACATGTGATGTACATATTAAAAGTGATATAAAGGGATATTAATGATCTAGGAAAATATTTATGATATTGTTAGTTGAAAAAAACATATTGTAAGACTTTAGACATAGAATTATTTTCTTTTTTTTTTTAATTTTTTTTCAACGTTTTTTATTTATTTTTGTGACAGAGAGAGACAGAGCATGAACGGGGGAGGGGCAGAGAGAGAGGGAGACACAGAATCAGAAACAGGCTCCAGGCTCCAAGCCATCAGCCCAGAGCCTGACGCGGGGCTCGAACTCACGGACCGCGAGATCGTGACCTGGCTGAAGTCGGACGCTTAACCGACTGCGCCACCCAGGCGCCCCAGAATTATTTTCTTTTTAACAAAATAAAATATAGGTCTCTGTTCACAGAAAAAGAATCGTGCTAAAACATCCTAAAAGATGGTTACCTTGGGGCGGTAAAATTGTATCTTAGAAATTTTTTTACTGCTGTTACTCTTGTTTTTCCTAAATGCACAAAGACTAACACCTAGAGAATACATATAAATACGTATTATTTTTGCAGCCAAAAAAAGTTATTTTAAAACTTCAGTATGGACTTAAGTTTTCTTTCCTTCTTGTGAGATTTGGAAAGTCAAAAGCCTTTTAAAATAAAAAGTTTAAAATGTCTTTCCATTTAACACCCCAAAAAAGTTTTTACAAAAGTACATAAAGCTAAAGATTAAAACAATAACTTAATGATTTTAAAAGTAAAGGATAAACCCATAGAAAATAGAAAAGCTGAAAGTAGACAAAAGAAAGATAATTGATAATTTCCAAGCAATCACCTTTAAAATGCTTCTGTTCTCTGTTCCAGGCTGTGGCACTTTTTCCTGAGGGAGGAGCCAAGATGCTTTTGTGCGAATAAGAGCTGGAGCCTCTCCAATTGGCCTGCTCTCCAAGATAGTTTACAAATACAATAAGGCAATCTGTTTTGTTTGTAATGCAGGAAAAATCTGAAATGAGCAAGACATTTTAGCTCTGACTTCAAAACTACTAAGTTTTGATTGTATCCTACAGTGGAAATAATAGATTAGTTATTCCTATGACTCAATCAAATGTAAATATTTTTATTGCTCAAAACTAGTGAGGATACATCCAATTAAATTGAAATAGAGTCTCTAATGCTGAATCGAACATAAAATTCCTGCTTAGATTAAGTTAGTGTTCGGAATCTTATTATAATTCCCAAATCAGCTTTTCAACTCTTCTAGAACAGTGACAGAAAAGAGTTTAATGTGAGTTTGAAATATTTATATGTTTTATTTGAAATTTTGCAAGGGATTCTGTTACTTTTTTTTTTTAAACGTTTATTTTATTTTTGGGACGGAGAGAGACAGAGCATGAACGGGGGAGGGGCAGAGAGAGAGGGAGACACAGAATCGGAAACAGGCTCCAGGCTCCGAGCCATCAGCCCAGAGCCTGACGCGGGGCTCGAACTCCCGGACCGCGAGATCGTGACCTGGCTGAAGTCGGACGCTTAACCGACTGTGCCACCCAGGCGACCCTTCTGTTACTTTTTTAAAAAGTTCTCAGAAATCTGTCTTATTATTTTAAAATATTTTTAAAAGTACTCTAAAACTAAATTAGAAAAATATTATTATAGCCCTCATAGACCAGTGACGAACCAGGCAAAGGTGGATAAGGGAGTGTTGATAGAGAAGGCAGGAGGAAGGGAAGAAGGAGAAAGAAATTAGAATGAATTGAGTAGGTGGGGGAGGGGATTAAAGAGCAAATAAATTCTTTAATAATCATGGAAGGTTTTATGGTACATATAAGAATATGTCCTGGATAGCTCTTTTGTTATTTTCTTTTTGGTACTATTTAGAGAAAGAAGGTGAAACTTTAAGAGAAAGAGGGCAGGGAGAAAGAGCAAAGACACATGTGTGAGGTATTTTGCTAGATGTTTTGTTTCTGTTATTACATTTAAAAAGTAACCACTTTTTAAAAAAGTTTAATATTTATTTTGAGAGAGAGAGCACATGCAAATAGGGGAGGGGCAGAGAGAGAGGAGAGAGTGAGAATCACAAGCAGGCTCCTCACTGTCAGCATGGATCCCCATGCGGGGTTCAAACCCACGAACCATGAGATGGTGACCTGAGCTGAAATCAAGAGTCGGAGGCTTAACTGACTGAGCCACCCAGGCTCCCCAGAAATAAATCACTGTTGATTGAACTGTGTTCAATCATCCTCACAAGCTTAAGAAAAAGGTATTATTATCCCCATTTCATAGACGAAAAACTGACACTCAGATAGATGAAATAATTTGACAAAGTTACTTAGGTAGTGAGAGGATGTTTTTATTTTCCTTTCAAAGCCAGGATCTTTCTCCTCTCCCCCACTCCTCCCAGCATAACAAAATCAAAAGCTATACATGTGCTTCATGTAGAGTAAGTAGAGTGTAATATCCTGTCTGTGATTCAAGACAAATTTGGCAGTCTGCTGAGAGATAGGCAATCTTTAGATTGTTTGAAATGAGTAGCATAACTTAGGATATAGTGCTGGGAAGAATTTTTCCTTCAAAAGTAAAATTAAAGGTGAATAGATCATGAAAATATAAAGATCATTACAAAGTGTTCTACTGTTGGCGCCTGGGTGGCTCAGCCGGTTAAGCATCCAACTTCAGTTCAGGTCATGATCTCACAGTTTGTGGGCTCGAGCCCCGTATCAGGCTCTGTGCTGACAGTTCAGAGCCTGGAGTCTGCTTCAGATTCTGTGTCTCCCTCTCTCTCTGCTCCTCTCCCACTCATGCTCTGTCTCTCAAAAACAATAAACATTAAAAAAATAAATAAATAAACAAAGGGTTCTACGATCTTATTTGCATTGTCCCAAAAGCAGACCAAGCAAAGACAAAGATTTCAGTACAAGGAGTTTACTTAGCAAATAACCCCAGGAAGTGTGATGAGGTAGTGAAGCAAGGGAAGAAGAAAATTTAATATGTTAATGAGTAGGTCACTGCTGCTGGCAACTGGGGCTCAGTTCCCCTGGGTAGCTCTGAGAGCTGTTGGAATTGATGTAGAACACACAACAGAATTGTCCCTACTATGGGTGAGGAAGCTAGGTTATTTATCTATAACACTCATCCCTCATTGAATGATGGTTATTCTGTGTCAGTATGTCCCTGGCACTTCCACCCTGCCCACAAATGGGCTGAGCTCACTTTTGAGACCACAGATGACTGAAATAAGATGTCTTTGGAATATAAAGGAATTCTCCATGAAGCTGCAGGTGACCTTTAGGAGTAGACTGAAGGAATATATAGGCAGGACATCAACAGAATGGACCATGGGGACCAATAAATAATATCATGTGTGTCTGTGCATGTGTGTAGCTTCTATAAATAAAACACAGTTTCAGAAGATAAGTAGATTCAATAGAATAAAATGAAGAGAAAAATTATATTCTCTTACTTATATACATCTTCCTACCTCTTGGTGGCAGTTTACCAAAGTTTCCATCTAGAAGGAAGGAAGGAAGGAAGGGAGGAAGGGAGGAAGGGAGGAAGGAAGGGAAACAAAGTCTTGAAATGACACTGAATATCTCATAATAATGGCCCCAAAACAACTTCCCCAGAATATGCCCTTTTTCCAGTTGGAGATTAAGCTACTGTTACTATATTGTAAGAGTGCTTCCCTTCTCCCCCTAGCCCTGACCATTTTTATGCCTATTATAGTCATGAAATTACTATTACAGTGCAGTGAAACTGTTGAATTAATACTTAAACCACTTTCTTACTTTGTATATCTCTTTACTCTTTACTGCTACTTAAGGCCTGATTTGTCTCTCTTTATATTGGCATTTTTTATAGAAACAAAAATATCTTTCTTTTCAGTAAGAGAGGAGCTGTTTTCCTAACCAAAATGCTGATCAAAAATTATTATAAATGCTGATAATGATAACCATTTTCCTGTATTCATTTCTTGTGTTATATTCATATTTCTTCTTATACTACCTAACAATGATAAATTAAAAACTCTATTAAGTACACTTAATCATAAGCTTGTATAAGGAGCACCTGGTTGGCTCAGTCGGTTAAGCATCTGACTCTTGTTTTCTGCTCAGATCATGATCTCACAAGTTTGTGAGATCAAGCCCAGAATCTGGCTCCCTCTGCTTCTCTTTCTCTCTCTCAAAATAAATAAACATTTTTGAAAAAGCTTGTATAAAATAACATCATTATCTTTGAACTAAATGTAAAATTAAACATTGATAAATTATTATTAATGCTAAGAGGATTGATAAGCTCTCAAAAAAAATAAAAAAATAAAAGGATTGATATGCTCTCAAACTCCCTTTTCTACTTCCTTTTGGTTTCCTCCTACTGATTAGATTGTTTCTACTGTGGGCTCTTCTTTCTCTCCTCATTTAAAAAAAATTATTTTAATGTTTATTTATTTTTGACAGAGAAAGAGAGACATGATACAAGTAGCTGAGGGGCAGAGAGAGAGGGAGACACAGAATCCAAAGTAGGCTCCAGGCTCTGAGCTGTCAACACAGAGCCTGATGTAGGGCTCAAACCCCACGAACTGTGAGATCATGACCTGAGCCGAAGTCAGACGCTTAACAAACTGAGCCACCTAGGCACACCACTGTCTCCTCATTTTATAAATGTTGGTATTATCCAGGGTTTTATCTTCAAACTTCTATTTTCCTTCAACCTAGTCACCGCCCCTAAGCAATCTCACCCATATCTAAAGTGTTTCACCTCCTCCCACTTACTGACAATTCCTAGACTTCTATTCCCAGCCCCAACTCTCTCTGAAGCTTGTTTTATTTTTGTGATTACCTATTAAACATCTCCACTGGAGGTCCCATCATTGAGAGTGACATATTAAAATCATTTTAATGTGAATAATAATATTACTAATTGAGTTCCTACCTTGTCCCAGGCACTGAGTCTTTTATGTGTGTCACCTTTTTAATACTCAAAACAAGTAAGTGCTATTGTTCAGATCATTTTACAAATGAAGAATAGAGACTTGTCCATAGCTACATGGCTAGTAAGTAGAGGAAGTGGGATTTAAACTCAGGCAGTATGTTTTCAAGCCCATATTACTAATCCACACTGTTAGTGATAATAGCACCAAATATCCATATGTGTCTAACAATTTTCCCACCTGCCTTGCAATTAGGTTGGGGCCATCTATCTAGTTCTGGCCAATGAAATGTGAATGCAAGTAATGTATGTTTCTTCCAGGCCATGGCACTTAAAAAATGGTGTTCCTTTCGATCTCTGTTCCTCAGCTATGGCAACCTTAGAGGCCATGAATTCCAGATGGCATAGCTACATGATGGAAGAGATTCCATATGACTAAGGATAAAACTTTTGTGGTAAGCTCTGGAAATTTCTGGATTTGTTATGAGCACAGTGTATCCTAGCCTGTCCTGACTGATACAGGCAATATGCCAATAAATTCCTCCCTCTCCTTTACTCTCCACATCCAAACCAATCAGCAAATCTCAGCCCTCCCTAATTCTTCTTCCTCTCTGTTCTTTCCACACTGCCAGAGACTAAGTCCTCATTGTCTCTCTAGCTGGGACAGCCTCTAAGTAACTGATCTTCTTACACCCATCCTTAGCCATCTCCCATGCATATTCCACTGTGCAGCCAGAGTGACCCTTCTAAAATAATATTATATTAATTCCCTGTTCTCACTTGAAATTTTTAAATGGTTTCCCATTCCCCAGCAGATAATATCCTAATTCCACAGCATGGGCTCTAGGATGCTTGAAAAACCTGATTAACACTTACCTCACTGGCCACTCCCCTCAGGCTCATATTCATCCCATTCAGGTTCTCAAAGGTACCTTATTCTGCTTTTCTAATATGCTGCTCCTCCTGGGAATATCTCTCCTATGCATCTTTAGAAATTCAACTTAGTTGTTGCCTTTTAGGAAGAAATCCTCCCTGACATTTTGTTCCATCTCCTCTTTTCTGTGTTCCCAGGACCCACTCTTTTCTAGACCTTATGCACTGCATGTAGCTCTTTATTCCCATGTCAGAATTCATTTCACTGTCAGACTCATGTTAATATGTTCATTACCATGCACAGGGACTGGCACATATTAGATACCTCAATATCTGTTGAATGAATTAATGAATACACGAACGAGTGAATAATATTTGTAGCTATTATATTTGCCACATAACTTGTAGGGAAAGCAGGATCATTTAAAAAGGCACAAAACTACATTCTCTGGCTGAGGTAGCCAGTTTGCTGAAACAGCCCCCAGTGAACCATGCCTCCCAGTACTCATATCTTAGGCAAACCATTCCCATATTGAGCGGACTGGCCCTGTGGTCACTCTTAGTCAATAGAATGTGGAAAAAGTGGCACTGTGCAATTTATAAGAATGGGCTTAAAATATCTACAGTTGCTAATTTCTTTGCTTTGGAGACTCCCCTTTGGAAACCAGGCAACATGCTTTCAGCAGCCCAAGCCATGGAGAAGACACAAGGAGGAAAAGTGAGGCACTCTGGTCAACAGTCCCAGCTGATTTCCCAAATGCTAGCCAGTGCAAGCTATGAGCCCCATGCATGACCCATTTTCATATTCCAGACCCATTGAGCCAAGATGACTACATGTCCCATCAACATCATGTGGGACAGAAGAACCTCTCAGTCCAGTCAACAGCTTTGCTCCTATTCTGGCTTAGTGTGATCATGTCTTCTATGCACATGATGACAAAAGTGACAATTCTGCTGCCTTCCAAGTCTTTGCCTCACCAGACTGATTATCAGTGCCTGCCAATGTCTTTGCTAATGCTGCTGGTACTTGATGTTGAGAGTGTAGATGTCTACACTGGGGTGTGGCCTCAGGTCACTACAGAAGTTTTGTCATGAATGCTGCTGACTTCTTGTACTTCAGTGTCCCACAGAGATCACTGTACAACGGCTCTTCTGATTGACTCACATTTTAAGTGTACCCCTTTCATCCTAGGACTCAGGCTTGAATCTATGGGGGCTTGGCCAAAAACCAATCTGACTGATAGACAGAAATTGTGCTGCATTCATAATCATTTATCCTCCTTTACCTTGGCCATTGTCCTTAAGCCATAGTTCTGTGCCATGAAATTCCATTCCCTGGGATTGAAGTATTTCCAAAGAGGCACCAAGGTCCATCATGTAAACAGATCCAAGGATATGAGTGTCACCAGACATCAGATATGTCCAGAGAAGGCTGAAACCAAGAGGTTCAGCATGCCCAGGTTCTAGGGAATTAAGACTGAAGACATTTAATGTTTTTTGTTTATTTATTTAATCAGTGCAGAGTACCTCTCCTCACCTCAACTTCATTTACTAACAGCTACCCTTCTGCTTAGAGAAACTGCCCTTCCTTCTTTCTGATTAGCTATGGTTGGACTTTCAATTATAGTAGAGGGATACTAGCCCACAGGGATAGGAACACAAACATGTTCTGGTCAATGATACTTCATTTCTCTAGGAAAAGGGATTATTCTAAAGGATGAGTAATGACCCAATGATAGGGCAATCAGAATCCTTCTTTGAGATTTGTTTCAGGAAGACACTCCTTCATTCTTGAGGTATAGAATAAGGTTGTGATCTGAGCCTCTCTGTGGACAATACTTGGAAAGAACAAAGTCTAGAAGAATTAAACAGATGAGAGATGAATGGTATAAAAAAGAATGAGTCCTGATCATGTCAAGGTAGAAGTTTCTCTCCTCGAGATACCTGAAGTGACCTGTTCCTCCCAAAAATGCCACTAATTCTATAATATGCCCCATTATTCTGCCATTAATTCTCATTTTTTTATGTAGGTAATTTGGGTTGGATTTCTATCAGGCATAGTAAAAAAAATTCTGACTATTGAAAATACAAGCATGCCAAAATGGTAAAAATATCTTTTTTTTGTTTTAAATGATCTGTCTTACATTCATAATGGGAAAGTGGGGAAAATGACTTAAAGTAAAAAGAGCTGAAGTTGCACATATTTAGAGTTATATAATTAGAAATCAATGTGCTTGTGTAACTTGTGGTTGCAATGATCCAATATGGTTAACAATTGTTCAAGAAAAGGAAATTAGATTTTCGGAGTTTTTTGTAATGGGAAAAATTTATGGAAAATATACGCTTTGTTGGAATAAAATGACAGTTTTAAAACTTACTCAGCTTTACTATTTTCTCTTGCAACTCCAATTTGAAACTTTTGTTTTTTTAAAAAAAAAAAAGAATGTCTCTATAATTTTGCTAACCAGAAAACACGAGATATATAATATGAAGTAATGAAACTCTTTGAAAATTCTTTACTACTGAATAGTACTATGCTCTGGATTTAATAAAGTTTTCTATTGATTTTAGAGTAAAACATGAACAAAGATTCAACTCTAGCAAATTGGATCATTCTTTTTTTTAACAACTGATCAGTATTACCTGAAGAAAGATATCTCAGCAAAATATAAAGTTTCTTATAAATAAGGCCATATGAAATGTATAAAGTATAAAGGTGTCTAAAGAAGGCAAATTACTTAAATTCATTAGCCAAGATTTACTTTGTTAAATGAGAAAGTAAAAATTTGTACTATAAGTTGCCTTTTTAAATGTGTTTATAAGTGTGAACTCTTTGATTTCCCAATACTGGAAAGAAAAGGAGGCAGCATGCTAGTTAGTGTCTTTCTTTTATAGACAAAGAGATTAAATGAGGGCATGACCTACTCCTAAAAAAGTAGCAATTGGAAAAAGAGATACTAATTTGGAATCCTCAAGGACACTTTCTTTGGAGCTTAACTAAGAGAGTTTATAGACAAAATGACATTGTCTCAGTTAAATACAGCTTTTATTGTTTCTCCTTTGAGATTCTATCTGTTAGATTCTTAGTACAGTACTTGTTACATTATGAGACTATTTCTCTTCCAATTGCTCTGTAACATTTGGGGATTGACAATATTTACTACTTGGTTTTACTACATTTGTATCTATGTAATAATACCATATTGGATACCTATTGTTTGCCCAACATCCCATCTTTCTCTGAGAGCTGTTTCTCACATTTACCCCCTATGGTGGATTGAATTATTCAGTCTCATCCTTCCCTATCTGCTGCATCCCACTCTGACTATAGCTTCACTTTGGCCAGAAAGTGTTTCCCTGGCCCTTATTGTCTAGCCATGGGATATACATTGACTGATGGCTTGTGGGTGGGGGTAGAAGTGTTAAGACGGTTCTGAGTCTAAACTTCAGAGGACTTCCACAAGCCCTGGCTAGCTTACTGTCCCCGGGGAGGTTGACCAATGTGTGGAATACCATGGTCACCACAGACTGAAGTAGAGCTGCACCAGCCAATCTGCACATCATAGAAATAATTGACAGTTGTTTTAAACCACTAGTTTGGGATGTTTGTTATACAGCATTAAAGTAATAATAGCTAGCTGATATACCTGTCACCCTACTCCATTTACTCCCCATCATATGGTTCCCACAGGACTTACCAAGTTATTATAAGATCTGACTCCTTGTAATATCTTACAAGATCCTATCAACAGTTGGTCCAGAGGCTGACTGGGCTACTTAGAGTTCTCAATGCTTTGAATTCAGAGGGAGAACATCAGGCACACTTTCTATGGCAGAAAGTCTAAGATGTAAACCTTGGGAGTTATCAGCCTGTAGAGAAAGCATACTTGTAATGAGAAAGGAAATGAGTCAGGAGGCAGAGAGCGACACCTAGAGGCTGTTTAGAGTCTCTGGTTGCAGTTCTTGTTAAGGCTCTGCTGCTTCCTTACCCTTTCTTAGGTTCTCTGAACCAATAAATTCTCCTTTGTTTCACTAAGCTAATTTGGTTGGGTTTAATTACAATCAAATGAGTATCAGCACATAAACATTTTTGTTTTTCTTTATTGTGGTAAAAAACATATAACATAAAATTTACCATCTTAACCATTTTTAAGTGTAGTACCTAACAAATTAGAGTGCAGTAGTGTTAAGGATGTGCACATTGTTCTAGATCTCTAGAACATTTTTGTCTTGTGAAACTGAAATGCTACATACATGGAACAATGATTCCTCTTTTCCATCTCCTCTCTATCCCTGCCACTACCATTCTACTTTTGGTTTCTATAAGCTTAACTACCTTAGATATCGCATATAAGTGGAATCATTCAGTATGTCTTTTTGGGACCAGCTTATTTCATTTAGAATAATGTCCTCAAAGTTCAATCAAGTTGTAACACCTGACAGAATTTCCTTCTTTTTAGGCTGAAAAATGCCCCCATTACGTGTATATACCACATTTTTCTTATTCATTGATCCATTGATGGACATTTAGATTGATTCTACCTATTGGCTATTGTGAATAATGCTGCGATGAACATAGGTATGCAAATATACACTTATTTTCTTAATGGAGTCAAGCTAATAATTATTTGTGCAATCTCTGCTTACCTACTTTGGAAGGAAAAAAATTAAAGAAATAGGATGACAATAACAGTAGTCCGGGGACATGACCACCCACCAGTGAAACATCCTCCTGAGCTTTCCCACCCGAAGACCTTTGCTCATACTGTATCTTCTACCTGTCAATATCCAATTCTACCCATACTTTAGGGGCTATCTTAAATGCTGTGTCCTCTATGGTACTTCTAAAATGGAGCCAATGAAGAATCACTTTCTTTAGCACAAACCTTCATAAGGTGTTTCCGCCTCACTATGTCTCTTATCACATTTTACTTATCTCATTCTCCATTATTATGTTTAAATCTTTCTGAAGGAAAAGAGCAACTTATTTACATTATCTATATTTTCCAAATTATCCTTTCAAGTGATAATAGCCACTGAATAAATATTTGTGAAATTGAGTGGTTCCCCATCCAAACCCTGGAGTTAAAAACTAGATCCCTTTCTTTGTACGAGTAAACCCATATTTATTCTAATCTACCTACTTTATACTGGAAGTTCACATGTCAATCATTACCCATCATTTGACTGAAATTAAAACCCTGAGTTAGAATTTAATGAATGACTCAATCACCTGGTTTTTTAAAGGTCAAAATAGTTGTTGCCAAAAGGCCAACATGTTGAATGTCATCATCCCTATTAAGGTTAAGGTCTATTTTAGCTTCAAGATTCTTTAGCTTTCTTTGTGATATAGGCAGGTAATTATTTTCCCAATCATAAATAAATGAATTTTCTGGTAACCATCTTACAGATACTTGGTAGAAAATTTGCCTTGGTTTATTCTTGGTTTATTCTTGATTATTTATTCTTGATATCTTTGCATAGGAATATTCTGGGCACAGTCCTTTTCAATCTCTAGTTTATATCTACTTTCTTGGTAATCTCAGTCATGTTAGTAGCTGTAAGTTCCATCTATGTGCAGATGACACTCAAAATCTTATATCTTAACTGTCTCTCTCTCTGAATTTTAGACTGGTGTGACCAACTGCCCACTGACCATCTCTGTCTGGATGCAAAATGGGGACTCTAAGCTGATAATGTCCCAAAACAAATGCCTAATTCCCTTCCCCATTCCTCTGCAAAATATTTTCCTCTTCAAGTTTTACCTCATATCAATTAGTGGCTACTTTACCCAACCTTTCTAGTTGCTTTTTTCTCCCATACTTACAGCACTGTTTATTTTAATATTTGTTTCCTGTTCTATGTAATATACATAACTTAAAAACACACCCATACACATTTCCTACAAGCTGCACCTTCATAATGAAACCCATAAACATACAATGTCTACTTCCCTTCCTGTGGTTGGGTCTTCTGTTATTGCTTTCTTTTCTTGTTTCTTGTTTCTTGGAGTCAAATCATCATCATTCTGCTACGTAAAACCCTCCAATGACTTCTCATCTCAATCATCAGAAGAGCCCAGAGCCCTGTGGAGCCTTATGCTATGGCCCATCCCCCCTCACTGCAGTTATTTCTCTGACTTCATTTCCTTCTGTTTTCATCTCTCACTGTCGTCCCTCTTGCTTACCTTGCTCCTCCCACACTGGCCTCCTTCCTGGCCCTCAAAAGCACCCCAGAGCTTCTTTTTTTCCCCCCTCCCCTGTCCCCAACTGTTCTTTATGGCTGAATCACACTTCTTCAAATTACCTCTGTAGCAACTCCCTCATTTCTACTAGATCTTTGCTCAAATGATACATTCCAGCAAGATCTTTGAGCACGTTGACCTCTGTCTGCCTTTCCTACTTAAATTTCACCAAACGTTATCATCATCTAAAACTAAACTTTTCTTATTTATTTTACTTGTTACTTGTCTCCTTACACTTGAATATAAGTAAACTCCATGAGGAGTAGATTTTCTTTTCTGTTTTGTTTACCGCTTTATTTTCAGTAGAATAGTTACTGGAACATAGGAAAAAATAAATATCTCTTCAACAAATGAATGTAAGGTCAGAACAAATATGTGTAGAACAAAATGATAAAGAATCATTTTTCTTTCCCTTGAATTATACCTATCAATGCATATAGAAGGCAAGAATGATTCCACAGTATATTTTATATTGTTTAATAAAAAAACACTATCATTCAGTTATTTTAAAGTATATCTATGGGTAGAATGGCAGAGAAAATATGCTAGCCAAAGTATAGCAGTTTTAAAAAAAGGTTTTTTGGTTCTCTAAAAAAATTCAGTTTGCTATAGGGGATACACATAACAAGTTTCTTTAATGCAGTGTGTATATTTCTGGTGATAAATGAGTAATTTTAGAGTGTACACAGATAACCATTTACACTTAATATCAATGTGTTTATTTTAATATGTATTAGAAAAAATAAAACCAGAATATCAGAACTGTGATTTTTCTGGACATTACTTTTTTGGATAAGGCTAAAGCAAGTAGAAGTGTGGTAATCTGAATACTACATGAATCATAGAAGGGGGCTTCAGGTCTGCCCATGATTGCTGTGAATCTCCATGACTGAATTTTCTCCTGGAACTGTTCATGGAATGTATAACCTCAATGATGTTGTTCACTAGTATGTTTTATTACATACTGAATTTTCAAGCCCATTCTTGAATTCTTCTTAGCACTAAATTGAAATGTTACTTTAATCCATCTATGTCATTGTGAATGGCAAGATTTCATTCTTTTTGGTTGCTGAGTAATATTCCATTGTGTGTGTGTGTGTGTGTGTGTGTGTGTGTACACACACATCTTTATCCATTCATTAGTTGATGGAAATTTGGGATCTTCCCATAATTTAGCTATTATTGATGATGATGCTACAAACATCGGGTGCATGTACCCCTTCAAATCAGTATTTTTGTATGCTTTGGGTAAATACCTAGTAGTGCAATTGCTGGGTTGTAAGGTAGTTCTATGTGTGGAATTTAAGAAACAAAACAGATGAACATATGGGAAGGAAAAAAAAGAGAGGGAAACAAACCCTAAGGGACTCTTAACTATAGAGAACAAATTGAGGGTTGGTGGAGGGAAGAGAGTGGGGGATGGGCTAGATGAGTGATGGGTATTAAGGAGAGCACTTATTTTGATGAGCACTGAGTATTATATGTAAGTGATGAATCACTAAATTCTACACCTGAAACCAATATTACAATATATTTTAACTAACTAGAATTTAAATAAAAACTTGAAAAAGAAAAAAAAAATGAAATGTCACTTTGAGAAGCTGATAACTGGAGCATTAAAGTGGTTGCCCTGAAAGCATAATCTAGTTACTGTTTGGATGCACCAGCAAAGCAAACAAACACAAAAAACCTTGAGCACCTACTTGCAAACTGAAGATAAGTATTTAAATGATGCTTTTCAAATGTTAACTGTATCATCCAAAGTCCTCTTAAGTGTCAGATTTTTCCTTTCAGGGAGATGAACAGAGGCAATGAAACCACTGAAAATCCTTAGATTTCATGTAGCTGGGTCCTCACTCTTTCATTTGAGTTGACAGGACTCTAAATCTTACTGGAGGAAACTAAATTTCAAAACTGTTTTCATGAATGGATTTGAACATTAAAATATCTTATCAATATCTTTGCTAATTTGAATAGCCTAAAGTCATCCTTACAATGCAAGGCCTCCATTAGAAATATATGGAAAGGCTGGGGCACCTGAGTGGCTCAGTCGGTTGAACGTCCGACTTAGGCTCAGGTCAGGATCTCACAGTTCGTGAGTGTGAGTCCCGCGTCGGGCTCTGTGCTGACAGCTTAGAGCCTGGAGCCTACTTCTGATTCTGTGTCTCCCTTTCTCTGCCCCTTCCCCACTCATACTCTGTCTCCCTCTGTCTCTCAAAGATGCATAAACGTTAAAAAAAAAAAAAGAATTATATGCAAAGGCCAAGTGAAGGAGGGGTGTGCTTCTGCAAAACAGAGTGATGAATGTGTGCCTTGATCATGCTCAGTTCCATTGTTCTCTATTTGAAAAACTCTCTAAAAATATCTTGAACATCATGAAAGAATTCATAAATATTTTTCCCACCAATGGACAGTGGTGAACGGATAAGGAAAACTTTTTTTCTTTTAATAATATGTTTTTTAAAATGATATAAATTTTCCATCAAAGCCAACATTAATAATAATAATAATTAATGACAGTAAGTTTCATTGTTAATAATTATTATTATAGCAACAAGCACCTATATTAAGAAAAAGAATAGATCACAAGTAAACAACCTAACTTTACATTTCAAGAAACTATAAAGAGAAGAACAAACTAAACACAAAGTTACAAGAAGGAAAGAAATAACAAAGATCAAAGCAGAAGTAAATGAAACAGAGACCAGAAAAACAATATAAAAGATCAAAAGTGAAACAAAGATCTGATTTTTAAAAAGATAAACAAAAATGGCAAACCTTTATCTAGACAAAAAAGAAATGCAAATAAATGAAATCAGAAATGAAAGAGGAAACATTTTAACTGATACTGCAGAAATACAAAGGATCATGAAATTCTACTATGAACAGTTATATGCCAACAAATTAAATAATCTAGAAAAAACAGATAAGTTCCTAGAAACATACAACCTACCAGGGCTAAATCATGAAGAAATAGAAAATATGAACGACCTATAAGTAACAAGGAGGTTGAATCAGTAATCTAAAATCTTCTAACCAAGGGAAGTCCAGGACAAGATGGCTTCACTTGTGAATTCTACCAAACCTCTAAAGAATTAATGCTGATCTTTCTCAAACTCTTCCAAAAAAGTGGAAAAAATTCATTTTATGAAGGCAGCATTATCATGATAACAAAGCCAGACAAGGACACAAGAAAAGAAAATTACAGGCCAATATCCCTAATGAACAGAGATGTACAAATCCTCAACAAAAAGCTAGCAAACTGAATTAAACTGCACATTAAAAAAATCATACACCATAATCAAGTGGGGCTTGTCCTTGGAATGCAAAAATGGTTCAACACACACAAATTAATAAATGTGATACAGAATGAAGAATAAAAATCATATAATCATCTCAATATATGTAGAAAAAGCATTTGACAAAATTCAACATTCTTTCATGATAAAAACTCTCAACAAATTAGGTACAGAATAAATGTATCTCAACATAATAAAATCCACATGTAACAATCCCACAGGTAATCTCATTTTCAACAATGAAAAGCTTTTCCTCTAAGATCGGGAACAAGACAAGGATGCCCATTCTTGTCACTTCTATTCAACAAGTCAGATCAATTAGGCAAGAAAAAGAAATCAAAGGTATCCACAGTGGAAAAGAAGAAGTAAAGTTGTCTCTGCAGATGACATGATATTATATATAGAAAACCTTAAAAGTGCCACCAAAAAATAATTAGAACTAACAAATTCAGTACATGTTTAGGGTACAAAATCAATATATAAAAATCAGTTGCATTTTATGTAGTAAAGTATCTAAAAGAGAAATTAAGGAAGATAATTCCATTTATAATAACATCAAAGACAATAAAATACTTAGAATGAATTTAACCAAGAAGGTGAAAGATCTAGAATTTAGATCTTAGGAATGAATTTAACCAAGAAGGTGAAAACTAGAAGACACTGATAAAAGAAATTGAAGAAGTTTCAAATAAATGGAAAGATATCCTGTGTTCTTGGCTTAGAAGAATTAATATTGCGAAAATGTCCATACCGCCTGAAGCAATTTACAGAATCAGTGCAATCCCTATCAAACTTCCAATGGCATTTTTCACAGAAATAGAAAAAACAATCATAAACTTTTTATGGGACCACAGAGGACCACATAGGCAAAACAATCTTGAGAAAGAACAAAGCTGAGGTCATCACACTTCCTGATTTCAAACTATATTATAAAGTTATAGTAATCAAAACTATATGGTACAGGCATAAAAACAGATATACAGATCAATGGAACAGAATAAAGAGCCGAGAAATAAACCCACGCACATATTAATCTTTGACAAAGGTGCCAAGAACACACAATGGGAAAAGAATAGTCTCTAATAAATGGTGCTGGGGAAACTGGATATCTACATGCAAAAGAATGAAATTGGACCCCTATCTTGCACATTCACAAAAACTAACTTGAAATGAATGAAAGACTTAAATTTAAGACCCCAAACTCTAAAATTCCTGAAAGAAAACAGGGAAACAGCTCCTCGATCTTGATTTTGGCAAAGATTGTTTGGATATAATACCAAAGTGCAAGCAACAAAAGCAAAAGTAAGCAAGTGGGGCTATATCAAACTGTGCAGAAAAGCTTCTGCACAGCAAAGAAAACAATCAACAAATGGAAAGGCAACCTATAGAATGGGATAAAATATTTGCAAACCATATACTTGATAAGACTTAGTATCTAAAATATATAAGGAACTCCTACAACTCAATAGCAGAAAAACAAATAATCTGATTAAAAATTGGAGGAACTGAATAGATATTCTTCCAGAAAAAGATATACAAATGGGCAGCAGGTACATGAAAAGGCACTCAACATCACTAATCATCAAGGAAATGCAACTCAAACCCAAAATGAGATATCACCTCACACCTATCAGAAAGGCTTTTATAAAAAGACAACAGATAACAAATGTTGGCAAGGATCTGGAGAAAAGGGATCCCTTATATACCATTAGTGGGAATGTAAAATAGGGCAGTCACTATGGAAAACATTATGAAGTATCCTCAAAAATTAAAAATTGAACTACAACATAATCCAGCAATCCTACTCCTGGGTATATATCCAGAGGAAATCACTATCTTGGAAAGATACTTACACATCCATGTTTATTGCAGCATTATATACAATAGGTAAGATACGGAAACAAGCTAAGTGTCTGACAAGGTGAATAAAGAAGATATGATGCATACGTGTGCACCCACACACACACTGGAATATTATTCAGCAATGAGAAAGAAGGAAATTCTGTCCTTTGCCACGTGGATGAATCTAGAGAACATTATGCTAAATGAAATAAGCCAGAAAAAGAAAGACTAATACTATATTGTATCATTTATGTGGGGAATCCAAAAAGTAGTCAAACTCATAGAAACAGAGAGTAAAATGGTAGTTGCCAAGGACTGTGGGGTGGAGGAAATGGGGAGATATTAGTTAAAGGGTGCAAACTTTTAGTTATAAGATGAACAAGTTCTGAGGATTTAATGTACAGCATGGTGATTCAAGTTAATAATAATGTACTATACACTTGAAATTTGCTAAGAGGGTAGATCTGATGTGTTCTCACCAAAAAAAAAAAAAAAAAGTAACTATGTGAGGTTATGGATGTGTTAACTTGATTTGGGTAATCATTTAATACATACACACACACATATATATATATATATATATATATATATATACACAAATCATCATGTTATACACCTGAAATATATATAATTTTGTCAATTTTACTTCAATTTAAAAAATTATTATTATTATTATTGCATTTTTCATTGGTCTTCTTTTCTTTGAATCATTAAGGGCTTAAGGTCCAAGTCTTAAGGTATAGAAGAATTGATTTTTCCTCTATGGGAAGAAAAACCGTCCTCATTCCTGCCCCTTATAGTTAAATTTGCATAAATTAAATATGTACATCAGCAGACATATCAATAATTCCCTCCAACTGTCTCATATTTCAGAGTTGACTAGGAAGGAAACTCCCCTTTATATCCCTTCATTTAAACTTTTCCTTGTCCTTATTGTGTTTAGTATTTTTTCAATGTTTTAAAATTATCATATATAAATACTCACCCTAAAAACAGGGAGTTATAGAAAAGCAAAAGGAAGAAAAAAAAACTTGATAATTTGATAATCAAAAAAACCACTATTGAGATTTTGATGTATTTTTTCCACCATGGTTTTGATTGGCTTGTATAGTTGAGCTCTAGTGCAGTGGTCTTCCAAATATTTTCCTTAAATACTCTTAAAAGAAGCTTTTAAAATTATGTACCCACTTGTATATTTTTAATTAACATCTAAAATGTTAAGCATAAGTCTAAGTAAGTTTATTTCTTTTTAAATAAACAACAGAAATTATTAAACATTTTAGATGGTGAAGTAAGTTCAACTAAGCTGTAATAGGAACAAATATGCCATGAACTACCTTATGGAATAAAGTACATTAAGTCTGAAAAAAATCAAGTAAAACTTTAACCATGAGTTTTATCCAATGTGTCTAGAAAAAATATGACAGTCCATCAAAAATTTCATTTACATTCAAGAAAATAACTGTAAGTCCTCCATATTGCTTCTGATGCCTGGTAGTCAGACTATTCCAAAAGAGATCCAAATATCCCCAAATTGGCTAAAATTCAGAGTATCTCAACATGAGCTGAAATACAAGTATTTTGGTAAGCTTCACAGGCAAAGGCTAGAGAAGCCTTAAGTATTTAAAGCCCCTGACTAATTATCCATAGAGGTCTCCATGAAACCAGTATTTACATTTATCTGTTTGTTTGGTACACTGCAGCTATTTATACCCAGGGTAATTCAGCATGCTGAGATTTGGCATGGAGGGATACCATTCTTTATGAAATGAGAGGATGACTACTGTGAACCCAGGCTCATTCTCAGAGGAATCAAATTTAGGAAAGGGTATGTAATGGAAATTGAGACTCTGGAAATTGACCCCCTTAAAAGTATATATGCAATCTAAAAGCTTGAGATGTGCACTGAAAGTTTTAAAATCATCTCCACTTCTTAGCATTCTTAAGTCTCTAACACACTCATAAGGAAGTAAGGTAAAGATGACCTTTAATGCACACCTCACAGGAAATAGCAATGATTCAGCCTGTAGCACCCATTCCTCCAACACAGCTCAATGTACTATCAGGTGCTTGATGCTGAGAAGAATCAGGCAGCTGCAGGTAGGTACCATCCTCTGGATGAGTCATAAGATTTATGGTATTCATTTCTCTTCAAAGAGTCTACATATCTCTTTATGAATAATGGGGTTATTAATTCAGTGGTTGAGAAAATTAATAAAATGACACCTCATTTATCTGGCATATGTGAATAATGAGCTCTTCCAGGTAAGACTACCCTCAAGATAATTAAAACATAACTTCAAGGCCTTGAAGTTAGAAAAATAAGTTCGATATTTTTTATTACAAGCTTTCTGAAATGAATAACATTTTCTGTTACCTTCTTAAAGACTGTAGAACTAAAATTGTACTTTTCATAATTACTCAGACTTGTGAGTGTTGAAAAGTAGGGCAGGCTGAGACAGTGAGGTGGACCCCACTGGTGAAGCAAAGTGGATGTGGTATGGTACACTTCCATTGGAGGATGATGGGGCAGCAGGAGAGGCAGTTGAAAGAGTTATGCTGATACCATAAAATCAAGTTCAGAGGCAAAGGTGCGAGATCAAACTTGAGGGACCAGGCAAGAAATTGAGCCCGAGTCCTTGACTCACATCAGGTAAACTTTATCCTACAGGAGCTGGCGTTCAGGCCTGAAGCTTGCAAAAATTTATTCTTTTGCATTTTAATTTTTAAATTCTGTCTTCTTTCCCACTTAAGGATCCTCGAAAGCTATTAACATCTTCTCCGTAGCCATAGCCTCAAGTACAGTGTATGCTGGTACCCAGAAGACACCCAAGAATATGCAGCCTCTTCATTGGGCCGATAACAACAGAAAGACAGGATGTCACAATAAATTAGCAAAATAAGTCTTCACTTCATATAGTCTACAGTGTACTGGAAAGTACAGAAGAGTTCTTTGTCCTAGGATCAAGCTCCTTAATATGGTATATACAGAAATACCTTCAGGCCATGAAGGGTGGCTCACTGCATATGACCATCTGCAATCACAGTGGGCTTTTCTGCTCTCATCCTCAATTTCCGGGCACCCATCCATGCCGCTGCCTCTCTCTTGGTTCTTTAAAGAAGAAATTGGGAGGAGGAAGCCACTTCCCTAGTCAAACATCTGTTAAACAATTAGACTTTTATTCTACAAAGAATTGGGGAGTTATTTCAAAGCTGTGGTTTGCTTTAGGAAAAACAAAAAAGCCATCCTCTCTTGCCCCTTTTTGTGTTGCTTTTCTAAAGGCCCTCTTCTGTCATTTTGGTTCCATTTGTGCCTACCCAGGAAGGAGGGTGGATATGTGTCTTGTCCCAGTCGGGGAGTGAGAAGGGATCCTTTTCACCCTTTACCTATTGTAGTACAGTAAGCCCTCTCAAATGGGGGCACTTATTTTACACCCAGGTGTAGAGAGGACTGGGCTGTACCACTGCATCCTACATACCAAGAATTGGGTAGATATGTACAAAGCATCTTCCCCTGAGCATACTCATATATCAGGGGACATGCTCTGGCTCTTATGGGCTGCTTCAAAAACCATCTCATCCAACCACCCACCATTTTCCACACCTTTCCATAATATTGATTTATTCCTTTAGTACAGAAGTGCTAGATCACCATACAACATCTTAAGCCTCCCAAATCAAGTCTACCTAATGGGATTTGCATATTTAGTCATACCTCCAAGGGAATGTCTCAGGAGCTTTACACACTGTAATATTCAGTCACTCACCCCTACTAAAGCTACCACAAAGAAATGCAGTCATCTAAGGAAAAACAGTGTACCCTCTATGCAAGCACAAACTCAGGACAAGTTTCCTACTCCCTTTCTCTAACCAGATTACCAGCCCTAAACCAGGCCTATTCAAATCACTGGGGCTGCTATATCACTTCCCCATATACAGGCGGTAGGTTTTCCATCTCTATTCAGAGTCAAGAGTCACTAGGTTCCCATTTCAGGGGTCAACAGTTTACTCCTTGTTCTGCTCATTCCCACCCACATATGGTATCTGGGTCCTGAGGCAAGATAGAGCCCTCTAGCCTGCTCCCCAGTGGGTAGACCAGTGTTGTAGGCAATAGCAATTCCCGGTCTTGACCCAGCTATACATCTTAAACTGGGAGATCTTAACTAATCTACTTTGAGGAGTTCCTTCTAGTAGCTAGTTCCTTCTAGTTAGTTTATGACAATGTGTGTTGCCTATGGACAGGGAAAATGGAGATATTTTCAATCCACAACAGGCAGGTAAATTTACAGAAAGGCACAATTATGTAAGCACTATAGTTCTAACCGTTTCCTTCTGTTCTACCTTTAAGTTCCCTAGGGAGAATTTTTTTTTAAGTTGGAAAAAAATCTAAAATGCTGCATTATGATGTATTTGCCTTGATGATGTGCTAACTCACAATATACTTACTAATTTAATATGGTATGTTTTCAGGATATGCATTTTATACTCAATCACTCTTTTCATTCCCTTCAGCCAACAAACGTTCCAAACTTTTACCAAATACCAGAGAAAACTTAAAATAGTGTGACTTTTAGGAAACAAACCAAGTTTATTACTTATATACCTATAAGACAGTGATAATATATCTTCCAAAATGGAATAATTTTGAAAATAAAATGGAATGTTATATATAATTACCCTGGGACAAGTGTAAATTAGACTGTCCTGGTATACCCAAATAGCAACCCTGCCTATAGAGGAAAAGCCAAGACAATGGTCTTCATGCTTTCTGATTAGCAAATGAAGTGAAACCACTTACATATGGGATTTTATATAGTTGATCTTCATCGTTCCCTGATTCCAAATTTGGGAATTCATTTGCCAACTAAAATTTACTTGTAACCCCCAAATCAATACTTGCAGCATTTGTCAGTAATTTGCAGACATGTGCAGAGTGGTGAAAAATTTGAGTCACCCAATGTACAAGTCCCTAGCTAAGAAACTTGTTTCCAATCTCATACTATAAACAAGTGTCCTTTTGGAGATCTGTTTAGTGCCACATTTTTTCCCATTTTGTACTTTCCGTTTGCGATTTCACTGTTTAAAATGGCTCCCAATTTTAAACACTGTCTGGTGTTTCTGAGCACAAGAAGGTTGCAATGTATATTACAAAGAAACTCCATGTGTTGGTGAGCTTTGTTCAGGCATGAGTTATGATGTTATTGGCCCTGAGTTCAGTGTTAATGAATCAGCAATATAGATTAAGTAAGGTGTCTTTAAACGGAAACACACATACAATAAGATTATGTATTAATCTGTTGATGAAAATGTAAGCAGGGAAAAACAAATGGAACATTAAAATAATTAATTGGGGAGCACCCAGGCGGCTCAGTCAGTTGAGGGTCCAACTCTTGATTTCAGCTCAGGTCATGACCCCAGGGTCATGGGATTGAGCACCACGTTGGGCTTACTGCTAAGCGTGTAGCCTGCTTGAGATTCTTTCTCTCTCTCTGTCTCTCTCACCCCCCCCCCAACTTATTCTCTCTCTCACTCTCTGAAATAAAGAAAAAGAAAAATATTTTTAAAAAAGAAAATAAAATAATTAATGAATCAGACTTAATCAAAATTAAAAGTTTCTGTTCTCAAATGACATTGGTAAGAAAATGAAAAGGTAAGAGACAGACCAGGACAAAATATTTGTACAATGTATATGTGATAAAGGACTGGTTTCCAAACATATAAAGAACTCTCAAAACTCAATAATAAGAAAAACAACAAACTAATGAAATGGATAAAAGATGTGACTGGACTGTTCACCAAAGAAGAGGCACCACCACCAACCCCCATTTTAAACAATAAATAAATCTTAATTTGCACAGAGCTCCCCATCAGTAGCATCTTCACTGTCCAAATTCCTGAAAGATTAGCCAATATCCTCTTTTTTATTTTTTATTCTAACTCATTTTAGTCTCCTTTCTACCTCCATTTCTTCTCTAAAACTCTTCTCAGGGAAGACTGACTATTGTCAAATCCAACATTTCCTTTTAGTTCTTATCATCTTTAATCTCTGACCATTGGACACTGGCCACACACTCCTTGTATCTCTTCTTCTTGTCCTTTGGTCAAGATTTCTTGGTTCTGTCCACCTGCTCCCTTCCCTTACGATTCTAGATGTGCTAAGTTTTCTTATTCTAATCTCAGTTTTAAAACTGCTGACATGCTGAAATCTTCCAAATTTAGATCTTTAGCTCAAACTTCTCCCCCAAGTTTACCAGTGTCTACGATGGCCTCTAGACAGTTTTCTCTGAATATGTTGTAAGCGCCGCCAAATCAACATGACCAGAATCAAACTCATCACTTCCCTATCACTCCTTTTGTGTGCTCAGTTAATGCCCTTATCTACTGGGTCAGCAAAAATCACCACGAGAGTCATTCTTCATGCTCCTGATTTCTTAGCTCCCAACAAGTGTTGTTTACTGCACAACTGCAGGGGTCGCCATTTTGTCCAATCTGCCTCCACATAGCTCCCAATGCTGTTTCTTCCTCTGAGTTCTTGCTGCCATTGCTTTGCTTTGTGCCCTCACCAGCTTCTGATTTTCAATAACTTAAATGGGCTCTTTATCTTCATTCAATGCTCCACACAATAATTAGAATCACCTTTTTTTTACATTTTTTTTAACGTTTATTTTTTGAGAGACAGAGATGGAGCACGAGCTGGGAGGGGCAGAGAGACAGGGAGTCACAGAATCTGAAGAAGGCTCCAGGCTCTGAGCTGTCAGCAGAGAGCCTGTCACGGGGCTCTAACTCACAAACCACAAGATTAATACCTGAGCCGAAGTGGGACACTTAACCTACTGAGCCACCCAGGTGCCCCTAGAATTATCTCTTTAAAATCCAATCTGATTATGTTATTTCTCTGCTTACCAATCTTTGCTATCTCTGACTGACTTCAAGACAAAGGTTAAACCACTCAGCAGGAATACAAAACCCAGTAATCACATTCTGCCACTGGCCTTAATTTTCTAGCTCAAATCCTATTCCCTTCAACTAGCTTGTCCCAAAACATCTCTATTACTTGCACACTGTTCTCATATGTGAAATGTTTTCCCACACCCTTTCCTTCACAGCTTGGCAAATTGTTCCTAATCATTGACATCCAGTTGACAGTCCTTTCTTTTGTGTGGTCTTCAAAGATACTCATTCTTATATTCCAATAATTCTCAACCCTGACTGCTCATTATAATCACTAATCACATGGCGGGGAGGTGTAAAATATTGATGCCCAGCCTTCACCCACAAACATTCTAATCTTCACTGTCTAAAATAAATCTGAGCATAGAAATGTTTTGAATGTTTCCCCAGAGTATTATATTATGCTAGGTACCAAAGATATAAAAATTTAAAAGGCAGGATGGAGTTTCTGGCTTCAAGAAGTTCATTGAAACAAGTAACTTAACTGTCATTTACAATAAAAAGGAATACACAGAGTGAAAAGATACTCAAGTAGAAGCAACCAAGGACATGGGAGGAAAAAGCACGCCATGAAAAGCCCTTGGTGAGGACTTCTATAAATGTACCAAATATTTGGTAATTTTTTATTTGCCTGTAGAATCCTGTGATAGTTCAAAACAACTGATCTACCATTTAATCACTTTAAACAATACAACAGGGGCGCCTGGGTGGCGCAGTCGGTTAAGCGTCCGACTTCAGCCAGGTCACGATCTCGCGCTCCGTGAGTTCGAGCCCCGCGTCAGGCTCTGGGCTGATGACTCGGAGCCTGGAGCCTGTTTCCGATTCTGTGTCTCCCTCTCTCTCTGCCCCTCCCCCGTTCATGCTCTGTCTCTCTCTATCCCAAAAATAAATAAACGTTGAAAAAAAAATAAAAAAAAAAAAACAATACAACAAAAGAGCTGTTCAGTAATTAATCACCATCATATTCTTAATACCCAGAACAATGGCTGACACATATTAGATACCCAAAAATGTTTGTTAAATAAATGAATGGTCAATGGTAGCATTTAAACTTTCTTAAGAAACTGGTTTATAATAAATATCAATGTTAATTGCAAATTAAAGCTAAGCATCGTATTTTTGGCGTCAAAGATTCTGACAGATAGAACCTGTATAGGGGTTCTACTTCTTGGATGAGACAGATCATTTTAAATTAAGCTGAGAAGAAAAAGTACTGACAAAGCAGTTCACTTTCAGTAATCTGGGTTTTCCCAAATAGTGACATTAGAGCCAGTCATTTTGAATTGGACAGTTTGAGTTCAAGAGTCTGAAATGTAGGTCAGGGCTTTGCTGACATTTCCATTTGCCTCATTGCTGAAAATCTGAAGTGATTATTGACAGTGGGGAAAGAGGACATGATGCAGGCAACAAGGTAGCAGCCTGGCTCTGAAGTGGAATTATATGCTTCAAACAAGTTGAAAGGTAAACAAACCATGATCATCCAAATGCTTAAAAACAGCTATATTTTCTATGGAAATACATGGCACAGGTTGTTTTTCTCTTTCTTTCCTTTAAAAAAATTTTTAATGTTTATTTATTTTTGAGAGAGAGAGAGAGAAAGAGAGAGAGAGAGAGAACGAGCTGGAGAGGGGCAGAGAGAAAGGGAGACATAGAATCTGAAGCAGACTCCAGGTTCTGAGCTATCAGCACCAGAGCCCTACGTGGGGCTCCAACCCACGAACTGAGAGATCAAGAACTGAGCTGAAGTCGGACGCTAACCAACTGAGCCACTTAGGTGACCCTCTTTCTTTCTTTTTTAATGTTTACTTATTTTTGAGAGAAAGAGAGCACACACGAGAACACGAATGGGGGAGAAGCAGAAAGAGAGGGAGAAAGAGAATCCCCAAGCAGGCTCCTTGCTGTCAGCAAAGAACCGATGTAGGGCTCAATCCTAGATCATGACTTGAGCTGAAAGCAAGAGTCAGATACTTAACTGATTGAGCCACCCAGGGGCTCCGGTTGTTTTTTCTTGTAAGTTCTTGCAATATTTTATAGAGTGGTTACAGATGAAAGTTTATACTCAAATGTTGTCTGATACTATATCACTTTAAACAATTATTGTATATATTCTATTGGGGTGAGTAGTTAACTTCTAACCAGGAACATTTTAGATTTTGTTCTGCTTATTATTCATAAAGAGAAGACCTCATATTGCTAGCAAATTATGAAAGGTGTTCCTATATTCATGGGTGACATGGGGACCCCAGGTTTTAAGAATGTTATCAGATATTTTATGCTATATGATGAGTCATGATTTTGTTTTGCTGTCTTATATGAAAGGCTCAGGTTTTATTAAACATAAAAATAACTGAATAATGTTGGTTATTAAATAATAATGTAAAGTAACATTTAAATAAAAATGTAAGTAACTGAGTAAATAATGCAACTAGTCATAAACTAATGGTAATATTGTTTGGAATTTATATAATGTGTGTCTTTTGAGCTGTCTACAGAGGAAAGGAATTTTATATAAATTTAATTGGTGATAGCACATATACCTTTGTCTCACTTCATCTTTCTTCATTTTGAATGCCTTTTTCTGGAACTTCTGAACTTTTTGGCTTTTCCTAAGTTTAACTCATCAAAGACTGATATTTCTGGAACTTCTAAGGCATAGAAATCTGGCCAGGAGTGAGAGCAGAGATTTCTGATGAGAGATACTAGATTAGAAGAAAGTGTATTTTATTAAGGGTCAAAATGTCCTAGTAAGGTAAATCATAGTGACTTTTGAAGGGTATAAAAGACCATTCTTTTACTTTACTTTTCCATCTGTATCGTACCTCCTTACATACCACTGACTTTTCTTTGCCCTGTTTCCCTCCTCCCTTCCTTTCTCCCTTCCCCTCTTTTCTTCCTTCCTTCCCTCCTCCTTTCTTTTCTTCCTATTGAAATGTTCTCATCAAAGGCAATAATAACTGTTAGGAAAAAATGTAATGCCTTTATTATGGTTATTTTATTAAAATATTATAATTGAAAACTTTTTCATATTTTTTCTAGAGGGCAACAAAGAGCTATTTCCTGCTTTCAGGCATGAATCAGGTCACAATTCAATGGGATGTGGTAATAGCTATTTACATATTCTTCAACTGGTGTCATGGAGGTATAGTATTTTTAGTACCCATTGCTTTCTTTTATTTAAAAATACGTTGAGTGGTTATTGTTTTCAAGGCACTATTCTAGGGTCTCTGAAGAACCAAAAATTAGATTGGGAAAAACTATATGCACATAAATATTATATGGAATGAAATAAAAGAGTCCAACCGCCCCCCTAATGGCAGAATTCCTTTCCCTAATAAACAAACCTCTAACTCATATATGCACATTTCTATGGATAAGCATATTATTCTGAGTTGGCGTGTTCTATCTTTGAACTGTTACAATTGTTATATGATAATCCATCAAACATTTGAATTTAATTCAACTCCACAATTTATTTGTTGACAGGCACTATGTGTCAGGCACTGGGCTAACTAAGCCTTTTATTTCTCACAACTTCATGCAATGGTATTGGCTGTTATTATTCCTATCTTATAATTCACACAAACATCTGGCATTATTACAGATACAAGCGTAAGCAGCTTTGAGGAATCCAGGAAGGGGATTGTCAGAAATTCAGGCATAATAGTCTTGACATCTGAGAGTTTTTACTGGGGACTTGGTGTCCTGGGCAGGGGGTAGAAATTCATTTAGTGGGAGACAAGCAACACTAAGGTAGGGTTCTAGACCTGGAAGGAAGCTTTGCAAACCATGCAAATTACTCAGAATAGTGACAAAAGCAACAATGTCTTCTGTAGGCTGGAACACAACTATATTGGTAGTTATACCAATATATTGATATATACCTCTATATATTCATATAGGGGTAGCCTTGTCATCAGAACTAGAACCCCTCCAGCAGGATATCAGACACTGCCAGAATCAGGCCAACCACTATCCAAGATTTAGGAGATTGAAATATGCAAACGATAAATAGGACTTCTGTTGATACATTCAAGTAATTAATAGAGTGTAGAGAAATAAGTCAGGCTCCTCTGACATGGCATTAGAGACCCTAGAGCTGTCCATTAGATATTATTTTATATATTTTGTTCAATCTATGAATAATTTTAATATCATCCAGACTACATTTTTTCCAAATTTTCTATTAACATGGTATGTTCCCCTTTTCAATAGCTCTGCTGAAATAGTAATAATAAAGTTTAACATTCCTCTGACCAATCTACTAACCCCATTAAAAAGAGAAATTAACATATAACTTATTCTTACATAATCTATGTTGACTCTCACTGATTACAGATTTTTTTTTTTTTAGGTACTGAAAAATCATGGACTTACTAATTCATTCCTGAATGTAGCAAAGCTCAGTGGTCCAAAGTTTCTGGGGTTATTCTTTATTCTGTTTTTGAAAACCAACATTTGTCCAAATCTGAAGTCTTCTGATATTTTTTTACATTTTCTGTGTATTCTCAAACACTACTCACAGCAATTTCATGATAGTATTCACATATTTTTTTTAAGGTGCTGGAGATGTAGTTTGTCTAAACCTGAATTGTTGACCTTATTTAAAGTAGTCAGATGTTTCCTTAAAACTTCCTTTTCTTATCTTTGGCTTCAATTTCCCATTAATAGTGATGGAATTATTTTTATCACTATTTTTAACATTTAAATACTTCCTATTTATACCTAAATGTTCGTTATGTAAATGGAAATATTCAATTACATTTATATTATGCAAGTTAATTCTTTAAACATTGTAGTCCATAGCTAAGGACCTTTTAAAATCAAATAATTACCTTGATAAGATTGGTAAGATTCTAGGATGTTTTAATGCAAGTATTTCCACAAAAAGACAATAATGAATTTTCCTGGATGTGAGTTTAATTTAACTGATACTGCATTGCACTGTCATTTGAGTTTATGAAAATGACTTTTAATTATTGCTTGGGGTTATAAAAGTAATACATTCATTATATAATTTTTAAAACACAGAAATATGCAAGTAAAAATGAAAAAAGTAGACTAACACACACAGATTATCATTGTTAAAACCTTAGTGTATTTCTCCTCATTCACTCTATTTACTTCTGGTACTAAACCTATTATTAAGTGTGTTGTTTTGCAAGTTACTTTTTACCAAAATACATTCTGGACATTTTCCTATATTATTCCTATATATTAAATTAATGATGAATTTTAAGTGGTTATCAAGCAATAGATTTTTGTCATTATAAGAGTATGGTTTTACTCATTAAACTCAAAATTTTGTGATAAAAGTAGCCGTTATCTACAGAAGAATGACAGATTGATGGAGTGCCTAGAGAATGGGGTTTGGATTCTGCAATGCTAGGTGTTATTTCTAATCTTACCTTTGAAAAATGGCATAGCCTCATAATGCATCAGTTCTCTACTTTAAATAAGGAGAGCTAATTATATTTGCTCTTTAGACAGAGTAGCTTAAAGGCAGACTCCAGTTTTGTATCCTGTTACTGAGCGTCCACAGAAGCCTGCTAAAAGTACATTATAATAAACTAATCAATGGAAAGATACAGTTGGTCCTAAACTTTTTTCCAATGGAAATCATTTAATTAATAGGAAAAGAATAAAATTTAAATGCAACAGCATATTCATCTGACTCTCTTGCTTTAATGTTTTACATGGAATTTTTTATTTTATCTATTTGTTTCCAGGAATTACAAATATAAACTGCTCTGGCCACATGTGGGTAGAACCAGCCACAGTTTTTAAGATGGGTATGAATGTCTCTATATATTGCCAAGCAGAAATTAAGAACTGCCAACCAAAGAAACTTTATTTTTATAAAAATGGCATCAAAGAAAGATTACGAATCACAAGAATTAATAAAACAACAGCTCGGCTTTGGTATAACAACTTTCTGGAGCCACATGCCTCTATGTACTGCACTGCTGAATGTCCTGGATATTTTCAAGAGACATTGATATGTGGAAAAGACATTTCTTCTGGATGTAAGTGTTGGAGTGCATTCAAAATTCAAATGAAAGCTAATCTAGCAATTAACTAATCTAAAATCTTGTCTAAAAATAGAGGCTAATTAATATAGTTTATTTCTTGTACTAGTTTAATATAAGAATTGCAAACTGAAATGTTTCCGGGGCCAGGTTAGTGAAATAAAGGAGTTAAGGAGGCTGGTGAGATCCATGCAGAGTGAAAAGCACATAGAGGTCTACTGGGGAATAGCCACTGCCCAGCTCCATCATTTATAAGGATCTGGTTTTCCTAAATCTTTTTTTTTTTTAATGTCTATTTATTTTTGAGAGAGAAAGACAGACCATGATCAGGGAAGGGGCAGAGAGAGAGGGAGACACAGAATTTGAGGCAGGCTCCAGGCTCTGAACTGTCAGCACAGAGCCTGATGTGGGGCTCGAACTCACAAATGGCGAGATCATGACCTGAGCTGAAATAGGACCCTTACCCGACTGAACCACCCAGGTGCCCCTGAATCTTTGACTCTTTAAGGGAAGACAGACATGTGAATCTTCAGTGTGAACTCTACACTTCTACAGCACTTCTACACTTCTACTCTACACTTCTACACGCTGCAGCAACTTTCAATGTTGCTGATGTATTAAAAAAAAATTTTCAACACCAGCCTGTCCAAACACAGCATACATGAGGGGCAGCATCCTCAGATTTTTAAGTATTGCTCTTTTCATCTGCTTTACACTTACGTTTTTTGTTACTTGCTTTCCAAAATAATAGCCTCAACCTTGAAGCAGATTCCATAAAAAAAATTCTGAGACTAAGATTTACAAAACAAAAGCAGTTGCAAAACTAGCTTTGTGTGCCTGCTATACTTACCAGCTGTGTGACTTTGGGCAAGTTAACCAGTCTGAGCCTTGATTCCATGTCTGTAAAATAAGGCTAATTATTCTGGCTGTGGTAAGCAGCAAATTTTAATAAACTACTTAAAAGCATGTTATACATTTTAAAGTGCAACACCATTGTGCAGTGTGGAGTCTTTGTCATGCTCCCTTCCCCACACTTTTGAGAATCAAATCTGAGTTTTTATTTTTCCTCATCTCCAGACTTTAACTTGCAAGAGCAAGACCACCTGGTGTTTACGACTTGCACCTAGAGTGGACAGCTAGGATACAAGAGGCTTCCTTGTTCTGAATAAGGCCATTGTCCTACTTAACTCTGGGCACCTGATCTTGCACGATTTTCAAAAGAAAGAAGAGCTATGGAAGGTAGTAGAGGTGAACTGAGGAAGGAAAATACTAAGTTTTGGGGTCAAACAATAAAGCTAGCAAACTCACACCTTAAATTGATAACACACTAAACATGCCCTAAATTATGGGAATTGAAGCCACAGGCAGACATCTTATCTGATATATGAGGGCACCTTAGCTTGTCCACATCCTCAGGAAACATAAACAACACTTAATGCTTAAATATTTTACTATTTATCCTTTGGGGGTGTTGGTGGGGTGTTGAGAGAAGATACAATTTCTTTGGAGGGCAAATAAGCAATTTTCACAGTGATGGGGAAAGGTTAGCTTTTAATTTGAGCCAGAGGAAGAAAGAAGACAAAAGAAGTGTGGCTTCCTTCCGTGGGTTCTAGTTTGGGTGACATATTACCCCCAACAGCTCTGCCCCCAAACACAACCACCAGGCCACGTTTAGGGCCAGGGAATGGCCTGTGCCCCCTTCTAGGACAACCTCATAGAAGAATTTAGATTCTTTGCTGCTGGCTGCTTAAAAAGAACATCACTCTTTCCATTTATTTACTTTGTGAGTTGTAACTTCTTACACAGACCTCTGGTTATGAGTGTGAAATTGTAACTGCCAGGTAAGAATTTACTCTAACTCTTAGACCCAAGAACCCCTGGGTTCTTGAGCTCTGCATTCTTAGCAAGCAAAACTTCCTATTTAAGTAGGTCAAAAAAGGTTTCTGAGGGTTTTTGTGGTACTCTAGAAATTACATTGCTTTCACTGGGTTACTTTGATCACAGAGTATTTGTCCTGTGAGCTTTACTATGTTAACTTACCATCACTGTTTTGAACAAAATGATTACATGTATTTTTTTAGACTAGAAACAAGTCATAAAAGAGAGAGAAAATAAATGAGTCAGTGCTTTTCCTGAAAAGAAATCCAAATATATTTAAAAGCTTCTGTACTTTAATATGTAATTTGTGAAATATAAACATTATCACAATTTCTATTTTTAGCCATAATTTTAAACACTTTCTAGAATTCATCTATGATTAAATGCACACATATTATGGGAAGTTTATCAGATTCACACCAATCATGAGATAAAATACTGTAAGATGTCTTTATTCATTTAAAAATACCACATAAAAAAACATACATGGAACAGTCTGTTTCCACTTAATCATTTATTTAAAAGTTTAAACGTCTTTGACTTCCTTCAATTTTAACCATCTTTTTTTTTTTAGATTATTTATATATTGAGAGAGAGAACAAACAGGGAAGGGGTAGATAGGAAGAGAGAGAGAGGGGGATAGAGAGAATCCCAGGCAAGCTCCGTGCTGTCAGCACAGAGCCCTGTCAGAGTGGAGACCAACTCGGGGTTTGATCTCACAAACCATAAGGTCATGACCTGAGCCAAAATCAAGAGCGCCCCAAATTTTAACCATCTTTGATCTCTACTTATTGGGATGAAAGCAGAGTTCTTATCCAACAAAAGTCCCTGAATATTTGTCTTTAACGTTGCTATCTAGTATCATTATTACAGGCACAATTAGGCTGACCTGTGCTCTCCTTGGGTAAGGAATTACAGAGTGATCTTTGCCAGAAGCATTGTGCCTCTGTTCACTGTAAATTCTTCTCATTATCATTTTATTAATCAAGCCAATCAAATTATGAGATAGCTTTACTGAGTGGTTGCTCTGCGCCAAAAATGTGTTAAATGGTAGAAATTCAAAGAAAAGGGACTCTGCCTTTAAGAAACTCTCAGTAGAAAATGATCGTTGGCTAGACTCTGAATTACGAGAAACCCGGCCTGTGATTAATAAGTGCTCCAATAATAGGGGAGGGATGGGATTGCTAGGAAAAAGCAAAAACATAAGCCTCATACTTACACGAGGGGGTTTTTACCCTTGACATTGGATAAAGGGGCAATGAGATTAATAATAACCCCATCTTATTCTCATAACCATAATCATACTCCCATCTTTACATAGCCTCATATTAACAAATATTCTGTTTATTTGCATATGTGTATATAATCTATTTGATATTTTGCAAAGTTAATTAACCACTAGACATTTACAAACCTGAGCACTCACTTCATATAGAATGCTGTGGAATAACAACCCAAAAGACTGACCGTTGTTTTTTATGATGGCCAAATCAATGATACTCTCTGGCTCATGTCTCAGGAGGAAAAATAACTTCAGCACAAATCACTGTAATCAGTGCAGGACCACAACTCAATCCATGTCCAAAATGACTTAAATTTACCCCCTTTATGACTCAAATAAAAAAATTTCTTTTCCCCTACTTGGAGTCCAGTTTGTCCCCATTGTAATTCAATGCTACAACTCACCAAAATGTTCTAAAGAACGTTAGTATGTTCTTACTGCTTGAAATAGTTTTTTAATTGTAAAATCAAATTGCATACAATGTAGAAAGTTTTTAAAAATTTAGACCAGCACAAAGGAAATACCCATCATCTCTATAATCCCATAATTTCACTACTAGCAATCCCTCTTTAATAATTTTAAATAGATCTTTCAAGCTTCAGTCTCTCTGTCTCTTCCCATCTCTCCCCCTCTCTCCTCCTCTGTCTCCCTCTCCCAACCCCTCTCTCTCTCTGTCTATGCCTTTCTGTCTCTCTCACCACAGTGTTTCACAGCCTGCATTTTTCACTTTATCATATGGCCAGAATTTACTTAATTAAACATATTCCTAGTGCTTTCCGGAGGCCAGATATTTAAACTATCTTCTACAACTTTGTTTTTGGATGTATTTTAGGAGTTTATTATAGTTTATTTAACCCTATTTTGGGGTATTAGGTTGTCTCCAACTTATTCATTATTATAGACAATACTTTAAGAGGGACAAACTCTTGGCCAAATATTTTTGTGTATCTTTGAGCATTTCATTAAGGATGCATTCCTAGATGTAAAATTACTGGGTTGCAAGATACTGCTCTTGCTTTTAAAGATAGTAATATGTAAAGTGCTCTCCATAAAGGTTGTGCCAGTTTGTACTCCCACCAACAAGAGTGTTAGAGGATTTCCCTGAAGTCCATTCCAACACTGTGGATTACCATTTTTTCAAAATTCTTGCCAATTTTATAGGTCTAAATTATATCTATTATTGTTTCAATTTGTAATGAGGAAAACTTTTTCATATATTTATTTTTTGATTTTACAAGTAATATTCTTAGTAGATGATGTGCAGGTGAAGTGTAAGTATATGTTTGTATGTAAGATAAATATTTGGCTATAACTTCAGGTGCATAGATGTCCATATTTTTATTCTTCCTGAGCCCCCATTCTTCCATTTTTCTTGTCATTTGCTGAGTAGTCAAGTTTTGCAAGCAGTATTGTGAGTGTAGGGACAAGCCGAGAGAGCCACACCTGAAAAGTGACTACATGACAAACACTCCGTATTTCCATACTTCTTTTTTTGATCTTGACCTTGGTCATTTATAGTTGGATGATGTAACTGAAAATTGCAGATGTCATTCTATAGTTGTTGGGGTTTCATAGACTTCAGAGACCATTAGGGCTCCAATAATGTCATTGGAATTCTCATCTTTTCCTATCTCTTCATGGGTTTTTTTTCCCCCGTGTTGTCTTCTATTTTTTTTTTTTTTTAAGATTGTTTTTCTCCATGGGGCGCCTGGGTGGCGCAGTCGGTTAAGCGTCCGACTTCAGCCAGGTCACGATCTCGCGGTCCGTGAGTTCGAGCCCTGCGTCAGGCGCTGGGCTGATGGCTGGGAGCCTGGAGCCTGTTTCCGATTCTGTGTCTCCCTCTCTCTCTGCCCCTCGCCCGTTCATGCTCTGTCTCTCTCTGTCCCAAAAATAAATAAACGTTGAAAAAAAAAAAAGATTGTTTTTCTCCTAATTTTTATTTATTTTTGAGAGGGAGGGAGGGAGGGAGAGAGAGAGAGAGAGAGAGAGAGAGAGAGAATCCTAAGCAGGCCCTGTGCTGTCAGTGCAGAGCCTGATGCAGGGGTTTGAATTCACAAACTGTGAGATCAAGAGCCTGTCACTTAACTGACTGAGCCTCCCAGACACCCCTATGTTGTCTTCATTCTTAAATCCAAGATGGCCACCAGTGGCTCATGGCTCACATGTTACTCAGAGACAGCAATTTCTAGGGGTAAGAAAATACCTCTTACAATGGCTCTCCAAAAAGCCCCTTGGAGAATGCTGATTGGTTCATCTTAAATCATGTGTTCATTCCAAAGGGAAATACTCTTTAGTCAGCCTCAGTCAAGGATACACTTGTAGGTAAAGCCTAGTGAGTAACAGCCCTTGAGGCAGGAGTGGAGTGGGGATGAGGTTGGGAGTGAGCAAGATTTCAGTTCTCAAAAGGTAAAGAAGCTAACAGATAAAAACTAAACAATATTCTCCATATTATGGTCACTTAGAAAAAGAGCTAAAGGGGATGCAGGGAGGGAAAAAGAGAATGTTGAAATAGAATTCTGTGAATGCCAAAAAAATTTTAATTATTTTAGAGAAAGAGCACATGAGTGGGTGAGATGGGCAGAGGGAGACAGAATCTTTTTTTTTAAGTGTTTATTTATTTTTGATAGAGAGAGATACAGAGTGTGAGTGGGGGAGGGGCAGAGAGAGAGGGAGACACAGATTTGGAAGCAGGCTCCAGGCTCTGAACTGTCAGCACAGAGCCTGATATGGGTCTTAAATACATGAACCGCAAGATCATGACCTGAGCCAAAGTCAGATGCTTAACCCACTGAGCCACCCAGGCATTCCAGGAGAGAGACAGAAACTTAAGCAGCCTCCAGATTCAGCACTCAGCACAGAGCCTGACGTAGTACTTGATTCCACAACCCTGGGATCATGACCTGAACCGAAATCAATAGACAGACACTCAACGGACTGAGCCACCCAGAAGCCCCCCAAAAAACGTTTAGTCATTTTTTATTGTGGTAAAATATACATAATATGAAAGTATTTTTAAACTATTCTTAAGTGTATAGTTCTGAGGCATGAAGTACATTCACACTGTTCTGCAAATCACCATCATTTTCCGTCACTACCATTCATTTCCAGAACTATTTTCATCTTGCAAAACTGAAACTCTGTGCCCATTAAGCAACTCTCATTTTCCCCATCCCCCACCCTGGCAACCATCTACTTCCATCCATGTTGTAGCATGTATCAGAGTTCCCTTCCTTTTTGAGGCTGAGTTATAGTCCATTGTATGTATAAACACTAAACTTTTAAAGTGAGTAGTGGAATAGGTGCCAGAAGAGGAAACAGTCTGATGGGGTGAAAGAAAAAACACTTTTTTGGGATCCTTTCACAAGAGCCAAAGGCAAAGGTTTCAAGGGGAAAGGGACCAAAACAGTAAATGCTGCAGAAGTCAAGTTCAATGGGGATTGCACAGATATTTCGGAATTTGTTAATTAGAAAGTCATTAACGACCTTCACAACAGTGGTTTTGGTGGAATTGTAGGTCTGAATCTTGGTTGTCTGGGGTTCGAGAGCAAATGGGAGATGAAGTAAAAGACCAGTATAATATAGGACCCTTAGTTTAGCTGTTAAAAAAAGGAGATAGTGGTAGCTGAGGAGAGAAAATTTGAGGAGTTATTATTGTTTTTTTTTGATAGGAGAAACTTGATCATATTAGTATCCCCAGAAGAGTGGAGAATATAGTATACAAAGGAGAGTAGCAATGTTTGATGGCAAAGTAGGATGTTAGGTGAGGTGGTAGGGATGGAATGAGGGAAGTATTGAATGCCAGTTGGGCTGGTTTCCTAAATAAAATGGGAAGTTTATCAGCTAGCTACTTTATAAAGAACTTTATGTTTGTATGGTGGCTCCTAAGTGATACATTTTGTTGCAGATCCACCAGATGTTCCTGACAAGGTAACCTGTGTCATTTATGAATATTCAGGCAACATGACTTGTACCTGGAATTCTGGGAAGCCCACCTACATAGACACAATGTATGTGGTGTATGTGAAGAGGTAGGTTCCTTCAACAGTTTAACATGAGCAATTCCATTCCATTCCAATGTTCTGCCTCCAGCAGGGATCCAAAAATGAGTCTTAAGCATTAAATGTATGCTGATTATCCCCAATTCCCTAATTATCATCAGTGAAGCTACCTGAACCCTTTTTGGGCCATTAATATTTTCACTCTGTGGGACAATGCGTTCTATAATCTTTCTGCCCTTTAATTCATTGGTACGTAACTGGGGCCAGGGACCTGATGCTGATATAGCACAGAATAGTTTTAAAAGCATCTTTGCTTCAACCCCAGCTCTATCCTCATTCTAGGGTTTAGGCAACTTGCTCAACCTCTCCAAATTGCCTTTCTTTATCTTTAAAATGGATCTAAAAAACAGAGGCTAATGCACAGGTTTATTCTAATTATTTAAGTGGAATTTGGCTTTTAAAGCGTGCAGCACAGAGCCAGGTCCACCATTAGCACTAAATTCATGAACGCTACTAGTTATTAATAATGATCCCCAAATCTTAAATTTGGTGCCTGTACAGGCCAACCCTCTTTTCTGGTTTGCCTGAGACTAAGAGAGTCTCCAGGACACGGGACTTTGAGTTTTAAAACTGAAGTAATAATGGAGTGAAAGTGCTAATTTTCTATCTGCAGTCCAGGAGGGCTTTGAGGAAATGCTCTTGTTACATTCTTACCAATAGCCAGATTTCCTGGGCCAGGGTGACCATGCAGCCAAACCTCTTAAGTTTTTATGCTTAAAGATAAATTGTTGATCATAAAAGTTGTACTACTTCGTACTAAATTAAATTTGAATGCTTATTCAGAAATTACAAAATAGGAAAAGGTTGATATGAAAAAATCCCTTTCCCCTCCCCAATGTACACAGCTGAAATCTTTCTTTGTTACATTTAAACTATATCCATGTATGCTAGTCTGTTTTTGAATCCTCTGTGATTGTTAAAGATGAAAATGAAATTAATTTTTTAAAAGTTATGGGCAAACAGGGTTAAGTTAGTCACCCATCATGTTTCCCATTTTATTCTTTTTTTTAAAGAATGCCTTCAGTGGTGTATTTGAAGTAAACTTTTTTTTTGTCTGTTTGTGACTCTCAAAAAAACTACTTATTTTTTTAAAAAGCATTTATTGGGGGAGCGCCTGGGTGGCTCAGTCAGTTAAGCATCCAACTTCAGCTCAGGTCATGATCTCATGGTTCACAAGTTTGAGCCCCGCATCAGGCTCTGTGCTGACAACTCAGAGCCTAGAGCCTTCTTCAGATTCTGTGTCTCCCTCTCTCTCTGCCGCTCCCCTGCTTGTGCGCTCTCTCTCTCTCTCTTAAGAACATTAAAAATTTTTTTAAAAAATAAAATAAAAAGCATTTATGGGACCTTTACTATTTGCTAAATACTGGGTCAAAACTTTATATGTGCTACTTCATTTAGTATCTTACACAACCTTGTGAGGTAAATATGATTATTTTTCCAGTTTTTGTAGACAAAGTAACTGAGCCTCAGTGGGGTTAGGCAATGCATCCAGAGCCACACAGCTCCAGAGAGGGAGAGGTGGGATTTGAACTTGGGCTGGCCTGACTACCACTGCTGAAGTGGTGTCGGAACCAGATCACAGGGCATATTTGAGAGATGATAACCAGGTCTCATCACAATAGAACAGAATAATCTTCCAATCTTCTCTCTCTCCAGTGTAACATACTCAGAATAATTTTAATTAAGTAAAACATAAAAAGCAGCACTTCTTCATTCAAGAAATTCTATGTAAAAACCAGGCAGATTTTACGAATACATTGCTAAGTCTGGAGTAATGGGCTCCATGCCACAGGCAAGACGCTCACTCACACCTGTCATTCTGAGCAGGGGTTAGACAGAGGCAATGTATCAAAAGGATGATGGAAACACTGAGTCACCTTATTTAAAGCATAAGCATTCTATGATTTTAGTATATTCACAGAGTTATGCGACCACCACCACAATTTCAGAACATTTTCTTATGCCAAAAGGAAACCGCGTATCCATTAGCAGTCACTCTATTTCCCTCAACTTTCCCATCCCGAGGGATCCTCTGGGGATTTGCCTACTTTGGACACTTCATATAAAAGGAGTCATACAATACGTGGTCTTTCCATGACTGACTGGCTCTTCCACTTATCATAAGCCTTTCAACATTCATCCGTGGTGTAGCATGTATAAGCACTTCATTCCTTTTTATGACCAAATAATGTTCCATATATGAATATATCACATTGACTTTATCCATTCATTGGTTGATGGACATTTGGGTTATTCCTGCTTTTTGGTTATTATGAGTAATGCTTCCATGATATTCATGTACAAGATTGTGTGTAGACCTAAGTTTTCATTTCTCTTGAACATACACTTAGGAATAGAATTGAGAGGTCATATGTTAACTCTGTTTAACCTTTTGAGGAACTGCATACTATTTTCTAAAACAACTGCACTATTTTACATTCACTCTGGGAGTGTATGAGGGTTCCAATTTCTCCACATTCTTGTCAACACTTATTATTTTTGTATTGCTTATTGCCAACCTAGTGGATATGGCTTAATTTATTTAAGTCCCACTTAGTTGCCCTCTCAGGTTCTTGAGAATAAAATTGCACTATAAATTTGGAACAGGCATACCACAATTTGAGAAGATATATTTGTTGAACAAAAACTTGCCAACCACCACCTAATTTCCTAGTTAGTCTCATAAAAATGTTCTCCAAATATTTTGATTATTATAGATTTCTTTTAAAATCTATTAATGCATTCAGTGATATATATTTAAATTATTTACACATGGCTTTTTCTGAGAAACACATCTACCTTACAAAGTGAGAAATACCTAGTAATTATGAGTATTGAGATTGTTCTCAATACTCAAGTCGCCATGAAAATACTAAAAATAGATTTATTAAAGATCATGCTTTTAGAGCTATCCACTGGAAAGAACAGGGGCTTTCGAGTTTTACTTTTGATTTCCAGTTCTAAGATTTATCAGTTAGGTGTCTTTTATGATGCAAATATCAGAAAACCTAACTGCAGTGACTTAAACATATGGGGCTTTATTTTTTTCAAGCCATAGTGGTAGGTATGACAGAGCTGGCATGATTACTTCAATGATATCCCAAAGGCTTTTTCCAACTTTTTCCTCTATAAGTTTTAATGTGTAGGCTTTACTCTCAGAAGCTGCACCCCTAGGCTTCACATCCAAATCCCAGGCAGGAAAAGTGGTGAAGGAAAAAGAACATCTCCACCTATAGACTTCCACTTGGATCTCATTGGCCAGGACTGAGTTACATGTCTACTCTATCTGGATGGGAACCTAGGAGAAGGGCATTGTTGATAGAATTTAGTACTGTCATCTAACAATATCTGCCATAATTGCTAGCTGTGTCGTCTTAGAAAAGTTATTTAGCTTGGCTGAGCCTTACTTTCCTGTGAAATGAGGATAAGTAATACTGTACTGAGTGTTACAAAATTTATAAGAACACACACTATAAAAAAAGACTTTCAAAAAGGAAGCACTTAGAAACAACAAAAAGGCAGAGTATTAAGGTGACACTCAAGGCTGACATACTAGTCTTGTTGGATTTGTTTTAAAATTAAAACCTGATTTATTTGGGTGAGGAGACTAATTAATATAAGTCCATTAAGAAATGGTCATTGGTGGGGTAGGGGCTGGGCACTGGTTGGCTCAGTCAGTTAAGCATCTGTCTCAGGTCATGATCTCACGGTTTGTGAGTTTGAGCCCCACATTAGGCTCCATGCTGTCAGCATGGAGTCTGCTTGAGATTCTCTCTCTGCCCCTCCCCTGCTTGCTCTCTCCTTCTCTCAAAGTAAATAAATATACTTAAAAAAAAAAAAAAGATCATTGGGGTGCCTGGGTGTCTCAGTTAAGTGTCTGACTTGATTCCAGCTCAGTTCATGATTTCATGGTTTGTGAGACTGAGCCGGGCTCTGCGCTGACAATGTGGAGCCTGCTTGGGATTCTGTCTTTCTCCCTCTCTGCCTCTACCCTACTTGCACTTGCACACACTCATGGGCTTTCTCTCTCTCTCTCAAAATAAATAAATAAACTTAAAAAATTATCATTTACAAGGTATTATAAACAATAATTTTACTCATTTTCAGGTAACAGTCATTTTAGACAGATGAATATCTAGAAAAAAGCTGTTAAATGTGCTCTGAAAGACTAATTTTTTAGCTGTTGTGCATGTGTCAGTAGGAAACTCACTCATTCATTCAAACTAGAAATGTAATCTCAAAATGGGCAAGAATTTTTGCTTATTTTGTTCACTGCTACATCACTTGAGTCTAGAATGGGGCCTGGCGCATTGTAACTGCTCAGTTGATAGTCACTGAGTGGTTATTCTGATACGTAGACATCGACATTTCCTGCATTCTCCCATCACAGTCAAGTTAAATAATACTAATACAAAGTCTTACATTTTAGAAAAACTTTTTTCGCCTTTTCTGAAATCCAACAATAAATTGCAGACAAACCTAACCCAAATTCTGAATTGGCTGAGTCTAGATTAATAGAATTGTTTCATAGTTTAAAAAGAACATAAAAATGTGAAGGATTAGCATAAAAATGAATGTTCTCCTCTAGCAAAATCAAAGAATGAGCTCCTATAAGCACAAACAGGAAAAGGAAATAAACATCTTATCTCACAATTAAAAACACACCAATGAGTTGAAAAAAAAATACAGAAGAGAAAGTTAATTTTTCTATCAAAACTGCCTTCCCCCTCACCCCCGGGAAAAAGTTGACTTATAATCAGTTTGTGGTTGAGGTAGTTTAAAAAGGTTATACTAGATCCTGGGTTTTTAGGGTATTTTCCATTTTGGCGGGTAGGTAGAGATCAGCATTTGCAAGGTTTCACTTCCAACTCATGTGGTTCTGTATTCCAGTAAAACCACATTTACAGAAGAGGCATTTCACCTCAGCCCATGGACTTGTTCCACTAGTGGCAGAAAGGTGACATTCCTTGTATGGCAGCCTAGGGGCCATCGGGCTTCCATTCATATACCCTCCTCTGCTGTGGTTTGCTGTTTATCAATAAGTGGTGGTAGGAAAAACCAAAAAAGAAGAAACTCTGGTAATAAACGTCTACCTACTATTGTCTATTACCCTCAACAGCTTCATGTAAATATGTTCTTTCTTTATCTTAGAAACTCTTGCAGTGTCCTTGCAATGTCTTCTACTCAATAAATACTTGTTGAATGAAAAAGAATTCATCATGGCCCCTCATTTTATTCCACTCAAGTCAATCTAGCAAAGATTTATTTAGCATTTTGCTTCTTCTTGTTACTATGTTAAACTCTAGAGAGTTTTTGTAGATAGGCACCATCTCTGTGCACGACAAGCTCATGATCTCACTAGAATAACACAAATGATGGAATTTTCAGGCACTATGAAAGACCAGTAGGGCAATTATTTTTTGATAAGATATCATTGTAGACCCCCTAAGATCAATTGCCTATTCTGTCAATTCATAAGGCCTGCCTGTTTTTGCTACCTCTTCTTCTCCATATGCATATTCTTAATAACCAGAAAGAGGTCTTAAGTACGATTCCAAATATTTTTAAGGCTGTGATATTACATTTCTGTCATTCTTTTAGGACTCAATAAGCAGTCATATTTTTAAATCCATTTCCTCACCAATTCTGTATCTGTACTAGCAAAGATAATTGTGGCTGGGGACAAATGCAAACTTACTGACTGATATGACTATATATTCAAGGCCACTAATCTCAACTGGGCCCTGACAGCTACCCAGTATCCTACCACATTTCACTGGCCCAGTCACTGCTCCACTAAGCCAGATAATTATTTCATTACTTTTTGTCTCATTTCTGGCCTCCAGAATGTTTTCTCTCTCCTTGTGCTCTGTCGATGACCTGCTTTCTACTTCATTGAGAAAATAGAAGCAATGAGAAATATGATAAGTTCCCCCATCTACTGACGCATTGACCTCCCTATCCATATACTTGGTCTTCCTTTTTACTACTGTGCATGAACTACTGTTTCCCTGAGGCCAACTCTCCACCTCTTGGGCTAGATCTTACCCCTCCTGCCTCCTGAAGGACATTGCTCCCACAATGTTCCTCTCTTTCTTCTGCATCTTACCTTTTCTATCTTTACTGGATCATTCCATTGGCTTGCAGCATCTGCCCTCTTGAAAAATATAACTTTCCCTTGGTCTTTCCCCTCCACTACTCTATTTTTCTGCTCCTCTTTATGGCCAAACTTCTCAAGAGTTGTCTGTACTCTTTTTTAAGTTTATTTATTTATTATTTTGAGACAGAAAGTGCAGGAGGGGCAGAGAGAGAATCCAAAGCAGGTTCCCCACTGTCAGCACAGAGCCTGATGCGAGGCTTGAACCTATGGAATGACAAGATCATGACCTGAGCAAAAACCAAGAGTTGGCCGCTTAACCAACTGAGCCACCCAGGCACCCCAAGAGTTGTATGCACTTTCTGTCTCTTTCTCTCTCATCCTTTCTTTAAGCTAGTTTAGTCAAGTTTTCACTTTCCACTGAGACAGGTCTTAACAGTGTCACTAATGGCTTCCCCATTGCCAAATCAAATGGTTTATTCTCAGTCCTTATCTTCCTTATGAAGAGCATTTAATAGCTTTTCGCTTCCTTCTTTTAGCTTGGAGGATACTACTCCCTTTTGATTTTCCTCCTACCTTCCTGGATGCTTTCTCTCAGTCTCTTGCTGATGTGTCTTCATTTCCAGTGAAGTAACAAGCCCCCAGAGTTTTATTCCTAGCATCTCCTATTATTTGTATCTACACTCATTACCTAAAAGACATAACACAAATTTATAGTGTAAAACTCCCTAATTTATCTAGTTTGAGTCCAGATAACTCCCCTCTCTGCAGTTACAATATATCTAATATCTTATTCAGCACTTCCTCATAGACATCCAAAAGGTATCTCAAAGCTAATGTTTTCAAAACCCAAACACTTCCAGTTTCCTTTCTCCATACTTGCATTCCCCTTCTCAGTAAATGGCAACTCCCTCTTCATTTTATTTGGGCCCAAATCACTGGAGTTGTCCTAGATTACTCCCTACCACGCCCTTAACAAAATTAATCAGCCAAACCTATAGGATTTGACTTCTTCTCACTACCCAGTTTGCAACCCCAGGCCAAGCCATATCATCCCTCATCTGACTTAGTACAAGAACTTCCTAACTGGTGCCCTAGCCTCCACCTTTGCCCTCCTAGAGTCATTCACAAGTAGCCTTTTCACATGCACCTCAGATCATGTCACTCCTCTGCTCAAAACCTCCCATTTCAAAGCCAGAGTCCTCCAGAGGCTCTTTGTGACCTTACAGTACCTTCTATATCTCTCCCTCCTCCAGAACTCTCGGATCTCATCTTTAATCCCTTTCTATCTCCTTTACGTACACCAAGCCTCACTGAACTCCTTGCTGTTTTTGAACTGGACAAGTATGATCCTGCCTTACGGCCTTTGTATATCCCTAGAAAGTTCTTCCTCCAGAGAGGAGGAAAATCACCTTCTCAGACAGGCCTTCCACATCTTCTTTTAAAATAAAAAATCCCCACTCCTGCATCTAGCACTTCCTAACCCTTTTTTGCTTTATTTTTCTCCTGAACATTTATCACCACAGGACATATTATATATTCATTTGTTTCCCCCAGAATGTGTGCTCCATGAAGGTCAGGACTTTATCTGTTTTGTTCATTGTTGTAGTCCCAATGTCCAAGGTAATACTTGGAACATAGTGGATATTAATTAAATATTTGTTGAATGAGTGGTTAACTAAATGGAAAACGCTATTAACCGTTATCACCATAAATTTGAAATGTTTTTTATTGAAAATCTATGAAATACAACTAGGGCTAGGTGCATAGTAAACTTCAGAGAAACATCAATCATGCTGACTCCCTTCAACAAATAATCTGTTATGTAATAAAAACACACCAAAAACAGAAATAGAAATAAGAAATTAAAAAGAAACTTTGTAATATAAGTTTTATGTAAAAATAGTCCCAAAGTATAGTCAGTCACTCATTATTACTAGATTCCTCATCTGAAACAGTGTTCATGGTCTAGGTGCTAATAGGAAGGTAGACTTTAAGCAGAATTAAATTACCTAATAACTATGGTTCATGTTGGTTTAAGAATGTATTTGCATTTTGACTGTGGTCTCAATTTTTGTGGTAAAAGAATTAGCCGCAAACCAATTAAGGACATGCATGTGGTTTTCTCTGACTGGAAAATATTCAAAGATGCCCTACTTGCTACTTACCCATAGTTGCCATTTTCTTATTTTTACATTTGAATTCTTTTTTTTTTTTAATTTTTTTTTCAACGTTTTTTATTTATTTTTGGGACAGAGAGAGACAGAGCATGAACGGGGGAGGGGCAGAGAGAGAGGGAGACACAGAATCGGAAACAGGCTCCAGGCTCCGAGCCATCAGCCCAGAGCCTGACGCGGGGCTCGAACTCACGGACCGTGAGATCGTGACCTGGCTGAAGTCGGACGCTTAACCGACTGCACCACCCAGGCGCCCCAATTTGAATTCTTACTGAGCATGAGGTTGGCATACCTTAAAAGCAATTCTCTGTAATTTATTTATATTCTGCCTTATTTCAGAAGAAATATAAAGGAACTATGACCCTTCATGCCATTCTTACCCCTTACTCTAGATCTGGTAGAAATGTCTGACTCAAAGCCCCATTACTGATCTCCTACGCAATGCTCCCTCCTAGAGGGTGTTCATTTATTTCAAGCTCTGTCCAGAGTCGACTTGTGCAGAAGGCACAGTAGGCACAGTGCCCAGGGCTCATGATACTTTCAGGAGTCCATGAAAATGTTTAATTTCATTTAGTATCAGAAGAAAAAAAAAAAACCTTAGGTCAAAGAAAATGTTTTAATATGTAACGTTAATATATTTGCTTTTATATTGACAGTTGTAAACCATAATCTACATAAACATATATATGTATCTCTATAAAGATACACATATCCACACATATATATGCTTTTTCTTTTCTTGATGGAAGAATGGGTCCATGAAGGCAAAAGGGCTTAATATCCACGAGAGTCACAGTGTGGCCCTGGGTAGCCTTGAATCTATTTTTAAAAATTTTTCAAAATGAAATAAATTTTAATTGATTTTTAAATAAATGTATTCTGAAAGCAGGCTAAAAAAGTAGCATCAAAAAATTGAGGAGTAACTAATTCAAACCAACATAACCAGTTATCATAATCTTTTTTTTTTTTTTAAGTTTAGAGACAGAAGAAGAGCAACAATATCTTTCGTCAAGTTATATTAACATCTCCACTGATTCATTGCAAGGTGGCAAGAAATATTTGGTTTGGGTCCAAGCTGCAAATGCATTGGGCACAGAGAAGTCAAAACAACTGCAAATTAATCTGGATGATATAGGTAAAGAATGAGAAGTAGTATGTCTTTATGAATAAACAGCTAATTTGTGTTGACCTACTCAAATGAAGTCGAGATGTGAAAGGTGTTCCCCTGAAGTTCCTGCAGATCATGATATGGAAAACAAGAATTACCCATAATGAACCAACCCAACACAACACAAAGATAAGTACTGCTACCATTTTGTTGTATATCCTTCCAGTCTTATTTCTACATTGGTGCATGTGGTTTTACACATATTTATTGAAAACTTCTTATATTCAAGCATTGTTTTAAGAGCTAGGGAGAATAAGATAAGCAAGGTATCCACTGCCTTATGTATCTTACAATCTACCAAGGAAGATGGAAAGAAACAAGGATTATAATAAACTGTGATAAGTCTTATGTTGTGAGTACAACATACTAAAGAATTCTGCTGTATACACTATTTGGAAGTTATAGGTTTTTTAAGTTTAAAAAAAAACCATAAAAAATGGTGAATTATGTAAACATCTCTATATTTACCAACCAGATTTTACAAATGTTAGCATTTTTTGCTTCAGATATTTTAGGCCTTGCTTTTTAAAACTTATAATATAAAATAAACATTCTCTTGATTTAATCTACAATATTATTTTTAATGTATGTCTTTAGTCCCTTATTGTTGGAGATTTAGGTTGTTTTCAAATTTTCACCATTATAAACTTTACTGCCATGAACAACCTTTTGGATAAATATTTTCAAAGTAGTTTTTTGCATTTTCCTTAAGATAAAGCTCAAAAAGTAATTGCCCCTGAGCTTTTTACGGCTACATCCCAGTCTTGAAGTCAAAATTTAGCCAAAGAGCACCAAGTGAATCACCCTCTATTTGGACATCCTAATGCCAGTTATTTCTGTTTTTATTAAGGATGCTTTCAGTAAACTAACATCTATGGAGCACTTTTTTTCAGTGCTAACTACTTTTACATAAACTACCTTATTTAACCCTCATAACAACCCTATTTTGTAGAAGAGATTATGGTTTCTATTTGAGGGAACCAACGCTAGGTGGCATAAAATTTGAGACTATGGAGCTAGGGAGCTCTAATTCCAATATCCTCAACTTCTATCTTCAGTCTTCATTTAAATGCACATTGTTATGTGTCAGACAACTTTCCTGCTGATTAATGATCTGGGGGATGTGACATCTTCTCTTGGGGTACAACATGGATATTCTTTGGGGATCACTGGGGTCTTTTACTGGAACTAATATATCAACTTCTCAACTCCTGTCTCAACTAAACTTAACTATCCCAACTAACAGGATTGGTCTAAAAGTCTGTCCTTAATGCTCTGAATATTGGATTTGAAAACAAACACTGCTGATGATGGTGATGTATTCCACTGTATTATATATTCATGGAGTTATAGTTCTCTTGACCATGATGTACACGTTTTTGTAAATTTATAGCTTGAGGTAGGCTGCCATAATATGCCCCCCCCCTTTTTTTTGTAATATGCTCTTTTCTTAAAACAGGTTCCCCTCAGTGGATTAATGATGTTTAAAGGCTATCATGTATCATTTGGCAATATCATTTTTTAGAACTAAATTATTATCAGTAGTATTACAGTTATTATTATCACTGTGAGCTGATGATCTTATTATCTTCACATCCATTTATTAAATGCCTACAATGTTCCAGACAATTAACATGCAAATCACACTTAATTCTGGAAACAATCATACATGGTACTACTGTGCCCATTTTACAGATGAAGAGAGAGGTAAAACAATTTGCTCAAGTTCACATAACTAGTAAGGAGGAGAGCCAGATTTCATCTCGCTGACTTGCAGTAGTTAATCACTGCCTCACCTCCCATAAAGGGAAAATTGAATCTGGCAGCCACCTCCAAATCGAATTCCCACACTGTGAACCAGGGAGCCTCTTGTTTGGGATTGTTATTCTGCCTCCTTTAAAAAAAAAAAATCTCAAAACAGACTCTTAAAAATCAGGTAGAAAATACAGGTTGAATGTGTAGGAGGCTCCACCCAACAAAGCCACCAGATAATTAATGGATGAGCTATACTCACTTGTGACACTTTAAGAATGAGGCACTGCAAGTTAGATAAATGAAACTTTCTATGAAACTGAGGACAGAGGGCTCTCCTGAGAACAATTTTCACATAACAGCTATGGGGTTGGGCTTTAATTAAGTTAGGGAGGCTGTGCTGAAAGGCAGAGTTAATAGTGCAGTAACACTGTGCCAAAGTGACATGTGAGAGGGATACTTCAGCTTCTCCTGTAGAGAAATAAATGCCAGTACAGAAAGTGCAGTGCCTTCTGGCTGCCATTTTTTAAAATTTATTTGTTTATTTTTAGAGAATGTGTATGAGCAGGGGAGGGGCAGAGGGGGTTGGAGAGAGAATCCCAAGCAGGTTCTGCACTGTGAGCACAGAGACTGACACAGGGCTTGATCCCCGAAATCAAGAGTTGGACACTTAACCAACTGAGCCACCCAGGCACTCCCTGGCTGCCATTTTAACATTAATTCTCACATAGGTAAATTTTTTACCTTTTTGAAAATAAAATAACCATTCTGAAAATTAATTCTTGTATAGGTAAATATATGTTGTTGGAAAGATACTAAACAACTACAAATCTGGTTATTTCAATATAAGTTGAAACTAAACACATGGCACGTAGATGGATTTGACAGTTTTTAAAAATGTAAGATCTGATGGGAATGTTTGAAACCTAAGCAATGAGAGCAAACATTCAACTTTGAGTGGTGTACCAAAGTACATATTCAAGTACTTATCATATAACAGGTTTATTTGAAAAAATATGAGATCATTCAAACCTAAAGGTTTAGCCCTCTATCGCATTGACCTGCCCTGTGCTAATGATGGGGTTTTGGAGTGTGGAGATTCGGAGCTGATGGCCAAGAAAAAATTCTTGAAGACGTCTTTGGTGCAAAAAGTTGATCTTTATTAAAGCACGGGGATGAGACCTGTGGGCACAAAGAGCTGCACTGGGGTTGTAAAGAGTGACTGCTTATATACTGTGGAGTTGGGCAAGATAAAGTCATGAGGAAGTTTCTAAAAGGGATTTCCATGTGCTAAGGACTCAGATGACTGGAGGCCTAGCTACTGTCAAGCTAGGGTTATTTTTCCCTCTACCAAAGCATTATCATTAAAATGGTAGGGAGTTCCTGGAGATTAGGCTAGTGATAAAATTGCCTTTTTGTAATTTACTAAGATATTTGTAAACTGATGGAGACTACCAATTTAACCATTTGTTTGCTGTCCTTTCCTTTGTTTTTAGGCAGCCAAGAGTGCCTGAGGAATATCATACATATCCCACCTTGCGGGGAGGGGGAGGGTTGTTGTTAGCTTGTGCTTTGCCCTCAGCTTGCCTTATGCCCCCGCATCACTAAGACTATCTTAAATCTGACTTGCTGTTCTATGTACATTTCTCATAGGACTAAAGACTTTTTCTTCCTCCCCAGAGTATTTCTTTCTGCAGAAGGGTCTCCGAATGCTTGTGCTACTAAACTAATGACAGGCCAGACTCAGAGATGGGAGATAAGAGTGGGCGGGTAATTTAGCCTGAGAGTGCTTTAAATGGTCCCAAGTGGTCTCAGAACCCTGGGAATCATTTCCCTGACTACAGAACCTGTGAATACTGATACTTATTACAAGAAGTTTACACTAGCAAAAGGAAATCAACTGTGAAATTCAGATGATAAAATCTTTAATTAGACTCCTTTTGCTACTACTTCTTTCCTATGCTAGCTTTAGCCCAAGGATTATAAGACTGCCCTACTAAACATCAAATATTTAATTTTTATATTTCTCTATAAATCATACATCTGGGTATATAATTTTAGATAATAAGTCATTAATAATAAAACAGTGATATTCCCAAAGAATAATTTATATGCCTAGGATAAATGAAAAGGAAACTAATCATAGAGAGCACTAAGCTACAATAATGGTCCTTAAAAACACACATACAAGGCTATTCAGTTCTTTGTTAAATAATTCGTCTAACAAAGTCATAGGTTTTCATTGTTCTGTTGTGCATATAGGAGAAATGAGAAGTACCAATGATTTTATTCTGTTCAGACACAGCAAGCATATAAGAATTAATACAGTTTAGAAATACAGAGATTCCAGTTACACCACTACTCTTAGTACAACAAAACAACTAGTAAGACAATCCATCAGAATGTCAGTTTCCTTTTGGAAGTTATTATCACAGAACATGACAATAATTGGTAAAGTCTTAGAGTCTTGTGAGACTTGCTTTGTTCAAATCATAGTTTCAAGTATGGATTTATTTTAATAGACAACAAAATAAATTAGCAATAGATTTAATAAAGATAATAAAAATATTATTGTGAAAGATATCAATTTAATGTCTTATCAAATCAGATTCCCCTGATCTAAATTTAGAATGCAAAACTTCATTTTCCCCTAAATAGATGCAGGAAGAAAGGGATACCTTCTTTATCTCTTTTTTACTCTTTTTGTTAATAAGGCCAGGCTTTGGAATTTCATTAGTTCAGGATTATAAGGGAATAGGGGGTGGATGAAAGGTGGACTACAAAAGTCCCATTTAAAAGAAATGGAAAATAGGCTAAATAGAATTTCACTTAACAGCAGCAGTTTTCTCTTACATAATAGGTTAAAAAAGAAAAATATCATTACTTATTAATTAGATCATGACATTGTTTTTTTAGTACTTTGAGTTTTAACATGTCTATATATGGATATAAAGGTTATGATTTCTCCCTAGGCAAGTTTTAAACTGCTGGGTTTTTATTTATTATTATTTTTTCTAGTGATACCTTCTGCATCCATCATTTCCAGGGCTGAGGACATAAATACGACAGTACCCAAGACCGTGATTCACTGGAATAGTCAAACAACAATAGAAAAGGTTTCCTGTGAAATGAGATACAAGTCTAAAACAAACCAAACTTGGAAGGTAAGCTAACTTTCACTGTGCTTTAGCATGTAAGTAAATGAAAGAAAAGCTAACCCACAATGGACTTATGATGATCTACTTTACATGTTTTTATCTGTTTGATATTCAAACCACTATAGTTTGTTGGTTTTTTTAAAAGTAATCGCTATGCCCAATATGGGCTTGAACTCATGGCCCCAAGATTAAGAGTCATGTGCTCTGCCCACTGGTACCCCTCAAACCACTCTAGTTTTAATATTTGTTACCATATGCTTTCAGAATGGAGAGATGTTTCCTGAAAATGTCCTCCTACCTTTATAAGTTGCTAAATAGACAAATGTCCAACTAAGAGAGATGCATCTGTTTGGCTCCTTGTAATTCAGTGCCTCCTAGAGTAAAATTTACATCAGTGATGATGAATATAAAATGTAAGGTTTCCATGCTGAAATTTAATAAGCATCTAGGGTAACAACTGTTGAAAAAGAAAAACTTCAGATTTATGGGTGTCTCCTTTTGAATGAAAAAAAATGCAACTCTAAATGGAAGATTTGTTACTACAATAGGCCTCAGTCTTATGTGAGCCTAAGGTAAAAAGTGAATATCTAAACAAACTAACCATCCTTAAATACCAATGGTAAGTTACCAACTGACTTAGGAGAGGCATAGGTACAAGGTTCGTTAATTAAATCACATGACATGACAGCACCTGTGAACATTATAATAAAAACTCAGTAATTTGAACAATGGGAGAACACTAGTATGACTGAGGGAAAATTTCCAATTTTGGTGTATTTGAAAAGAAATGCCATTTCATATTTTCAAGTACAACAAACTTCATTTAGTCAAAATAATTAAGGCATAGAGTCTCTGGCTTTGCATAATTAAGAGTTATGTATCATGCATGAATTTATCTGCTGTCAGGGAGTAAATGACATGTATTTGGTGATTAGCATGACTCCAAAGCCTCCTATTGTTTCATTATCCCGAACATCAGCTTTGCTGTAGAGCAATGTGTTTAAAGAGTGTCAAGAAGATGAGGGTAAAACTATATTGATTTTATGACATAATTTAAAGACTGTTCTCTAAAATAAATTCATGACACCAACTTGTTTATTTACCCCTGTTCATTTAAGTCAGAAATGTGATCTGAACTTTACAATTGTTTAGATTACACTTACATGTGAATCTGTGCATCATTTGGTCAATTACCAAGTGAAGATCCTGCTGGACTTGTTGACTAAATAACTGTGACATTTGTGTACATAGCAACCCTATGCTTAAAGCCTGGGACAAGCAGGATACAAACAAAACACAACTCCACAGTCAATCCTTTTGCAAATGTGGAATTTAGGTAAATTTGAAAACCCAAATGAAATCCTTAGATTAGTCTTAGATTTTGAGTCAATAGGATTTTATTCCAATAGGACACCTGGTGCCCTTTGTTTAGTGTCCTGGTCATAGGATGATACTGATAATACAAAACTCCTTTATTTGGCATAATTAGGAGAGATTATAGGCTAGAAGAAGGTTTAGAAAATAGAAAGTAATTCTACCATCAATATCTCTGAATAGATTTTCAGAAACCAAGTGTTTTCTGGTTGAAATTCTTGTTCTCTGCTCCCCCTGCTGGTGCTACTCTACCATTGTGAGACTTGGTAACTCAGAAGCAGGCGGAAATGAAGGAGCTGAAAGAATATTTGTTACCTCATATAACCTTCATAACCATCCTTTGGGTTAGGTAAATATCTGCTCCGTTATAGAAATAAGGATGTAGAACTCGAAAGACGTCAAGCCAGGTTTTCCAAACTTACACTGCTAGGACTCTTTTAGACTCTAAATCACTTTGGGCACCCAAAAAATATTTGAAAAATGAAAGAACAGCTTTCTATCCAAAGCCTGTATCCTATCCCTTCTATCATGCTCCCTCTGAATATAACCACTCACACAGAAAAAGATGAATTACCATTTCTATCCAGATGACCCAAGTCCAGTCAGAAAGAGCCAGAATAAGGTTTTTATTCTCAACTTTTGCTACATCATCAATTTATCTGGATCATGCATAAAGTGTGTCTTTGCCTCTTTGTAGGGAGATAGGAAGTCAGAGGCAAGAAGAGGAGGCGATACAAAGGACTACAGATTTGATCTTCCACCTCACCTCTGCCTCCAGGAGATATTACTTGAAGGAGGTTCTTTATTTCTTTAAAAAAATTTTTTTTAATGTTTTTATTTATTTTTGAGACAGAGAGAGACAGAGCATGAGCAGGGGAGGGGAAGAGAGAGAGGGAGACACAGAATCCAAAGCAGGCTCCAGGGTCTTAGCTGTCAGCACAGAGCCCAATGCGGGGCTCAAACTCATGGGCTGTGAGATCATGACCTGAGCTGAAGTCGGACACTCAACCAACTGAGCCACCCAGGTGCCCCAGAAGGTTCTTTATTTCAAAGTGGCAGGCAGCTATGCAGGAAAGCCATGTGACTAAGAGCACAGGCTCTAGAATTCAAAGCCTGGTTCTGCCACTCTCTAGTTATACAACCTTGGGCAAGTTCCTTATCTTCTCTGTGCCTCATTATTCCCATACCTAAAGTAGGAATAAGACAAGCCCCTACCTCATATGGTTGTGGGGATGATCAGTGTAAGAAGCTAGCCTAGATCCTGGAATAGAGTTCAAGTTCAGTAAATGCTGGCTGTTGCTACTTTTCATCTTAACTTCCAGGAAAACCATGCAACAAGTTTGGTAGAGCAAAAGAAGACCCCCTGAAAAATCAAAATTAGAGAACTGAGGTTGCTTTTCATCCCATTTTAGCTAAGTTATTTAGACTATGAAGTATCAAAGGGAACTAGCCAATCCTTCAGGTGATCCTACAAGGCTAACACCATGTGGAGAGTATTTATCTATTTATTGGTTATCTTCATGGACTATCTCTTTGGCACCTCAAACTTGTGTTATAAATTGAGCTCACAACCTTCGTCAGCAATCCTTGCCCACTTCTGTGTACTCTATCTCAGGAGCATTACCATGTTGTATATCTATTTACCTGTTTACACCTCTATTTCCCTGTCCTTTAACTACAAGCCCCTGGAAGGCAGGATGTTCCATAATAATTTCTTGTACCTCCATTGATTTTTACAATGTGTAATTCATGTAGATAACATTTTGAAACATTAGCTATTAATATTGTTTGCCTTTAGTAGGTGCCCAACAATAATGACAGTAAGGCAGGGAGGTCTTTGCTATAAGTTCAAGTAAATGGATTAATAGTGACTCATTTCTCTAATTAAGCTAGACTAGAGTATTGTTATTTTTTTAACATAACCTCAAGATTTTACTGTCTTCATAATAAGACAAAATGTGAAACACAGGACGGGATTACTTGTCCCTTTCTCTTATTATCCCCTCCTCATTCAAAATGCTTGCATCTCTTGATAGCCAGAATTGTCTTAGATCTGCTGTTGGGATCAACACATGCAAGTCTCAGCACAACCTTCTTTGTAGTTTTTAGCCTTTTCCCCCAAAATCGGCTCTATCTGCCCACCAGAGCATAGCCACTTTACTTCCTGTCATAACACTGCTTCCCCTGGGCATCAGAGAATTCTTGCCCTTCTTGTACTGTGCCACTTTGTGGGGTTGGTGCTTGCTAAGCTTCTTACAAAAAATTCAGTGGGTGTCAGAAACATTCACCATGTTTTTAAGAGTACTATCAGCATGGAAAGTGGCAAACTTTTATTCAAGGGCCAGACAGTAAACATTTCAGGCTTTGCAGGCCATAAGGTCTCTGACCCAACTACTCAGCTTTGCATTTGTAGTGTGAAAGCAGCCATAGACAATATACAAATGAATGGGCATGATAAAACTTTAATTTTGGACACTGAAATTTGAATTTCATGTAATTTCCATGCATAACAAAATATTCTTTGGATTTTCTTATAACCATTTAAAAATATAAAAACCATTCTTAGCTCATGGAGCCCCTAAAACCAAGCATTCATTCTTTTCCAGGGAAGGCTAATAGAATAGTAGACAGATAGCAAAGGGTCAAACCCTTGACCTTGAATTTCAAAAGTGTAAATGTGGGGCACCTGGATGGCTCAGTGGGTTGAGTGTGGGACTCTTTTGATTTCAGCTCAGGTCATGATCTCACAGTTGTGAGTTTGAGCCCTGTATCGAACTCTGCACTGACAGTGTGTAGCCTGCCTGGGATTCTCTCTTCCTCTCTCTCTGCCCCTCCCTTGCTCACATGCACTCATGTGTGCCAGCGTATGCACTAAACAAACAAACAAACAATTTCTAAAAAAAAAGTGTAAATGCCGCTATAAGGCAGAAGACTTAGAAGAACATGTGATTAGTCAGAACTAAGTTTCTCAGTCATCACCCCACTCCCTCTCCCACGAAACACTAGGTAAAGATTAACTGGGCAGCAAAACAAGGAAGTTGGAGGGAGGAGGGAGTTAGGAAGAGGAACCAAAAGAGTTTAGACAGTGGTCGGTCACCAAAAAGGGCCCCTTCACCCACGCACGGCCTTGTCCCAGGTAGGGAGTTGGAGGGAGTGGGGATTAGAGAACTGAATAGGTTGGAGACTCTCCTTCCCTCCACCCGATAATGCTCCCAGAAATTTAATGTAACCCTAAGAGGTACCTTACATTGATAGAGGTCAAGTTTGCATGCCCCCCACTTTCAGAATTGAGGTCCTAAATAGAAATGAACTGCTATAAGAAATAAAGTCCTATTTCTTGCACTTGAGATCAAACCCTCTACATAGGCACTCAATTAGGTCTACCTCTCTCAGTGTTTGTTTTAGCCTATGAAAATATCTTGAGGCATCATCTTGTGCTTACAAGACTCGAAGCAGTCACCCGGCTTGCCTCTGCCTCATGGCAGAAACAAGTCTCTTAACAGTTCTGTAAAATTCTTCCATTTTAGAATTCTGGCTCTGCTTTAGTGTATTTCTCTACTTTACAGGGACTTATCTATAAACGTAATGGCAAGAGACATACTAGAGAATAACAACTCCCTTCCAAGAGAAACAAATAGAAGCAGAGTGCATTTGAAAGTCAAACTTTTGCTACAAGTAAAATCTTTCCTGGATCCCAGGAGACCCCCAAATGTTCCGCCAATCATATTTACACAGCAGTAAATTCCAAGGGCCAAGAGTAGAGACACAGCTTATAGAAACTCTGAATGATACTTTATATGAAGCATGACAGATCCCAAGCAGATATTTTCATGAATTTTACATTTTCAGTACATTAAAGGTTTTAAAGATTTATGTTAAGATTGGGTTTTCATAGAAGAATCTCTCAGGAAGGTTGGTAGCTTGCTCGCTTTCTTTCTCTCTTTCTTTCTTTCTTTTTTAAACCTTGACATTTTCAACTTCCTCTTTCATGAGTGTTTGGTAACTCTTTCCTCCTAGTTATTGCCTAAATGCATTTCTAGACACATTTTATGGTTACCTTTCAATCATGCTTCACTTTTTCCAGTCAATCCACTTATCAGAACATACTGAAGGTATGTAAATGCCTTGGTTTCTCTCTCCCAGCTGAACCAGGTTGTTAGGGGGGTCATTTTTCATTATGTTTTATAGCAGGTCATAGTGCCCCAGAAAATGATTTGTAAGTTTAGACCTCGTGTCTTTGATTATTTATGGTCATGTTTTATATAAAGTGCCCTTTTCTTCTTTGTTTCCCCAGGGCCTAGAAGCGTGCCTGGAACATAATAGGTGTTCCATACATGTCTGCCTAAATGGAATAATTATTTGTTTTAAAAGCACACTGTATTGTTTCATTGTTGTTATTCATTCATTTTAGGTTAAAGAATTTGACACCAATTTTACATATGAGCAACAGTCAGAATTCTACTTGGAACCAAACACTAAGTATATATTTCAAGTGAGATGCCAAGAAACAGGTAAAAGGTACTGGCAGTCCTGGAGTTCACCCTTTTCTCATAAAACAACTGAAACAGGTGAGTGTGTTTATATATTTAATCTCTTGGGCTTTTCTTTTGACCTCTGTCTCTTTTAAATATATTTATACTTTTTCTTCTTGACTTGTATCAAATTGACAAAACTATTGTATGGCAGGTGGTGACATTGAAATTGTCATTTTGCTTTGATTTTGTTAAGTCTGACTGTAATTTAGGTAATGGTTCTCAAACATTCTTGGACATAAAAGCCTATTAAAACCAGCTAGTATGCATGTTCACTGTCCCTGCTCCCAGAGGCTCTGTGTTCACAGGTCTAAGGTACTAGGGGTGGGGGGGTGCTCAAGAGTCAGCATTTCTTATAAGCAGCCTGGGACATCCTGAGGCATATAATGATCTAAGATCATTTTTTGAAACGCATTATTAATAATTATGTTAAACTCAAACAGCAACAACAACAAAAACAAACTTCTTACGCTGTTGGTGGGAATGCAAACTGGTGCAACCACTTTGGAAAACGGTATGGAAGTTCCTCAAAAAGTTAAAAATATAACTACCCTATGGCCCAGCAATTGCACTACTAGGTATTTATCCAAGGATACAGGTGTGCTGTTTCGAAGGGACACATGCACCCCCATGTTTATAGCAGCACTATCAACAATAGCCCAAGTATGGAAAGAGCCCAAATGTCCATTGAGGGATAAATGGATAAAGAAGATGTGTTATATATATACAATGGAGTATTACTCAGTGATCAAAAAGAATGAAGTCTTCCATGTGCAACAACATGGATGGGTCTAGAGGGTATTATGCTAAGCAAAATCAGCCAATCAGAGAAAGACAAATATCATATGACTTTACCCATATGAGGAATTTAAGATACAAAACAGATAAACATAAGGGAAGGGAAGCAAAAATAATATAAAAACAAGGAGGGAGACAAAACATAGGAGACTCTTAAATACAGAAAACAAACTGAGGGTTGCTGGAGGGGTTGTGGAGGGGGGATGGGATAAATGGGTAAGGGCATTAGGGAGGACACTTGTTGGGATGAGCACTGGGTATTATACGTAGGGGATGAATCACTGGAATCACTTCTGAAATTGTTATAGCACTATATGCTAACTAACTTGGATGTAAATTAAAAAATAAACAAGTAAATTAAAAAAAAAGATCTGGTGAATACACACACCACATACATATACACACAGTGAGATATTACTCAGCCATCAAAAAGAATGAAATCTTGCCATTTGCAACAAAATGAATGGAGCTAGAGTGTATTATGCTAAGTGAAATAAGTCAGAGAAAGACAAATACTATATGATTTCAGTCATATGTGGAATTTAAGAAACAAAACAGATGAACGTACAGGAAGGGGAAAAAATAGAGACAAGGAAAAAAACTATAAGAGACTCTTAACAATAGAGGACAAACCAAGGGTGGACAGAGGGAGGTGGGTGGGGGATAGGCTAAATGGGCGATCGATATTAAGGAGGACAATTGTTATAAGGAGCATTAGGTATTATATGTAAGTGATGAGTCACTAAATTCTACTCTTGAAACAAATATTACACTATATTTTAACTAACTAGAATTTAAATAAAAATTTGAAAAGAAAAAATGGATTAAAGACCTAAATGTAAGACAGGAAACCATTAAAGTCCTAAAAGAAAACTTTGGCAGAAAGCATTTGGACATCAGCTTTCGCTATATTTTTTTGGATCTGCCTATTCAGGAAAAATAGAATATTAGCTATAAAAAAGCACAAAATCTTACCATTCACTACAACATGAATGTACTTAGGGAGTATTAAGTAAGTCAGAGAAAAAGAAATACCATATGATTTTACCTATATGTGGAACCTAATAAATCAACAACAAAAAAAGAGACATACTCATAAATACAAAAAGCAAATGGGTGGTTGCCAGAGGGGCCGGTGAAATATGTAAAGGAAATTAAGAGATACAAACTTCCAATTAAAAAGGCAACTGCACTTGGAGCACCTGAGTGGCTCAGTCGGTTACGCGTCCAACTTGGGCTCAGGTCGTGATCTCACGGTTCGTGGGTTCCAGCCCCAGGTCTTGCTCTGTGCTGACAGCTCGGAGCCTGGAGTCTGCTTTAGATTCTGTCACCCTCTGTGTGCCCCTCCCCGGCTTGCACTCTGTCTCTTGCTCTGTCTCCAAAATAAATAAACATTTAGAAAAAAAAAAAAAAGTAAATACACTTAAAAAAAAAAAAAGAGTTACATTAAACTCTTTAGGCCACTCTGATGAAATATATTTTAAGAGAGACACAAATCAAATCATATCAATAAATATTGATTACCTACTGTATGCAAAGCAATCATAAAGTTAAAATACTTAAACATGGGATTATTTAATTCTCAGCATGATCTAGCTGACCTATTGTTTATCTTTAGATATATTCCTGCTCTTAATATTATTAGTTTAATTTTCTATCCATTACATGTCATTCAATAAAATCTTGGCCAAATAGGCTTCAATAGTAAGCAAAGTGAATCTATTACAATTATCTTAATACTTCATAATGACCACCATTAACCTCAAGATGTGTCTCCCTATTGTAGGTAGCTTGTACCCAGACTGAATTTTTTCTTTTCAGAGCACTTAATTATAATCACAGGATTGTTAATACCATCTTTGTTATAATAGAGGAGTTGGAACTGAGTTTTATGTTTTCAAAGCACTTTGGCAGACATTATAAATGTTGATTGCTGCCAAATAAGCAGAGGGAGACAAATGGCAGACTAGCTAAACAGTTCTTTTGGCGCCCCCTAATGCCCAAATCTTAGAAATGCATTACCAAGGGAATAATTTGCAATTCAAGGGGATAATTTGAGTATCCGTTCTTTTTAAAAAGTTGGTTATTAATTTAATATTTTCTTTCTTACGTTTATATTGTTAAAAGTTCTTAGTACTTTAGGTGGCATCTTATAATAGTCAGAATTTAGTTGATAGCTCAATTTTTTTAATGAAATTTAGAAATGTCTAGCAAGATTATTCAAACTGATACCTAACATTTACTTACCATTTGCAAAGTACTACTATGTATAAGCTTGTTTGATCTTTACACCAGCCATATTTAGTAGTCTATTGGCACCATTTTACAAATGAGAAAACTGAGGCATGACTTTCTAAATAGCACATTGCTAGTGGCTGATAGCACCTAAACTAGAACAGAAGTTCATCGATCTCTTCCTTTAACCAGTTATATCAAAGTGGAGGAGCAGCTTACTAAAGTATTCTACAAGTATAGGACCACAAATGTTCTCCTTTAAAGGCAAAGGTCTTAAACATCAGATGGAAGAAAATAGAAACCACAGCAACCCTACAATAAGTATAAATGTAAAGTCTTGGTTTCCTAAGTGGGCAGTGGGCGGGGGGGAGCACTTAAAAGGCAAAACTGCTTTTTAGAATTAAATATCCTTGAAAACTTGCATCTATCCAATTTGTTAGCAGAGGAACCATAAATTTTTCTTCTGGTACAAATTTCTTCCAAGACACATTAAATGACAAACAGTGAATATGAGTTAGGAAAGTGCTAATATTAAATGTTTTGGAAAATTTCTTTTTTTTTTTTTTGTTTGCAAAAGCAATGCAAATTTATTGCAATATACAACCTAGGAATAACTGCTGTTTATATTTTAATGAATTTAACGCCAGTTTTTTCTTATGCACATATGTTTTATTACTGAAGTATAATTAACATACAATGATATATTAATTTTAGGAGTGCAGCACTGATTCAATAATTCTGTACAGGATTCAGTGTTCACCACAATAAGTATAGTCACCATCTGTCATCACACAATGTTATTACATTATATACCATATTCCCTATGCTGTACTTTTCATCTCCATGACTTATTTTATAACTGGAAGTCTGTACCTCTTAATTCCTTTATCTCTTTCATCCACCCACCTCCCCTCTGGCAACCACCAGTTCTTTGTATTTAAGAGGCTTTGTTTGTTTGTTTATTTGTTTTCTTTTTTATATTCTATATAAGTGAAATCATACGATATCTGTCCTTCCGTGTCATTTTTCTTAACAAGTGGTGTTGTGGTATATTGTTTCATATCGTGATTTTCTTAGTTTACCTTGTTGAGTTAAAAGAAACTATTTAATGGCCACACAATGTATGGATGCGCTATAATACATTTAATCATTTCCCTGTTGCAACACTCTCTAGGTTATTTATTTTTTCCATTGTCAATAAACTTCTTAGAATAGCTTTTTATATAAACTCTCCTTATGTATTTAGATTTTATTGGATCTAAGTTTAAGCACATTTTAAGATGTGTGATGCAAATTGCCAAATTGCTTTTTAATAAATCTTTAATATTAATTGTTTTTTAAAATGATATCTAAGAAAGGACATTCATTTAGTGATTCATGAAATATTCAATTAGCCTCTACCGTGCATCAGGCACTTGCTATGTACTAGCAGAATCTCAGTAAAGAAAGGAGACAAAGATCTCTGAATTTTAGAAAAGACAGTCAATAAAAACAATGATAAAAATATAAATTACATAGCACTATAAATATCTTATCTGCTTGTAAGAATCAAACCTCACAACTGAAGTTTGAATTGCTTCACAATCGAAAATATTAAAAGATACAGTTTCTATAATACTTTAGTTAACCAACTTGTTTGATAATGAGGCTTTTTGGCCAGCCAATTTTTCCCAGTAATTAAAAGTTTACTTATTTATGAAGAAAGACAGCCCAGCCAATAATGATCCCTCCATGCAGAAATTTGCTGTTTTACTCTCTAAATTCCTCATGTGTATATCACTGAATTGATTTATCTCAAAGCAATGTGTTTTCAAAATTATGCCTAGATAGTACTGCAGATCATGCAGTGGATATGGCTTATCCTTCAGACCCCAGCATCCTCCTGTATCACTTTCTTTGGTCTTTAAAAACCTAGTCCAAAAAAACCCCAAACAAACCCATTTAATGTAAGAGTTAAATTATTTATTAGACTTATTCTCTTTTCCTTCCTTAGAGTATTTGGACTTTAATAGAAAAAAAGTCTTATAGTAAAAAAAAAAAAAAAAAAAATCAACCTCAGAATATAATATTAGACTTTACCAAACACACAGGAGAAGTTTCTCTAGATTAGAAACTCATATTTTTCTACCTGGTATACATAATGTATACAAATAATATGAAATACTAATATATAATATATAAATTATATATAATATAGTACAATTTATATTGTATATTATAAAATATGTTATACATAATACATAAGTTATATATAAAATATATAAATATAAATAATATAAATAAATAATAGCTAACATTTATTGGATGTGTTGGGTATGTGGTAAGCATTTTACATATGAATTGTCCTTTACTTATCACTAAAGCCCTATAAAATTATTATTCCAATCATACAGAAGAAGGAAATGAGGCCCAGGGAGATTAAGCAGTTTTGTTAAATGTTATAAAGCTGGGAACAGTAAAGCCAGGGCAGAACACATACTGTAAGTTTCTAGCACTGTAACTCTACCAGTTTCCTTCCTAAGACACCTAAGAGGGCCTTGTGTCAGCCTCCCCTCAGCCACCTAACCAAACCCTCCTCTACACATTAGCTAATAATAAAAGGATGCCAGCAAAAGTTCACTTTTAATGTAATGTTTGTTATGAAAATGCAAATACATGAGAAAGGAGGGACCCACTGATGCTATCAGCTAATTGTATATTGGCCTGAATACAAGATGTGGAAGTAGGTTTGGGTTATGGTAATGAAAATGTAACTATAGGACTCCAGGAACCAAGAGAATAAAGAATAGGATGGGGCAGTCTGAGATGAAGACAAAGTATAGGTGAAAAGGTGTCTCTGTTAAAGACAGGACCACTACAGGGCAGTTCATAATGTGTTTTTCCAGCTGGTCCTGCCTGGTCCAGTAAAGTGTCTGGAAAACAGTGCTTCTTGAGTGGAGTCTGTGGACCATCTGCATTAGAAATGCTTGGGTACTAGTTTAAAATGCAAATTGCTGAGCCTCTAGCCAAGTGAAACTTCTGCAGTAAAGTGTAAGAACCACTGCTCTAGAGGTTAGACACACCCTTTAAGAGGGAGAAGTGTCATGAAAAATGGCATAGGGTGTGGGCAGGAAATGTGGACAGGAAGGGGGAGACCAAATTGCCCAAGCCATTGCCTTAGTAATAGGGGTTTGAGGGGGTCAGAAAAGGGTGGGTACATGAGAATTTCAGGACATTACCTACAGTACTATCTGGACATCTCTGCTTCTTCTTCCTGACCACCGCTTCGCTTCATGAGTTGCTTAGCACCCTAGCCCCACCTTGGCAGCCTAGGATCCCCAGAAGCACAGGATGTACTCTGCCTAGCCCCTGTCCTGCCTCTGGATATGAGGCTTCAGCTGAGGCTCTGAGAACCACTGAGGGCTGCTGAAGTTGAAGCTTCTAGACCACCAACCTGCAAAGTCACTGTAAAAATTCCTGGGGTTTTTAAGCAGTACAGAAAGAGCCCCAAAGGAGAAAAGATCATTTGTGAGTGTAGAAAACCAACACTAAAAATGTGAAAGTCAGTTCCCTAAATTCCATACTACTGATATACAAAAAGGTGAAAAGATGACTGCTAAGCCAGAGTGTTGTTCCACTCTGCTGCAAACCAATCTCTTTGCAATGAAGGAAAGGCATAGGCTCTATAATCCCTTTAATGACAAGTCAGAGGCCTGAGGGAAGGGCAGTCACATTTCATAACGATTAATTAACTTGCTTGAATTGCTACCTGAAGTAGGAAGGTTTCCCAGAGAAATCATATTCTTTTTTTTTTGACAATTCTCCAGAGGAAGGCAAGTATGAGCAAGATATTAAATCACATTGTGTTTTGTTCTCACAAAACAGCATTGGTTGTTCCATTACCAATGACTCCTTAAAAATTCTCGTTAACTTTTCAGAATTTTTAGGGACTACAAGAGAAAAAAAGAAAACAAATGTTACATCAATGGAACTAAATATAAGTGATATTAAATAGAACACAGATTAGAAGCTACTACACAGAATTGTACTTTTCAAAAATTCCATTATTTGTGTTTAGGGGTTTCTGATTCATTCATACTGAGATGGATTATAAATGTGTACATTCATGGTTACTAAACGGGTTTAAACAGACAGTGTTCCCTGAAATACTAATCAGTTTAGACTCTTAATATGGATTTATTTAATCTTCTTCATGTCCTATCCCTAATAAAGAACCAGAGTTCTGTAGAATTAAAAAAAAAAATGTATAAGAGCTTTATAATCTCTGAGGTTCACAATATCCACTAATAAAGAATACAGATTATGCTTTTCTATGAGGAAGTAATAACCTTCAGTATTAGTTTCCTATTGCTCTTTAAACAAGTTATTACAAACTTTAGCCAAATACTATGTGGCTTAAAACAATACACATTTATTATTTTTTAATTCTGGAGGTGAAAAATCCAAAATCAGTATCACTGGGGCTAATGTCAAGATATCAGCAAGGCTATGTTCTTTCTGGAGGCTCTAGGAGAGAATTAGTTTCATTGCCTTTTCCAGACTTTAGAGGCCACCTACGTTTGTTGGCTTGTGGCCCCACCTTTCATCTTCAAAGCCAGAAGCATAGCATCTTCCAATCTCTTTCTCTTTGACTCTGACCCTACTGCCTTCTTGTAAGGACTCCTGTGATTTCATTGTACCCATCGCTATAATCTAGGATAATTTCCCCATCTCAAATCCCTTTTGCTATATAAATTAATCTATTCAAAGTTTCCAGGGATTGGGACATGTACACTTTTGGGGGGTAGGGAGGTCACTATTTGTCCTACCACATTTCCTCACCTAGCTACCCCACCACCTATTATTGCAATTTTTACTAGTCATTGTGATTTGGTGCCAGCAAAAGCAGTCAAAAAAATTCTCTCAAGCAGAAATATTAGAAAGATAGCTAGAAATCAGTAGGCAAACAGTCACAAGTAGGATACAAGGGAGAGCAGAAGCCAGAACCACAGCCAAAATTGTAGTCCGGAAGACTCTGGTGAGGACCCCATAGCTGGCACTGTGGTCACTAACACTGCCTGTCTTTTGCCCTGCCTGGACTCCCCGTGGTGCTACTGTTACCAGACCTTGCATATAGCTGCTGCTATAAATAATTTCCTGGAACTGAGTAGTGTGCCAGTGGAGAGAGGAAAGCATCTGTTCAGGTAGGTTTAGGTCATCTGCTTATAGCTACTTGCTGGCAATGGGGAGAGGGAATCTTTGTTCCATTGAGGCTTCCACAGTGGGAAACCTTTCCTGCTTCTTACCTGTTCTAGGATGCCCACAAGGAAATATGTCCTGGTGCTGAGCAAATAAAAAGTGGTAAATGTCTACTAGACTATTTAGACTCAGACATAGGCACATGCTATGCTTGGGAGCAAAGTGGTACTTTTGAAAAATCTTAAACTACTGAGTAAGACTCAGAAGCTGCCCATTCCTGCATATAAGGTTTTGTTACACTTTGACATCAGATCCACGGCTCTGTGTATTCTATGTGACTTAGGAAAATTCCCTGAGTTGGCTGCTGCTTTTCACTTTTTCCTCTTCTTCATCTTTTTCTTTAACCATATGATCACCATACATATATTTCTCACTTTCTCCTCCCTCTACATACCAAGTACTTAGAGTTTAGGAATATAAGCATGAAGATAATCCTGTGGATACGTCTAGGCACACCTTCCTATTCTTACTACACAAGGATGACATTGTAACTCATAAAATGATTCATCATTTGACTTGTTTTTCCAGATGTGGTAATGAGTTTGTTCTGACATATCACTTTCCCTGCCCTGGGCTTCTGGTGCCTATTCAATAGGTCTGGCCATCATCTTCTGCTTTGACGACTGACTGGGAATAGTGTCAAATCTTTACCTTTAGCCCAATAATGTTGAATTCCAACCCTAGAACTAAACTGGCCTGGGAAGACAGCACATAAACACCATGGAACATCTAAGATTGTTAGAAGAAGGAGATTAGAAAGAGAGAACACAAAAGGAGATGTTTATGTTAAGAAAAACCATTTGAAAAACATACTCTTGGTCTCTTTTAATAGGTCTCCTCTTGTATCTAGAGCCTACTGAAAAAAAAAAAAAAGTCTATAAACGTCCCTGTATCAGCTCTGGTCAAAACCTTTAAGATGTAGGCGTTGGGTAGTGTGGCTTTGACACCATGATTGGCAAAGGCAAAAGTAAATAAAGAAGACTTATAAATGTCCATACTTATTCATCGATTACTATTAATCTATTAGTAATTCCACTAATAGAAATCTAGACTTAGTAAATAAGCAGAGATATGGAAAAAAGATTTATGTATAATGATATTTATCCAAAAACTAATTATAATAGTAAGAATTTTGAAACAATCTCAAAGCCCAATAATAGCAATAGCTAATGCTTATTAAGGTTTTAATTAGTGTAAAGCATAGTACCAAGTACTTGATATGAACTATCCCATTAGACCTCAGGGGTGAAGTACTATGTTATTATCCAGTTTTACAAATGAAGAAACTAGTCAGAGAGGGGTTCAGCAACTTACCCAGAGCCATGCAACTCCCGGAGCCAGGATTTGAATTGAGTTTTGTCTGAATCCAAAGACGGTGTTTGAAACCACCAAGCTATACAGTTTCTCAATAGGGGGACGATTGAATACCGTACAAACATGATGAAATATTAAATTGCTATGACAGTTTTGAACAGTTTTTAATAAAATGATGAAATGTTCATGACACAATATTGAAAGAAAAGAAAAAACAAGACACGATATTTAGATCATAAAGAGAATGATCTCCACTAGGGTACAGATATACACAAAAGACTGTTAACAAATACATTAAAAAAGTGATTGCTTCTAGTTTGTGAACAAATATAAAATTGCACTTTCTTCTCCATACTCTTTTATACTTTTCAAGCACCCTACAATTAGCATGCCTTGCTTGTATAATCAAAGAAAATAGCTGGCTTTCAGATGGAAGTTACCATAGGATGGAAGATTCTAGGGTCAGTGCTAAGTGGGTCAGCCCAACCACAGCCCATTGTGGTATGGGATGGAGTCCTACAAGGCCAGGCAGTTCTCATACACTGTGGCCAGCCCCTGGAGGAGCAGTGGCTAGGTCTCAGCATAGGAGCAGCTGTTTGCAGGACCAACTCACCTGCCCCACCCAGAGCCATCCTGCTGCAGAAGTGAGGTTCTTAATTAACGGAGCCAGTGACCAGCACAGACCACATGTCAGGACTGGATGGGAATTTTCACTCTTTGACCTCTACCTAGGTGACTTTGGGCAAGTCATCTATCCTTTTTACTACACCTCTGTGTCCTCATCCATGAAACGAGGACAACAGTATTTTCTAACTGATTTGGTTGTTGTAAGGATTAAATGACAGGAAACATGTAAAGTCTAGTACATTACCTTGAGCATAATCAGTACTCAATGAGTGGTCACTTTAAAAGAATAATAAAACACACTAGGCAGACATAGAGGGAAAAGACTGAGGAGTCAGATTTCGTATCATCCCTCAGAAACAGATAAAATACATTATTACTAAAACCAAGAACTTTTGAGATTTGATGCAAATAGTCTAGCATCTGATGAGCCACAGAATGTAGTTATGTGCTTCAAGTTCTTTTCCAAGAATAGGAAACTACATTTTTTTGCTTAAAACTACTCCAAACTCCCTCTAATTTTCATTTAAACACACTGTCTTCAGCAAGACTAGTTCTAAAGTCCAATACCAGTGTGTATAAGCTATATAAAAACTCTTCCCAAATTAGAGATAAAGTGAGTTTCTGAGTATACCCAGGTATGTGTGGTGAGAAAAACAAGCAGAGACAGAATTGTCTCATTATGGACCTAGCACCACAGATATTAAATTAATAATGAAAATATCATGAGATTTTTCTAGCACATTTGGTAATACGCTGATGATTAGAGCTGATAGAAACAATGTTTTTCAGTTATAAAGGTTCTGTGTGTGTGTACATCATTCTGTGTTTGTGAACCCTTTTCTGTGTTAAATGCCTGGAAATTATTTGAAATACTTGAAATACTACTGGCAAAAGGATCAAGGGGATAGGATTAGGGATGGTTATTTTTCTCTCTCTTTTATTCTTCCTCTTAATTTTTTTGTCTCTATAAGGTTACTGCTCTCATACTGATTAATATTAAGTACAATTTAAAAAGAAATGACCCAGCCACTTGGTGTCAGTATACCATGAAGAATATAGTCTAGTATGGATGGCTTCATTTCAGTCCTGTGCTTAAACATTTTGTCATTGGCTTGATTTCTTCTCTGACAATCTTATTTATAAATCGTCTCACTTCAGATATTTGATTCCTTGTGAAATTACCCTCTGATAATTATTTTAAATGTCATTTTAAATGACTTTAATCTAATTTAAATGAGTGCATCTGGTTGATTCGCAACTCTGATAACAAAAAGGCCCTAAAGGATGATTGTGTTTATTCTATTAGGGCTAATAAAGCCCTAGTTAGATATAAACATTATTTTTATGTGGTACAAATTAATAACTGAAGTTTCATTGCTAAATAACTACCTGTAGTTTATACAGCAGAATTAAATTAACCTGCATTAAAAGCCAACAGCACCACATATTACTTTTAAATAAAAATGCTACTTTTAAAATAATGTAAGTGAAAACAAAAATAATCTAGCAACATATGCTACAAACCCGTGATCTTGCCAAATTGAAAATTGTGTTACATTTTAAAGTAATATTTTTAGTCTTAAAATTTCAAAATAATGTAGATGCAGAGTCCTGCCTGGGCTCCCTGGGAATGAACATAGCCTACAAAATACTAATTTTGATAAATAAACCTGGCTGGTGACCACTGGGGCATAACCTTTCTACCTCGGAGTCTGATGGAACCACATACTTGGGAACAAAAGAGATTTGGTGAAGCACTGAGAAACCAGAAAGAATTTCTGATTTGTTACAATTCACTGTTGCAACATTTTCCTCTTGCTATAGAGAAGACAGAATAAAAACACAGAAAAGTACTTTTGGCTCTTCTGATGTTTTCACCTTCTAGAATTCACTACCCATTGTTCTTAGAAAACTACTGAGCCTGTACCTGCACCCAGATTGACCTTTTTCAAAAATTTCCAAAGACCATAGGAACCTTTTTATTGAAACTCCATGATATTTTTTCTCAAAGAGAGTTGTCTGGGCCACATAGCTTGTTATACAAGCCTGTGATATCACAGTGGCAGTTAAGCCTGCCTCAAGTTGTGATTTCTCCCAGGCCCCACAAGTAATTCCTCAAAAGGAAGAATTTGAACACTGAAATCAGAATAATTGAATACATAGGGCTTGAGGCACCCTTGGGAATCCAGGGCTTAGAACCATTTTCAGGAATGTCTTCTGTCAGTTAGCAGAATAGTGTCCTTGAAGTCACCTCTGGCAGCTTTTAATTGTCAGGAGAAAGGAGCCGGGTAAGAAAGCTCCAGGACTCCTTTGAGTCCAGACTGAAAGCAGGTTAGCTGCCAAGGCTGTTCACCACACCCTGGTCAGAAGCTCTCATTAGCCGTGACCTGACAGTCTTTATGACTAGACAGAGCTGGCCAGGATCTTTGCCAGTGGGAAAGGAGCAGAGGGAAGTCATTAATAGCATTCCACCCCTGTGTTATAACCTCAAAGTGTCTGCTAATCAAAAATGAGCTTCTTATATGGAGCCAAGATAGTGTTCACCAACAGCATCTCAAAGATTGTGCAAAGGCAAAAGTGACACATCTTGGAGGCTCTTAAGGAAACTTAAAATTTATTGCATCATCTTTGGAAGGAATCAAGGAGAGACCAGTTGTTGTGTTTTTTGTTTTTTGTTTTTGTCAGTGAATTAAATAAAGCTCCTTGGTATTTTTTGCCTAGAAGCCTCATGAAATTAGAGGATATACCTTGAGGTTTTATAAACTCAAGTTAGTTTTCATTGTCCTTTCAGTGTTTAGGATTTGACAAATTAAAAGGAGGGAAAAAGACACACATACTGAAAAGCCTTTGTTTTTATTCCACTTACAAGCCTATTCAAGTTTACTTTAATCATCTCCAAACAAGTGAAAATGGGTAATTCAGAAACTGAATAACCTGAATGCAAATGTAAGAAGTTCACTCTGTTTTCTTTTTGTTTAAGTCCCCCAGGTCACACTGAAATCATTCCAACATGATACTCAGAATTCTGGGCTTCTAATTGCTTCCATCTTTAAAGGACACGTTACTGCTGGTAAGAAAATACTACTTAGGTTTTTTGAGTAGTCTTTACCAATCATTCATTTGAACCCTTCAACTGAAAAATCATGTGCCAGGCATAAATTTCTTGAGAATAAGACATCACATGAGCTTTCTGTATGGAAATTATTAATAAAGATCCACGTAAAACTGAATTTAAGCAACGGTTTAGGTGGACTTTGCCAGCTTCTGCTATGGTTTGGATACATTTTCATTTCAATAGGTGCTAGGGCTCAAGACCCCAAAACTCCTAAAAAAAACAAACAACAACAACAACAACGTAATTTGAGTGTCTACTATGTGGTAGTTGGTTGTATACATTTGTTCAGTTTTCAAAACAACCAGGTAAGGTAAGTGTTATGTATCTATTTTATAGATGGGAAAACTGGAGCTCAGAGAGGCTGAGGAACTTGTCCAGGTTCACAATAAGTGACAGATCAAAATTCAAATCCTGTTTTTCAAATCCTGAAGCCTGTACTCTTTCTTTTGTACAAACTAGCTCCTGTTTTGTTAGTGTGATTCAATATTTTCCATTGATGAGCTTACCTAAATGTTTTAGGCATTAAAAAATTATGCCATCGTGTATGTGTAATGGACAAATATAACTCTAAATAGAAATTTCAAATTAAAAAACTTTAGGCATAACTATTTCACCACTGACCACTGGTAGACCACTTATCTCCCTGCATAGAAATCTGGCAGGAATAAGGGCACCTGGGTGGCTCAGTCAGTTAAGCCTCTGACTTTGGCTCAGGTCATGATCTCACGGTTGGTGGGTTTGAGCCCCGTGTCAGACTCTGTGCTGACAGCTCAGAGCCTGCAGCCTGTTTTGGACTCTGTGTCTCCCTCCCTCTCTGCCCCTCCCCTGCTCACTCTCTCAACAAATGAATAAATATTTTTTAAAAATTAAAAAAAAAAGAAATCTGGCAGGTATAGTACCAGAATTTTTGCAGGTTACATTGACAGTCTTTGGACTTCCATTCATTTGTTTCACAAATATTCATTAAGTAACTACTGTGTGCCAGGCACTGTACTGGATGGGAAATCAGCAGTGAAAAAAAATGAACAAAGCCCCTGTCTTCATGGAGCTTCCATTTTAGACAGTTGAGGAGAAAAACAAAGAGGAAAACAACAACAAGAAAAGAGTCAGGTGGCAGTTAAGTCTTATAAAGAAACATGAAGCAAGGTGAGGCCACTCTGAATTTAAACATGCAAATCAATGAGCCAAGTGTTTTGGCTCAGTACATATCCTTAATTACAGATGCCTCCCCAGGCCTGCCCCTTGATAGTTCTGTGGGAACTGGGGAGGTCAGGAGCTCATGGCGGCCCTATTAAGATAGGTGTTATAGTCTCTATTTTCCAGAAGAAGAAATTTGAGTTTCAGCAGGCTCATAATTATGCCCTGAGGTTACAGGGCTGGTAAGGGCAGAGTCCAATTTGAACCCAGGTATCTCCAGTTGCCTCTTGATCACTCTGCTCTATCCTTAGACCCCTATGCCTGGCTGCCTGGCCCCATGTTATTAGGGGATTCTCTAGTCTTTCCCAGGCACTAACCCCCAAGGGTATGTGGCACCCACTACCTCCCATTAGTTGTGTGAAATCTTCAGCAATAGAATTCTAGTCCTAGGAAAACATTAATACCATATCCCCCTAGCTCTGGAGCAAGCTAAACTACACTGGCCCAACCCCTGAACACCGGTTGGTTTAAGGACAGGGGCCAGATAGCCTGGAGACCCCTAAGCGTATGGCAGGTGCAGCTGGAAAATAACGAGGGCAGGGCCAGTGAAGTGTCTGCCACATGGTAAGTATCTGATAAATATTTGCCAAATGGAGTGAGGAAGTGGGGAAGGAGAGTGGAAAGGAGGCCAAAAACCCATCATCACTCAGAACAAACTCCACTGTGGCAGACAAGTCTCAATTATAGTCTGTATTTGAAAATTGAAAATAGGATTTTTTTTTTCATGTACTAGGGAGAAAATGTGATGAGCCTAGTAGGTAACATGTGTTGAATATATCATATTAATTATTTAAGGATTTTGGGTGATTAATTAAGCTTCAAAATGTAAGGAAAGCATTGCTTTTAAAATAAAATGAGTGCAAGATATATATCAATTTGCATTTCTTATATATTGTTTTAGGTTGTTTCTGTTTCTCAGCAGAAAAAAACTCATGAACAATAAATTTTGAAGAATGGTGACAAGTTGCACATTAACTTCTTTCTTGCTCAGAATTTTAAAAAGAAAACCCAAAAAACCTCAGCTGTGATTGTGGCTACCTTTAGACTCTGTTACCAGCAACTGGGAATTCTTACTTGTGTCAGACAAAACAAATGAGATTCATCATTAAACCCTTTTATATAAAATATGCATGCACAAGCTCAGAAAAATATCTAATGCTGACCACAATTGCCAGAGATGCACTTCTAGAAACCCATTGGTACCAGATACATGCAGCCCAATTTTCTCAAATAAAAGATATTGTGCAGTTTGGAAGGGCTGTCACTGTACACACAGCCTAAGGGAAAGGTTAATTTTGTTCTCCCCTTCCTTTTTTTCCTTTGAGATCAATGACTTTTGCTTGGCACAGAGAGAACAATGATTCAGACATCCCATGGACACTAATGCTTAGCTAAAATTATTTTTCTCTCCTTTCAGACAACAGGCAACAAGACATTGGATTTTTATTGGGAATGATCTTCTTTGCTGTCATGTTGTCGATTCTTTCTTTGATTGGGATATTTAACAGATCTCTCCGAACTGGGTATGTTTTCGTAGAATTTCTGTTTTCTAATTTATACCAAACCTAGTCAATTAAGTTATTTACTAGGAAAACCCATCAACATTTTTAATCAGAGAAAGACAAAAATAAAATGAGCAGTGTTTAATGATTACCGACCCATGCCAAACTCTTTACACATGTCATTGATTTAATCCTCACAATGACCCTGCTGGAAACCCGAAGGTCTATTTTACAGATCATTTCCTTTAGGCTTCCAGAGGTTACGTGGTCAGCCCAAGGTCACTGAGCACTAACCCAGGAGCCCAGAACTGGCTGATATCACAAGTCATGTTTTCTCCTTCACTACACAGCCTGCTCACAGTGCCCTCAAGTTTATCTACAGTGCCTGGATTCTTTTTTTCTTTCTTCCTTTTTTTTTTTTCAAATGTTTATTTTGAGAGAGAGAGAGAGAGGGAGAGAGAGAGAGGGAGAGCATGAGTGGGGGAGGAGAAGAGAGAGAGGGAGAGAGAGAGAGTCCCCAGCAGGCCCTGCCCTGCCAGTGCAGAGCCCAACACAGGGTTCAATCCCAGACACCGTGAGACCATGACCTGAGACTTAACCAAGAGTCAGACACTCAACTGGCTGAGCCACCTAGGCACCCCTGCTTTGCCATATTTAACGTGCGTACAGTTTTACTTCAGGGTGGCTCTCCCACTTACCTTGAATCTAGTGTGAGTGTTTCAAAATGTTCTGCCTCATTAGAGAAAAGCAGAGCAATAGAGAGAGGAGAAAAATCTGAAAAGACATTGAAGCAACTTCCCACTTAACTTTCTAAAGTAAGAGATGGAAATCTGCATCAGGAAGTTTAATCTTTATTATGCATTCCCCTCCCATTCCAGTTGATTTCCTCATCTCCTATGTGATTGCCTGAATCAATCCTAAAGTAAAATGCTTCTTCTAATGTGTGATATTTGTTTCCTAGAATTAAAAGAAGAATCTTATTGCTAATACCAAAGTGGCTTCATGAAGATATTCCTAATATAGAAAACAGTAGTATCGTAAAAATGCTACAGGTAACCAAACACCATCAAATAAAAACTAAGTGGCGGCTAAGACCAAAAGAGTAATCCAACAATTAGAGTAGAATTTCTGTTCAAATAAATGTGTGTACATTTTAGCATAATTGTATAAACACATGTCAAAACAGAATTATACATATTTCAAATTATACTTAAGAGAGATAAGGGAATAAAGTTAAGGGAAGGAAAGAGAGAAGGAAGAAAGAAACAATGCTATTCAAAAGAGAAAAGTAAAGAGGAAGCTTGTGGGCCAAGTGTCAGTCACGTGATGGCCAAAAGCTGATGGCTGACTTCAGCGACAGGAGGAGTGCAGAAAAACTCAACAAAATGAGGCTTAAAGACACAAAGGGGCTTCTGTTTTACATGAGCCTGGAGAAGCAGGTGAGATCTGCTTTACTGCTGAAGCTCAATGGATTTGAGAAAATAAATGTGAGAGGAAAATAAATATGATGGTCTCCCAGGGGCGAGGCCAAGTTTCCATCTCAAAAAGAATAGAAGGGTGTGCTGGGAAGACCCTGAGGTAATAGGGGACTATGCTAATTATGGAGGAGCTGCTGATTCTGGAGAAGGGGAAAGGTTCTGCTATATGTGCTCCTTCTATTTTTTGGCATCCCGGTTTCATCATTAAGGGGCTCCAAACCCAGTAAATGGGACAGACACATCATCCAAGCACGGCCTTGCAGTGATATAAGTACAATGACAGAAATGAAACGAAACATGATGGGGGTATAGAGGAAGCATACAAAAGATGAGAAGGAGTCACTTAGGAGAAACAGAAAACATTCAAAATAGAGAGGGCAGCATGAGCAAAAGCACAGAGGTGAGAAACACATGTTTCAATGAAGTGTTGCTTTATTGAAAGGCTTGATGTGAGGAGTGGGTGGTGTACTGCAGGAATGGTGAGTAGGATCAGATCATAGAACTCAGACTTCATTCTGTTGACAAGGATGCTCAAACTTGTTTAAAAAATTTAATTTTAGCTTAGAAACCTTTTGTTCAAAAGATGTGAGGAAAACAAGAATTTATAAAACAAATAAAAGTGGCTTTGTTTGGAGCTCTGATGAGCCCATTAATCAACTCCTTACCCAACCCCAGAGATGTCCTTAAGATAGTAGTTCTCAGCCTTGCTGGCATATTGGAATCCTGATGTCTGGGCCACATTCCAAGATCTCTTGGGGAGGGAGGGCATGGGGAGACCCAGGCATCAGTATTGTCGAAAGCTTCCACAGTGATTCCACTATGCATCTGAGGTTGAGAACACTGTTAGGGATTGAAAACTACTGCTAAAGACAATGAGGAGTCACTAAGAGCTTTTCCACTGGAATAGACAAGGTCCTAGGAGAGAGGCAGAGGAGGAGGGTCAGAGAATGAGCATCACGTGGTGTGAGCAAAGTGTCAAGAAGCAAGGAACCATGGGTCTGACTACTTTTTAGAGGATATATAACAAAAAGTGAAATGAGTCCATGGAATTTGACAAGAGGGAGGTCACTGGTGAGTTGAGAAGTGATTAGTAAGTGAGGAAGTGGAGGCTGAGATGAAGACATTCTTCTAAAGGGAAGTAGAGAAAGGGGCTATGCTGACATATGGTCAGCTCTCACATCTCGTACAATGAATGAACAACAGTAGCCTCAGAGGGACATGAGTCAGAAGTGAGTTTATACTAAATTAGTTAGGCTTAAGAGGGACTACTACAGAGAAAGAGGGAATATTGATCCAACAAGACTATAAAGAAGAGGGGAGGGGATGTTCTAAAGGGATGAGGTGAAAAGGTTCACTTTGGGCTGAAGGAGGGATTCCTGTATCTGTATATTTGAAGGAGAGAAAGGGTTTGCAGGTGGCTGAGTTTGAAGGCTATAGTGTTACCTGCTAATAGTTAAGGGGTGATCTAGAACAACTAAACCCACACATATAATGAAGTACATAGGTAACAAGTCACTGAAGGACAAGCATATATCCACCAAACTACAGACAATAAATGCTATAATCTTAATATTCTTTCCACCTGGTAGTTCTATCTTGTTCCCCCACTAATTATTACCCTAGGGAATTAGGGATTTTCTGTGACTCAGAGAACTGTCCTTGACCTTGTTGTGGTCAGATCCTCTTCTTTCTTTATCGTCCTCACTCTGGAATGGTCTTCCACACTGTTGCTCCTCTGTGTCCTTCACTGTGGTCTGACTCCCACCCATTTCACTCAGTTGCCAGCCTGAAGTGCAGAAAATGCCTCCTTCTTTGGAACACAGCTACCTTGTATTCTTCATTTCTTATAGCATGTCTAGTTTCTTTGACTTCATCTGACTTTTGACTACATGTTTGCCCTTTCCAACCCAAACCTGGTAAGCTCCCTAAGGAGGTTGAGCCTGAAGAAAATTTGAATGACACTTCATGCTGCTTTGTTCAAGGTCTTCTTTTTTGCCAAACTTCCTGCCCATTCTGGGCTCCTGGTATTACAAGCAAACCTTCAGATGAAGTTTTGTTTTCTGCCGAAAGACTAAAAGGCGGTATTTTGGTCAGCTCAGACTACTGTAACAGAATAACATAGATTGGGTGGCTTAAACAACAGACATTTATTTCTTGCAGTCCTGGAGGCTGGTTAAGTCCAAGATTAGGATACTAGTAGGTTGAGTTCCTGGTGAGAGCTCCCTTACAGATGGCCAGCATCTTGCTGTATCCTCTCATGGCAGAAGGAGAGATCACAGTCTCATGTATCTTCTTATAAGGGCACTAATTATATTCACAAGAGTTCCACCCTCATGACCTAATTACCTGCCAAAGGTCTCACCTCTTAATATCATCACACTGGAGATTAGGGCTTCAACATATGAATTTTGGAGGGACACAAACATTTCAGTCCATAGCAACTGGCTATAATTTTATAATTTTATAACTGGCTATATTTTTTGGATGGGAGTTATTTGCCTTGGGAAGTCAGCCATCGGCTGCAAGGCCTCAAGTCATTTTCTTACCCAGAAGAGTCATCAGGCTTTTATATCAATAAAAACCTTCTTCACTGATCCACCTGTTCATGTCTGAATTGTATAGCTTTATACAATTATACCCCTTTATAACCCCAGCACAAAATATTTATTACTACTTTATTCAAAAATCAGAAACAAAACAGGATTCTTCTACCTTCCTTTCTTTAAGCAATGAGATATTTTCTTGTAGTAAGGCTCCATGATATTAAGAAATATTCCAACACATTAAACTTCCAAACTTTAAAAGGCACTGAAATAATATGCAAGACACATCATTCTCTTTAAAAATTTTAAGCCAAGACATGTGCTTAAAACAGCAATTATCTCTATTATTCCTTTCCTTCAGTCTCCTCATGGGAGAATTTAATAAAGATCTGGAATTGAGGAGGATAACAAAAGGAGGAAATTGTATGGGAAGAGAAAGAATATCAGAAGAGGGAGGGGAAAAGCAAAACCAAGGGAAAGGAGAATTCCAGTTCTTATTTAATTACCCAGTTAGCCCCTTTAAATGTCTTTTGTAAAATTAAACAAAAAAATCTTTCTTCCTAGGAAAAAAGTGAATTTACAGATAATAATTCCAGCGAACAGGTCCTATATGTTGATCCAGTGGTTACAGAGATAGAAATCTTTCTCCCAGAAGAACACAAACCAACAGACTATAAGATGGAAAAGAATACAGAATCCCTGGAGACCAGAGACGGCCTGCAAAAGTCACTACTCACCAACACTACAGTTGTATATATTCCTGGCCTCAGCCCTGGGTATAAACCCCAGATTTCAACTTTTCTCACTGGGGCAAACCATCTCAGCAAAAATGATGAAACAGCTTCCTCAACTCTCAAACCACCAGCTGATTCTGTAGACCTGGGGAAAAATGCCATGTTTAAAAAATATCCTAATTTTGCTTTCCCTGTCTCAAGTATGAATTCACTAAGCAACACACTATTTCTTGAAGACTTAAGCCTCATTCTGAATCAAGGAGAATGCAGTCCTCTGGACATGCAAAACTCAGTAGAGGGAGAAACTACCATGCTTTTGGAAAATGTTTCACCCAATGAAACTATTCCAGAACAGACTCTGTTGCCTGATGAATTCATCTCCTGTTTGGGAATCATGAATGAGGAGTTGCCATCCATTAATTCTTATTTTCCACAAAATATTTTGGAAAACCACTTCAATACCATTTCACTCTTGGAAAAGTAGAGCTGCATAGTCAAAGCTAATATGGGAAAGCTGTCTTGCAATCTAAAGTTGGATCTCCTCAATATAAATTTAATTCTGCCCTATTTTTCAAAATTAGAGAATTAAGATCCAAAGATGGAACATACTTCATACTCACAAAAGAAGCACCAATATTAGGTACACCTTCAAAAAGTATCAACTAAATCAGAGCAAACGGTCAAGAAAGAATTCTGAGACATCTTTGGTGCAAAAAGGTGGTTTTATTAAAGCACAGGGACAGGACCTGTGGGCAGAAAGAGCTGCACTGCAGTTGTGACGGGTGACTGATTGTATACCTTCAAGTTGGGAGGGGGTTAGGGATAGGGTAAGTCTCTAAGGAATTTTGGAAGCAAGGTTTCCAGACCTTGAGGGAGCTAGCTCTTGTTGGGAAAATGTCATTTATTACTGTCTAGTAAAATCTCGGTCATGAGACCCTTCAGATGTATATTAGTGGGCCATATGCCTGGAGGATGACTGCTAATGTATATCTGGGGGGGTGGAGATAAAGGAAGTTTCCAAAGAAATTTCTGTATGTTTGAAGTAAACTCATAGGATCCTGGAAGTCGGGATAATGTTAAGCTAAGATTGCCTTTTGCCCTTAGCAAAATATTAACATCTAGGCTGTTGAGTTCCTAGAGGAAGGTCACTCACTCTGCCTATCTCAAGGACTTGTCAATGGGCTGTGTTATAAGAAAATTTAACTATTTTCTTTTGCCTTTGTTCCCCACATAATTAGATATATGTCAGAAAAATATTGTTAAAACAGATATTTGACCAAATCTGGGATGGCAATATTTGCCAAACATGCCATCGTCCCATATCCGTATCTCCTGCAGACATCCTAACTGAGCACCACACACCTTTCTGCTAAGCCCTAAGGTGACCTCAGAATCCTCTCAATACAGTGCTTCTGATGGCTACACTCAATAAGGTATGGGACTAGAGATGACCTTTATCTGACAACCAGGTCAATACTGAAAGATAGGTGATCTTAAAATATGAGATGTGTGTTTTCAGCTGAGAGATGGTACTCAGCAGACTTCTCTATTCTGATTAATTTTTATGGTCCAGGGAAAAAATTTTCTAATGAGCAGAATACTTTGAAAATAGGGTAGATTACCCACTGAATTTCTCTTTTCTAATCAGTTTCAACAGTAATATTTTATTATTCAGATTAGTTTATTACAACAAATTTGAGCAGTTAGTCAAAAAAGGACCTACTGTGTGTTTAGCACATGGACAACCTATTTCATTTTCTTTTAGCTTTTTTTCTTTTCAAAATAAAAAAACAAACAAACCTAAAAGCAGTTTTATTGTGGTTATACGCCCCCATGAGGAAGATGACCACATACCCTGGTTTATTCTGATTCATGGTCTGTTGCCCCAGTGCTAATTATGACCAGTGTACCCTTTCACTCTTAGAAGCATCCCATTTGGATGATAAATCATATGGCCATTCTATCTATGAAAACTATTTAATATCTAGCATATAAGCAATTTGTCACAATTCACTTTTTTTTTGCATTGACAATCTTGCTTATTTTATTTAGTATCATTTATTAAAGCCATTTTGCTCCAAAATGGAACATTAGTATTCACACTGTAAAAAACCTATCCCTTGCTACGAATTTATTTTCTGTTTATCCTAAAATATGTATATATTTGTTGTACTTTACATATTCTGAAAGGAGCATGTTTTAAACCACTAATGAAATGCTAATATTAAATTTCTTGACTTATAACTGACCATATGCCTTTCCTTTATTCTTCTTTGAAGGGAGAATATAATGAAGAAAAAAGGCAGGTAGTATTTGGGATAGAGATAACAAAAGACTGAAACAAATCCCTGATGTTTATCAATATGATAAAGACATCTGTTAACATATGATGAGTATTTTCATAGTGTATTTCAGTATAATTGTAATTGGTCTCACATCAAAAAAGCTTTTGTCAAGCTGAAAGGATTGCAGCATTATTTGATCTGTGTATGCTTCCATTTCAGTGAGTGTCTCCTTTAGAACTTCTTGTCCCCTGGAGTGTGAAGGAGCCTGTTTTCTCTTTCCAGGGTGTCTTTTCCACACCCACATCACTATTCAGCACAGAGAAGATACTTCTAGTTCCATCTTTGCCTGAAGATACTTCTAGTTCCATCTTTGCCTTTAGTCATTGTTGGTCCCAATAGACTAAAAACTGAGGCTATACCTATGATGGAGGCAATGTGTCTGCCACTGCCCCAACTCAAGGAAAATTTTAATGGTTTTATCATAATGCAACCTTGGTAAGTGAGCAAGGGTTTTCTTCCAATGGTGCTTTTATTCAACAAGTTTTAGTAAAGTATCAAATGCCCCTACAATGTGCAGGGCACTTTGACCAATACAGACGTTAACAAAACAAGCCAAGTCCCTGCATCCTTGGGACTTATATTCTAGGGGGAAAAAAACCAGACAATATATGCCCTTTGAGGATCTTACATTTTTGGGGAAGAGGATGACAGTAGGGCTGGAGTCTTGGTCTCTTGTACAAGTTGCCCCTAACCCAAAGCCCCACCACCTCCCCTTTCTTAGCCAGAATCTTCTGTAGATTTTGGGGGGCAAGTGTACCTTTTTATCTTTCCATCTAGCCCTTGGGCTTATTATCAACTTTCTTTCTCTGAGTCTACAATGTTAAGTTGTTGCTTCCTAAATGGAGATGCCATGCTTATTAGTATGGGTTAAGGAGGAGGAAGAGAGAAACAGGCAGCAAAAGTCCCTCAAGATACCATTGGAAGGGAAGAAGGGGAGAGAAATACAAAATAAAGCAGATTAATCCTCAGTGATGCTGAAGCAAGATGGAACACCAGTTCCAGACAAAACTAAAGCTGATTAAGGGACATCCAGTTTCCCCTGTTCTCGTATCCTCCTCACACCCTACCTCCCTTTTCTTTTCTATTTCTTTTGATATTTATTTATATTTGAGAGAGAGACAGAGAGACAGAGAGACAGAGAATGACCAGGGGAGAGGCAGAGAGAGAGAGGGAGACACTGAATCTAAAGCAGGCTCCAGGCTCCGAGCTGTCAGCACAGAGCCCAATTCGGGGCTCAAATCCACGAGCTGTAAGAGCATGACCTGAGGTGAAACTGGACACTTAACTGATTGAACCACCCAGGTGTCCTACCTACCTCCCTTTTCTTATACAGAAACAATAAAGGGGGGGGTTACAGATGAAGTACAGTTTGGGGGTGTTTTCTTGGTTTATGTGTGTATGTGTGTTTTATCATTTTTTTTTAAATTAGGAATTTGTCTTTACCAGAGTTAGATATAAAATTGATGATATAAAAAGGTTTATGAGTTTTAGCATGTGGTTCTCATATAGTGTGGGTTGCTGTTTGCCCTCCTGGTTCCATCAGAGGGTTTTCCCACCTTTTTTTCTTTTCTTATATTTCAAGCCATCCTCCCTTTGACACAGAGGCAGCACATGACTTTGGCATACAGCAAAGGTTTTCAAAATACACTTTAGCAACTGATCCCCTTTCTCCAGATGAAATCTGTTGCAGAAGCCCAAAATATAAAATAGGTGAAAGCAAATCTGCTAAAACAGAAGATGAAGATCATTCCTGCACCCTCTGCCCCCGAATCTCCTCTGCAGCAGCCTATACATGTGGGATGAAAATCTGAGGCGACATTGTCTCTTCCAGACCTGGCGACCGGGTCCTGGCCCTCCTTGAGAAGCCTGTATCTTGGGATTGTGCCAAACCCTCCAACTCCGGCCACATGACTGCCAACCCTGGTGAAGGGAACCAGAACTCCCTCAAACCTCCCTACTTCCTCAACAGCTGCAGTAAAAAGGAGCTCTCTCTCAGAGATTCTAATAGGGGCAGTACCATATGTAATATTAACTTGGTTCTCTCCAATTACTTCATCATAAATGTTTGGGTTTTGTTCAAGTGTATGCTTTTTTTGTGATCACTAAGAATAAAATATTGTGTTGTGACATAATGAGATTTTATAAACCCAAAGATTGTCAAATTGTGTTGTGGTTTACCTCTTTACAGAGTAATTGCACCAACGACAGGAGGTGATGTTTTACTGAGTAATGTTATCCACTTGGTAGACACTATTGATTTAAAATAAAAGAAGTGATTAAAAACAATTTATGAATTTCTCTTGGGTAAAAGCATGAAACCAATATAAAATAATTGGATTCTGATTGTGTACCACGTTCTTAGAAGCTACAGATAAGGCAATATTATAAGAAACTCCAACAAAGGTTTGATAGAATGTTATTATGTCTCTTTCCCACTGCTAAAATTAGCACCACTAAATCCCAATTAATGTTTCATGTTAAAACTCCTTAGGCATTTTGCTAATTTCACTTTTCAACTTAATTTAGGATAAATTCTCTACATTACATCCAGAATTTCCATCAATTTTGTAAAGACACATTTCCCTTATGCTTATGTGCAGGAAAACAACTTATTATCAAATTCTCATAAGTAGCATTTAGCAACAAATTAAGAACTTATTCTTAAGTGGTCTATTTTTGTTTGGGGTGATAAAAGGATTCTAGCCTAGCTTCATGAAAAGAAAAAAAAAACTATACTACACAAATATTAGAAACATAATTCTTTCCTGTGATCATTGGTTAAAAATTCAAGCAAAATAAAATGCTGTTTCTAACCATAAAGGCATACCTAAAATTAGTGACTCTGTCAGAGGACAGGAAGGAAATCATAGTCAAACACTGGAGCCCAAGTGTGAGATACGGAAGTCAATGAACCTGACTGTTTTCTTTCTGTTCATATCCTGCTTGAGAACATTATTACAAGTGAGAGAGAAAGAATACAACAGTGACATTTTTAAAGTTAATTTTTAAGCTACACAGTAACTCATGAAAAAACACGTTAAAAAATCTAATACCAATGTAAATGGAATGAAAAGTGACAGTATCTCTTCACACCCCTGCTTCCCGTGACCCAACCCCTTCATCTAAAGTAGTAACTCTCAATAAGTTAATGTTTTTCTTTCCCATTTTTTTTTAACCTAAATGGTTAACATATGGTATTGCTCTGTGACTTGCTATTTTCACTCAGTAATACATGTTGGAAATCTTCATGGGGTGTTATATATAGCTTTATCTTATTCTTTTCAGCAGTTGAATAGTATTCCATAGAATAAGTGTGTTTTAATATATTTTCCTATTCTGCTAATGGAGATTTATATTGTTTCCAGTTTTTTTGTTTTGTTTTGTTTTGTTTTGTTTTACTATTAAACCCATTCATGTAATAAATCTTTTTGTATAGATCTTTACACACACATGAGAATTTGTGGGGAGGGATAGATATACAGACACCTAAATGGACGCAGCAAGAATGGGAATTTGAGATACACCAGAGGAGAAAGAGTGGGGAATGTCGGTAGGTGTGTGGAGTAACAAGGTGGTAAGGAAACAGCACTAGAGAAGCTGCAAAGCATGCATTGCTAGGTAGTGCAGGACCAGTCTTGTCCACCTAGCAAGCAGCACCAACCCTGAATTCCTATCCTGCTTCTGCTTTTGTTTCAATGTTCAGGACTTCCTAGTAAACATGCAAAATTTGATATTCACTGGATACTGAATGATGTGGTATTTATCCTAAACGTCTTCTTAAATGAAGTTCAGCACTCATTTTACTTTGGTATTCAATGAAGAAGGTTTATTTTGTCTTGGTTGCCGAAACTGAAAATCACTTGTATTTCATTAAATGAGGAGATTAGGATTTTAAGAAGCTGCCAGCTGCCATGTATTTGCAGGTTCATTTTTCCTATTTTAGTATTCATTGCACATTCCATTCAATGTGCTACTTTGGAGATTGCATTTGATTGAATAGAGGCAGCCTATGCGAAACCCTGTGAGGGACAGGAGGGAGCTTGCTAAAGCCCACAGCAATGCACAGAAGCAATTGTAATCCAAAAAAAAAAAAAAAAAAAAAAGACAAACCAAGAATTGCTTTGGAAACACAATATCTAATAGATTCAACCTATCTTCATCACTTCAATGAAATGTTCATTTTTTAAAGCCCTCTTTAAAACTCTTGCGGGTTTTTTTTCCATGCTGGTTTTTGTTTTGTTTTGTTTTGTTTTGTTTTGTTTTGTTTTGTTTTGTTTTACTAAGTAGTGGAAATCCTCATTTAGCAAAAAAAAATTGCAAAAAAAGCACAGAGAACAACAAATATAACTGCTGTTGCAAATAGGTGGACTGAACTCTCTTATCTTCCCTTTAAGAACTCGGGTTGGGGCGCCTGGGTGGCTCAGTCAGTTGGGCGGCCGACTTCGGCTCAGGTCATGATCTCGTGGTCCATGAGTTCGAGCCCCACGTCGGGCTCTGTGCTGACAGCTCAGAGCCTGGAGCCTGTTTCGGATTCTGTGTCTCCCTCTCTCTGACCCTCCCCCATTCATGCTCTGTCTCTCTCTATCTCAAAAATAAATAAACGTTAAAAAAAAACCTAAAAAAAAAAAGAACTCGGGTTAAGGTCAAACAATCAGGGTTTTTGAATTTCAAATCTATCACGTGCCAACTGTGTGACCTTGGGCAATCACTGGAGTTTTAGGTGTTGTCACCCCTCCTATTTTCTAGGACAGAGATACTGACCTTGGTGTACCTTGCTAAAAAAGACTTGATGAGTTGACCCTCTCTGCTTCCTGCAACACTTTCTTTCCTCCAAGAACACCACAGGCCCACGACCTCTTTCTCTGACCATTCACTGTCAGCCTCCTCTCCTGGTTTCCCCTAATGTCTCTGTCACATAAATGTTGGACAGCTCAGGCCTTAGTTTCTCCTTTCGTGATCTCATCAATTCTTGCAGCTTTAATTACTATCTACAGGTCATGAAAACACGGACTCCATGAAACTCCATGAAAACACGAAACTCCAGACTCATTCAAATGTCTATCTGATACATCCATTTGCATGTCCTCATGGCCTGTAATTCCCATAAGAGATGACCTCCCAAGTCTTCTGTTCTCACAGACATCCCCATCGCAGTAAATAGCATTGCCATTTTTCCAATGCTCACAAGTCTAGGTGTTATTCTTGACTTTGTTTTTGTTCTCACACTTCATGTGCACTTAATCAGGAAATCCTATTCACCCTACCTTCAAAATGTATCCAGAAATTAAATCACTTCTTACCAACTCAACTTGATCACCCTAGTTCAAACCACCATTATCCCTTGCCTGGGTTATTATAAAAGTCTCCTAAGGCCCATCTTCGAAAGCACAACTTTATGTAACTAGATGTTCCTGCTAAAACAACACTCGTCTGTTCAAAACCTGCCAACAGCTTCCCATCCCACAAACAGGAGTCTAAGTCACTATGGTGACCTATGAGGCCCTATCTGGTTTATCTCTGTCCCACTGACCACCTAGTAAGTACTTCAGGGCCTTTGCTGTTGCTATTCCTTCTTCCTGGAATGCTTTTCCCCAAGGCTATTGCATTGCTTACTAACACACTACCTTTAAGCCTTCCCTGGTCACTCCATCTAAAATGGCAACCCCTCTCTCCTCCCTCATAATTCCTACTCTCCTCATCTACTTTTCCTTCATTATAGTACTCACCACCATCTAAAATCAAGTATGCCACATATTTCATACATTAATCTCTTCACTGTCACTTCCTACAATGTAAGATCCAGGAGGGCTGGAATTTCATCTGTTTTCTTTCCCCATAAATCTTGTGGTGTGTTGTTTGTTTGTTTGTTTGTTTGTTTGTTTTAGAGAGAGAGCGTGAGTTTGAGCAGGGGAGAAGGGCGGGGGTGGGGTGGGTAGAGAGAGAGAGACAGAGACAGAAAGACAGAAAATCTTAAGCAGCTTCCATGCTTACCATGGAGCCTGATGTGGGGCTCAATCCCATGACTCTGGGATCATGACTTGAGCTGAAATCAAGAGTGGAACACTCAACGAACTGATCCACCGAATCTCCCCTTTCCCCATAAATCTGTAATGCTTAGAACAGTGCCTACCACATAGTAGGTGCTCAACAAATGTTTGTTAAAAGAAAGAATGAATAATAAACAAAAGCCCAATCTATTAATTTCATCTGCTTCACATGAGAAGGAAATCAAAACGATGTGAAGGCATCCAAGAACTCTCAGACCTCAATGTGTTTTCTGAGGCTCTTCCATAATTCTACTATATTATCACCATCATTGTTGCTTCTCTCTAAACTGCCACTGTGTCATTGATGAGAAGGCAATAACACAAGGTAACATAAGCATTTTTCTTTTCGACTGTGCAGTTTTCTTTTATTCTTTAGGTCATTTCAAGATGACAGTTTTTTCAACCACCTTTTTTACTTTTGACCAAAACTTTTATTTCAAAGAGATGCATGGGGCAGAGTTAACAACACCTCAGTGTGCAAACAAGATCTTTAATTTCTTCAGGAGGAAATATCTCTCGCCACCACACTAATTAGATAGCTCTCTGGCTGATAATCTAGGCCAGATAAATTGTGTGATGTATTGAAGAAAATGAACAAACAGGAGTATTCACCTTACAAAACATTAATTAAATAGCTTACTAATTAAAAAAAAAACAGCTAAATTCTGAAAGACTGGGCATTCTCCTAGCTGGTAGGAACTTTGGCTTAAGGAAATATCACTAAATTCTACCTGAAATAGTCGAGTAGAGATAATGCATAGAATGTACTTATTCATTATTTGTTGTTGCAAATGCCATCTAATTTTGCTTCAATCTAGAAAACCTTCATCTTCTAAATGAAGCTGTGGTTTGGCTTGGTGATTTGGGCAGGGGCAATTCATACTCTCCTGACTCCTAGTCCAGGGTCCTTTCACAACATACACCAAACTAGCTGTTTAGAAATGGACCAGTGTTCTCACTTACCTAAATATTAGAATCATCTGGAGAACTTAAAAAAAAAACCTAAACTGCCAAAGCCTGACCACCACTGCCAGCCACATTGATACTTTTTTTTAAAGGTTCATCAGGGGTATTTTATGCACTTCCAGGGTTGAGAACTATCCACCTAATTGTTCCTCCGTGTGCAAAGAAACTTTTTGCCTTTGTCCATTACCATATAGCAGCAATTCTCCCTCCACCTCTTCTTCTCAGAGACAATAGACGTGCACCTCACTACACCGCATCTACAAAAGTGCTCTCACCCATCCTCTCCTTAGTTCCATAAAACAAAAGAGGTACACCTTTCTCTGTCAGGCTAATCTCTCTACCTGGCACTGGACTCTTCCCCTCATCTTGTGCCTCTTTAGGGACTGGCTATAGTTATCTGTTTATATATCATATTCATCTTGTTCCCACTTACCAGTTTCTGTGTCATAGTAAACGTGGCAGAGACTTCTAAAAGTCTATTCATTATCCATTCTCACATTCGTACTAACAGAACCTCTCTATTGGTGAAGCAACAATGCATCCCACTAAAAGACACATTTTCTAGTCCTCTTTGCCACTAGGTGTGGCCATGTGACTCGGTTCTGTTCAACAAAATACAAATAGAAGCTGTTAGAAGGGTTTCCAGGAAGTTTTTTAAAAAGAGAGGCAGACAAATAGATAAATCTTTTCCCCTCACCCTCCTTCTTTTTCCTTCCTGACTGGAAAACAGACATGATAGCTAGAGCTCTAGCAACCATCTAGAACCATAAGGTTTCCTGGAGATGAAAACCATGTGCTGAGGATAGTGGAGCAGAAAGATGGAAGAAGGCCATGTCCCGGATGATCTTGAGGAGCTATCCTAGAGCACTTATCTCTACTTTTAGATGAGACTAATGCTTTTAAATCATTATTATTGGTGATCCTGCCATCTGTATCTGAATTAATCATAATGGATGAAATAGGCAATCACAAGTTATTTTTTCAAAGAATGGATGGAGTATGCCTCTAAGGTGATCATATTGTCTCCCAAGTTCCCCTTTTCTGGGAACACCCCTCCACGTGTTCCTTCAGTGTCATCCTGCTCAGCTGGCTGCAGTTGATGGGTGTGAGGTATCCTCATCCAAGGTGGGCCAAAGGTCTGTTCCAGGACTTGTCTCTGGTCATAACAGTTGGGATGGAGGTGCACACCTGACCTAAGCTGGACCCATTAAAGGCTCTCCCTAGGAGTTTTGGAAAAACAGAGACTCTCCAGTGACAGGATTTTAGATGCAAAGTTCAGAAGCTGTTGTCAGTCATGTTCTCCACCATGTGGCCAGAATAAAAGCAGCATGGTCCGCAGACATAGAACAAGAAGAATAAACCAATGAACAGAAAAGGGCAAAGAGGAGAGATGGAATGAGAACCTAAATGCATCTGAATCCCTGTTTTTTTTTTAATGTCTATTTATTTATTTTGCGAGAGAGGGAGAGAGAAAGGCAGAGAGAGAATCCCAAGTAGGCTCCATACTGTCAGCACAGAGCCCAAAGAAGGGCTTGATCTCACGAACCTTGAGATTATGACCTGAAATCAAGAGTCAGACACCTAACCAACTGAGCCACCCAGGTGCCCCATGATTCCCTGGTTTAAATTGTTAGTAAGGTTCAATCACCTTCATGACTTATACAGTATATGAGAAACTTTTATCATAGTCTTTTTTTTGCTTAAGCTTTTTAGAGTCGTATTCCCATTATTTATGATTGAGAATCCTATTATGATCCTCTAGAATTAAAAAGAAAAAGAAAAAAGCTTTGTATTTTGCTCCTAGAATCTATATCATTTTCTTTCAATAATGATTAGCAATGATGGTGTTTGTTTTATCCTGTATACTAATTTACCTGATACTGAATAGAAACTACCTCACAAAGATATAATTAATGTTATTTCCAGTAAATTGTTCCTGGAGTTAAATCTCAAGCCATCCTCACTGTGTCTCCCTAAATCAACTTCTTTGCAATCACAGACAGAAGAATTGGTGATAAATGTAATTCAACTTAAAGAAAATACCATAGACTTAAAAAGCCTATGAAGGTCTACTGACTGCATTACCAACTCATTGCAGATTCTATTTGAAAGACTAAAGTTGAAATCAAGTTCTAATGTTTTTATTTTTATAAATGTTTATAATTGTCTTCTTTCCACCTCAACAATTATGCCTGGATAAAGATATTGCACATTCTCTGAGAAGAAGAAAATCGCTTTCAATTACATGACTGAGTTTCAGAATGTGAGTAAAGTGTGGCTAACCAAAATGTTCAAGTGAACCGATGCAAGTTTCCTTTTCTGTGCCTACATAAACAAAAATCTTTTGCACGGAACCATGTTTTATGTGGTATAACATGTAAAAGAGAAAGCACTTTATCTGTGTTTGCACGGGAATCAGGTAACTTTGTCATAAACTGGGGGAGAAATGACTTAAGTGTCACCTCCCACATCTCCTGGTGTGAACAGACTTAAGGGCTATTAGCTGCCATAACCATTAAACACATAAACTTGACAAACTAAATCTCAGTGCACAAATTGAAAAAAAAAAAAAAAAAAGCATCTGCTATGAATGAGTTCTACAAATTCATACCGGGCTCTTCCCATATATTATTTCACTTCCCAATAACTTTACAGCTGAGGAGACTGAGTCACAGAGATACTGCATCTCTTACCTAGCTTCTGAACATGGGTCACTTCACTCCCACCAGGTGCCTCATTTAGCACTGTGTGCCCTACTCTGAATTCAAGGTAAGGGTGTTGCTGTTTAAATTGCTTCTTTAATATTTCCCATGCAAGGCTGGAATCTTCTTCTTGGTAATAATAATGTGTAAAGCACCAAAAATACAGCAGTTATACCAAGAATATTATAAGCAGCAGGTATGTGTAATAGAAAAATTACAAAATGCACACCTGTAAAATATTTTCAGATCTAAGTCATAATAATCATTTAAAATCTAGACTTGGGGCACCAAACTGTCTCAGTTGGTGAAGCATATGACTCTTGATCTTGGGGTTCCAAGTTCAAGCTCCATGTTGGATATAGAGATTACTTAAAAATAAAACCCAAATTAATTAATTAAAAAAATGAAATCTAGGTCTGACCACCAAATGTATCACATGATCCTGAATTGAATCCTACACCAAGGGCAAGTAAGAGGAGAGATCTGATATCAAGATTATTATTAGAACATTCAACAAAATCTTAATATGAGTGTAGATTATTTTTAGATTGCTGTATCAACATTAAATTTCCTGCATTTGATACCTGTAACGTGAATACTTAAAAATGTATCTTTATCTATACAAAAGCACTCTGGAGTATAACTAAAAGGTCCATAATATATGTAAGCAACCTCTCTTAGATGGCTTAGTAAAATAATTATATCCAACAAGCTTCCAGTTATGGAATGAACAAATCGTGGGAATAAAAGGTACAGCATAGGGAATGTAGTCAATGATGTTGTGATAGCGTTGTACGGTGATACATGTAGTTACACTTGTGGTGAGCACAGCACAATGTACAGAGAAGCTGAATTATTATATTGTATTCCTGAAACTAATGTAACATTCTGGGTCAACTATATTCAGATAATTTTTTTTTTTTTTGGAAGAGAGAAATTGTATCAAGAGAAAAAGCAGAGGGGAAGGAGAAAGGGAGAAAAAGTGACAAAATGTTTTAAAATAATCTGGTAAAAGTATATAGGAATTCTATATATGTATTGCTTTCATGATTTTTCTGTAAGTTTGAAATTATATCAAAATAATAAGGTTAATTAAAAAGGAACACTAGCTTTAGACCTAGAGTTCTGGGCACAGGCTCAGGTTTCCCATTACCCATGTGAGTGACATCTGTCCTTTCACAACACCTCTCTGGACCATGTAAAACACAAAAGTTCTGTTTTAAATGTGAATTGTCATCCCATTATAGGAAACAGCTCAGCCACTCCCTTACACTGGGTAGTTCTGACTTTTTCACTATTACTAACAGTGCTGCAGCTGCATATACATGGTTCTTTGGGCTCAGGTACAAGCTTATCCTAGAGTTAATCCACATGTATCAACTGGGATAAACTCAAGAGTATAAGACGGAGTGAAAAAAAAAAAGCACACTGCAAAAGGATCCATTAATATGATTGCATTTATAAAAATGTTCAGACTTTAAAGTATATCATAAAAATATACAAACATACACTGGGTTGATATATGCCAAATTCACCAGGCAGCTTACCTAGAGGGGAGGACAAAGGAAGTGAAAGTAATGGGGATTTAGTTGTGTCTATAATATTTTATTTCTCAGAGACAGAGAGAGAGAGAGAGAGAGAGAGAGAGAGAGAGAGAGGAGAGAGAGAGAAGAGAGAGGGAGAGAGGGGGGAGAGGAAAGGAAGAGGGACAAAGAGAAAGAGAGAGATAGAGGGAGACAGAGTGTAATAAAAGGATTCAGCTAAAGAACTTCTCAGTCCCTTCCAACTCTAATGATCTATATTCAAGTTAGATTTGTTACCTTAACAAACATTATAAACTTTACTCTCCTTATGAGTGTATGCAGACTTAACATAATTCAATGGGCACATATTGAGAAAATACTTCATTCAAGGCATTGAGCTACCTACCAGGTAGTGAGAGATAAATAAAACTTGGTTTGGAATTCTTTGAAGGAAAAAGGACTCTGACATTGTATTAAATGTTGGTTAATCATTTCCTTGAGATAATGGAACATAAGCTACAACTAAAGGAGAAAATGAATGGGGGTGGGGGTGCAGGGGTAGGGCAGGTTTGGTTGGAAAAATGCTTTTAGCCACGTATTCCTGATGTAAAAACAGGAGCTTTTCATTCTCAGCATTGTTGGCTCAGTGAACTGCCCAAGGAAGTTACAGCCCAGAAGGAAAACATGTTATTACACATTGAAATTGGTCTTTCATTAATAGCTACAATGTTCTGAAATAGCAGAAAACATAAGCAAAGAAAAAATATTTCTGATCCAGGACTGATATCACTTAAAGTAAAATGAAGGGGAAATTTGGTAACTACCCACTGAATCTCTGCAACTTGATATACCAAATAGGATAGTTCATGCAAAAAAAGTACATCTATTGGTGTGTACACACAATTACAGCAAAATGTATCTCTCCACCTCTGAAAGTCAACTTTCATGACCTTATGAACAGGAGTTATCCATCAGTCTCTTTTGGTACTAAAGAGCAGGAAACCTGACTCAAATGAACTTACATGAAAATGGGAATTTATTGGATCAAGCAACTAAAAAGTTCAGGGATAGATTTAACTTCAAGTACACTTTGACCCAGGTGCTAAGGCAATGACATCAAGACTCTCCCTATCTCTTAGCTTGCCTTTCTACAATGTTAGTTTTGTTTTCAGGCTTCATGTGGTGGCCACAAGAACTCCAAACTCAGGTCACTCTACTGCTAGCAGTCCCAGGGAAAAAGAGATGGTCTCAGCTGAGTGGTTCCTACATAAATTCCAATAGTGTGTTGGGCATAACATGCATCACATGCTTATCTCTAAACAAATCAACCACTGTTGCCCCGGAATGCAATGTTCTTGCTGACCAGGCTAAGTCACATGTCCATCAGAGAAGTTGCAGGATGGGGGGAAGATTAGCTTCACTTTCAGCACATATAGGGGATGAGGTGTTCTCAGGAAACACTTCTCATACCTTAATGTGCATTAAGTTGCCAGGGGAACTTTTAAAATACAGATTTCAATTCAGTAGGTCTAGAGAAGCCCCAGAGAGTCTGCATCTATAACAATCCCAGCCATAGGAGACTCCCAAAGAGCATTCTAAATGGCTATTTTAGGATTGTAACTATAGTTAGTTGCAGGCTGGACCAGCTACATAAACAAAGGGGTCTGTGCAAAATGAAAATGTAGGGCTCCTTATTCAACAATTATTAAGAATTTCAAGAAGACAGGGGTGCCTGGATGGCTCAGTTGGTTAAGCATTTGACTTCAGCTCAGGCCATGATCTCACGGTTTTTGAGTTTGAGGCCTGTATCAGGCTCTCTGCTGTCAGTGCAGAGCCTGCTTCTGATCCTCGGTCTCCCTCTCTTTCTCTGCCCCTCCCTTGCTCTCTCTCTCTCTCTCTCTCTCTCTCTCTCTCAAAAGTAAATAAGCATTAAAAAAATAAGAAAAGAGGGGCGCCTGGGTGGCGCAGTCGGTTAAGCGTCCGACTTCAGCCAGGTCACGATCTCGCGGTCCGTGAGTTCGAGCCCCGCGTCAGGCTCTGGGCTGATGGCTCAGAGCCTGGAGCCTGTTTCTGATTCTGTGTCTCCCTCTCTCTCTGCCCCTCCCCCGTTCATGCTCTGTCTCTCTCTGTCCCAAAAATAAATAAACGTTGAAAATAAAAAATAAAAAAAAAAAAAAGAAAAGAAAAGAATTTCAAGAAGACAACAGCAGAGCATTAAATTAGCACAGGGATTTTCTCAGTGTGGAGTCTGTGTAACTGCACGGGTCACACATCCATGAAGCCAGCCTTAAATTGCAGACTTCTTTTTCCATGAGTTTGAGGCTAGAGCAAGATTGCTGTGAATAGTAAGGGAAAGGCTGAGGCAGACCTTGTGATCTTCTCTGCTTTTCTCCCAAACAGACGCAGCTTCATCTCAGCACAAATTTCAGATAACTGAAATTACCCTGAAAACCATGTTCCTGAAACCATATTAGCCTGCTTGTCAAACCCACATATCTCAGTCCACCTCTCATTAGAAGAGCCCTGAAATGCTTACACACCTCCTCAGTTGCCACTGAGCTTACTCCCATGTTAGGCTAGTATTCTTGCTGTGTGTCCCGAATGCATCTTACACTTTCA
>NW_024412388.1:56035877-56058071 GCF_014898765.1 Herpailurus yagouaroundi
CTATCTTCCCTCTTGGACTGTAAGTTCAAGGAGGGTAGGTTTAGTGTTTTTCTTCTTTATCTTTGTGACTCCTTTCTCTAGTACAGTGCCTGGGATAATGTTTTATAAATATCTTAACTGGGTCAATACTTTAATACTATTAGATGTTTAGCACTATTAGATGGGTGAGTGGTGGTATCCCTTTGTGGTTTTAATTTCCTTTTCTCTGATGTCTAATGAGGTAGAACAACTTTTCATATATTTCTTGGCCTTATGAATACCTTCTGTATTAGTCGCCTGGGGCTGCCATTACAAAGTACCACATACTGGGTGGCTTAAACAATGGAAATTTATTTTCCCACAATTTTGGAGGCTAGAAGTTCAAGATCAAGATGTCAATAGGGTTGGTTTCTTCTGAGGCCTCTCTCTCTGATTTGTAGATGTCTGGTTCCCCCTGTTTTTACACAGTCTTCCCCCTGTGTGTCTATGTTCTAATCTCCTCTTCTTATTAGGACACCAGTCATAATGGATTATGGGCCCATCCTAATGGCTTCATTTTAACTTGATTAGTTAATTAAAGACTTTATCTCCAAATACAATCATATTCTGTGGTAACAGAGGTTAAGAATTCTAGATATCAATGGTAGAGCACAATTCACCCCATAACATCCTCATTTGTAGAAATGTCTTTCAAGACTTTTGCTCATTTTTCTTTTGAATTGTCTGCTGCTGGGAGCTATTTTCCTATCCTGAATTCTGTCCTATTAAACCTCTTTTCTCTCTATGGATTCCAGCTCGATGTATGTTAGACCTTTTTATTCTGTTCTATATGTCCTTTATATCTTTTGTCTCTCCCTGCTTTAGTCTGGATATTTTATTCTGACTTGCATTCCAATTTACAAATTTTCTCTGTAGCTGCATCTAGTCTAATATTAAATCAATTCATTCAGTTCTTACTTTGTATTTTTCAGTTCTAGAACTTTCATTTGATTTTTATAGCTCTCAGTTCTCAGCCAAAATTCTCCATCTTGTCATTTAATTACTTAAACATATTCTCCTAGTTATTTTAAAATCATGTCTAAGAACTTCAATATTTGGGGGCACCTGGGTGACACAACTGAATTCAGCTCAGGTCATGATCTCACAGTTCAAGAGTTTGAGTCCCACATCAGGTGAGCATGAGCCTTGCTTCAAGTAAAACACAAGCCCCAGGTAAACCCTGCCTCTCTCTCTCTCTCCCTCACTCTCTGCCCCTCGTAGTATTCTCTCTCTCTCTCTCTCTCTCTCTCTCTCTCACCCTCACTCACTTGCACCCTCTCTCTCTGAAAAATAAATATAATTAATTAATTAATTAATTTAAAGAAAGTAAAAACTCCAATATTTCTATCTCCTGTGGCTGTGTTTCTATTGTCTTTCTGGTTTGGGTCAATTATTATTTTCATAGGCTTCATTATTTTTTATTGAGTTTTAGACATTGTACATGAAGAATTACAAAGGCAATTTGAGGCTCTGGGTTGACTTTTACTTCTGGTAAGAAGTTTGGCCAAAGGTGGCTCATCTTAATGCAATCTGAGATTAAAATAATGCAAAGCCAGGCTGTGGTTCTTATGGAGCCTAATTCCCATTCACATTTACTCCTAGGATGAAGCCCTTCAGAATCTCAAGTGAATGTATGGAGTATTTGCCAGGTAACCTCTGCTGAGCTCAATCTTTCTGTCCCCCCCTTCTTTGTCCCACTCCTCATGGAGCTTCTCAGTCACCACTTTTGTCAGACATCTCTAAAATAGGAAAGAGAGTTGAAATGCCAAACTCCCATTTCTACTGAGTTCTTTTTCTTCCTTGTCTTGGTCCTGCACCTTCTCATTGTCTTCCCTGGTCTCTTGCCAGATGGGTTTGGATGGGAAAAGAAGTAAACAGAATCAGCTTTTTGGAGGCTGACTTTCTCAACATGTTCCACTGTCAGGACATACTGACTGGTCTGCTGAGCTGTGCTCCAGTGTCTCATGGAACCACTGCTATTGCCTTAAGAACAAGGAGCCCCAATTTTGGCTTTCTCTAGCTGGCTGGAGTACACACACCTAGGAACAAGTAAGCCTTAAAAAATATGTTCTCCAGGGGTTCCTGGGTGGCTCAGTTGGTTAAGTGTCCAACTCTTGATTTCGGCTCAGGTCATGGGTTCAAGCTCCACGCCAGTCTCTTCACTAACAGTGTGGAGCCTGCTTGGGATATTCTCTCTCTCTCTCTCTCTCTCTCTCTCTCTCTCTCTCTCTCTCTCTGCCCCTTTCCTGCTCATGCTCTGTCTCTTTCTCTCAAAATAAATAAACTTAAAAAAAATGTTCCCTACAGAATTACTGCTTTGAAGACATTCATTTTCCATGACACCTCAGCCAAATCTATATATTTTTTTAAGTTTATTTGAGAGAGAGCAAGCAGGGGAGGGGCAGAGAGAGACGGAGGGAATCCCAAGAAGGCTCTGCACTGTCAGCACATAGCCCAACATGGGGCTTGATTCCACGAACTGTGAGATCATGACCTGAGCCGAAATCAAGAACTGGACATTTAACTGAGCCACCCAGACACCCCTGTATATGTTTTAAAGTAGATAATAAACTTCATCTTGAAGCTAGGTTTTGGATGTAAGCATAGCCAGCAACATGAGCACTCTGTGTGAGCAGCCCAATGTGACAACTCTGCCTAATAGCAGTTTGGAGAGTGACTGTACTAGGTTGAATAGTGTCCCTAAAATTCACGTCAGCCCAGAATCTCAGAATATGACCTTATTGGGGAAAAGGGTCTTTACAGATGTAATTAGTTAAGATAAAGTCATACTGGGTTAGGGTGGGCCCTAAATCTAATAACTGGTGTCAAAAAGGTCACATGAAGACAGAGACAGAGATTGGATGCTGCCACAGCCATGGAGTGCTGAGGACCGCTGGGAGCCACCAAAAGCTGGGGAAGAGCAAAGAACAGTTCTTTCCTACAGGCTTCGGTCTTTAGAGGCCCACCTTGATTTCAGACTTCTAGCCTCCAGAACTGTGAGAGGATAAATTTCCGTTGTTTAAATCACTGAGTTTGTGGCAATTTGTGACAGCAGCCCTAAGGAACTGGCACAGCGACTAACAAATTTAATCATAAGTTCTCTCATTAGTATTAAACCTGAGACATTGTTTTGATGGTGTGCTCAGGATTTAATTTATAGAGGTGATTGAGTGATGACATGAAGAGGTTAATGCCATTGAGAGAAGCTTTATAACTCACAGTTCCCAAGAGAAGGTGCATATCAGGCCACTTGGGACCACATAGGAAAGATTCAGGATTGGTCAGGAGGCAGAAGGAATAAGGATATAGCATGGCCTAGAGACATTTTTGTGGGGGGTGTGTGTGTGTGTGTGTGTGTGTGTGTGTGTATGCACATAGACACAAGTTTAGAACTGGGATAGTTGGAATAATTTCAGGGGGCTCTGGGCTACAGGGGTAGTCTTTAGTTGTCTGATACCTGGATATGGGATAGTTTAAGGCACGAGAAATTCTGACTTGATGAGTGGGAATGAGATAAAAGTATATGTTTGGAGATATGGGCTTTGGATTAATTGGTGTTATGGACTAAATATTTGTCTCCGCCACCTCCCACCCCAATCCATATGTTGAAGCCCTAATCCTCAGTGTGATGGTGTCTGCAGGTGGGGGCTTTGGAAAGTAGTTAGACTTAGATTAAGGTGGGACTTTCATGATGGAATGAGTGCTCTCACCAGAAGAGGAAGAGAGAGAGATTTGTCTCCATACACATGTACTGAGGAAAGGCCATGTCAGCACACAGTGAGATGATAGCCATAAACAAGCCACGAAGAGAGCTCTCACCAGGACCCAAATCTGCTGGCATCTTGATATTAAATTTCCAAACCTCCAGAACTCTGAGAACTAAATGTCTGTTTTTTCAGCCATCTAGCCCTGTGGTATTTTGTTATAGCAGCCTGAGCAGACTAAGACAGTTGGTTTCTAAGTGAAAGGAGTGTTTTTAGGCAAGTTGTTTACTACCTCAGGAATCAGTTACTCTGAGAAGGGCAGTCTCTCCCTGGGTCCTCAAGGCCCCTAATGTCAAAGCACCATAAAATACAGAAAATGAAAAACATGATTAATACAGACAAAGTCCCCACAAGCAGAAGCAGTATAGAGAAGTTGAGAGAAAAGGAGACAGAATCTGAAATTTCTTTTTTTTTTCACAACCAAATTCATTGAAAGAATAACTTACATTTTTTGTTTATTTCTCATTTCCTCACCAACTACAATTTGACTTTTCCCTTACCTAAAATCTAAAAACTTCCTCTTATGTGGACTTCCTTAATGCCAAATTCAATTAATAATTTCATTTATATCACCTTCTGTGTGAATCCTTTCCTTTCCCCCTGCCTTCCACAGGTAGAATTGGTTTCTTTTTCATTGATGCTCTTTCTGTACCTTACGGAAATTTTTATCAGGCACGTGAAATATTTCATCACACATATTTGCTTATGTATATACTCCCTCTATTAGAATATAAGCTTCCAAACTCTGAGTTTCTACCCAATTTTTAGAACTGCTTCCATTCTTAATGTTTAGAACCTGACACACACAGTAAGTTTCCAATTAACCTTTTACAAATGACTAAAGATATTCCTTCAGCAGAACTTAGCATTTTGGACTGTTCCTTCCCTTCTTAAGCTAGTGCCCCCCCACCCCTTAGTTTCCATAGCCTCATTTTCTGCCCCTACCTCTTACTGCTTCTTGTCTAACTCATATTTTCACATCCTTTAAAGACTAGTATTCCTAAGGGTCCCAAGAACTTTATAAAATCTCCCCGGATAATTTCATATACTTTCATGTTTTCAATTACCACCTTCATGTTGATGACTTTAATATCTTAAGCCTTGGCTAGATCTCGCTTCAAAGTTTCAGTCCTATAATAGCAAGCTGCCTACTAGGCATCCCCCATCACCCCCCCAAAACTGTCTCAAACTCATCATATCCAAGGCTGAACTCATTATCTTCTTTCCAGACCTTGTGCTCAAGTTTCTTTCTTTCATCCTTCCTTCCTTTCTCTCTCTCTTCCTTCCTTCCTTCCTTTCTTTTTTTAAGTAGGCTTCATGCCTGGCATGGAATCCAATGTAGGGCTTGAACTCATGACCCTGAGATCAAAACCTGAGCTGATAAAGAGTCAGATGCTTAACCAAGTGAGCCACCCAGGTACCTGGCCCCTTAGTTTTCTTAATCTCCCAAACCATCCTAGACTCATTCTTCTCTGTGACATTCTGTAATCTCCTGGTCAAGGTTTAGAGTGTGTTCCTAGTTATTTCTTCTCCTCCGCATCTCTCTGCTCCACTTGTAATGTACTCATTCTCTCCTTACTCCAAGTCATTCTCCTCTCTATTTATCTTAAGACTTAGTGACTTAAAAAGAGGATTAGGTCAATGTTTTTAGTCCCTCAATATCCCTCTATATACTTCAGGATAATTACCCTTCCCTAAACATAACATGCCCTTCCTTTATACTCTCCCTGGAAGACCCTTCCCATTTTATCAGGCGGCCAGTCTCCTGTCCATGTAATCATTCAATTAACTTTGATGAGCACTTTCCATGTGCAAAACACTGGGCTCTTGTATCCTCCTTCAAAAAGCTTCCCTGATCTGTCTTCCCATTTCACAAGATAGCTACTTTCATAGAATTTATCAGACTCTATTGTGATTACTTACTTGTATGTCTCTTTTTTTCCTCAGCTTTACTGAAGTATAATTGAAAAATAAAATTGTGAGATATTTAAAGTGTTCAACATGCTGATTTAAGTATACATTGTGAAAGAATCCCTCCCACCATCAAGTTAATTAATGCATATATCACCTCATATTTACCTTTGTGTGTATGTGAGAACATTTAAGTTTACTCTCTAAGCAAATTTCAATACATGTCTCTTATCTCTTTCCTGTGGGGTTTACCATAATGTTCCAACCTATACCAGAGATTTAACAAATTGTTATTAGTGGAATGGATGGCTGAATCTTTCATGGGTCCTCATAAAATACAAATGAGTATCTTCTCAATCTGATTCACCCTACATTTCAGCTCATGTCCCAGCACTCTACCCCATGAATCTTGTTTCACAGAAATTACTCGAAACTTCCCAAGCTCAACCTGTACTTTGTCTACTTATTCTAACCACACTATTCCATCTCCATGGATGGTCTCTCCACACTCTTTGAAACTGCCAAGTTCCTATTCATCCTTGCAGACCCAGCTCAGGTGTTACATCATGTGCAACTCTTTTTTTATCCCTTCAGAATGACTTATTCTTCTGATACCCACAACAATGCATATATTCTAAAGTTTACTCTTGCACATACGCTGTGGGTTTTATTAAAATATATACATATGTGTGTGTGTGTGTGTGTATACACACATATATATCTTTATATTTGTTTTCTTCACCAGAATGAGAAAAGATGGAGGACATGAAATATCTACATATCTTGGTGTTTCCAGAAATTGACACTATAAACCAAATGAACGGTTGAATGGCTAAACAAATGTTCAAATATGGACTTTAGGATTAAATAAGATTAAATTGGCAAAAGAGTAATTAGGAATGTAATACAAAGACAATGAAGACCTAGGCTACAATGAAGACTAGACACTGGTAGTACTGATAGAAATACTAAGAATATCATGGTGGCAAGGTTGAAAGGATTTGACAACCAAGCAAAAGTTAAGAAGGAGAAAGAAAAAAAGTTAATTGTAAGTCAATTTTATTCAGTTATACACCTTTTGAAAATCTGAAGAAAGCTAAGGGCATTCATTCTTTAAAAAAATGTTCATGTGCTCAGTCACAAACCTTTTTGCACATTAAATCAGGAGATTCCCTTACTAAACATCCCCACCTCAACTTCACACACTACTACTTTAAGGTTGTAAGATTGGATGGTTTGGAGGATGGTAACACAATTAACCAACCTATAAATAATGGGAGATAGCCGCTTTAAAGGAGTGGAAGGAATTTGGGTTTTGAGAATACAGAAGACCTTAGAGCATGCATGGTTTTGACATCCTTGGGGAGACCCTTGGGGGGCATAACATGCATAATTTCTAAGAATGCTGAAGCATATTTGAATCCCGAGGTGCTGCTATATAATAGCAAATCTCTCAGAAGTTAGCCCCGCTGAGCACCTAGCAAATACAACTTAACTTCTTTATACACCTTCCCTAACAAAATGAAAAAGATCAGCTTGTGGAATGGATACATTCAAAAGAAAATCATGACTAATTTAAAGGCCAATTTAAATTCCTTAATGTGTATTTATTTATTTTGAGAGAGAGAGAGAGCACAAGTGGGGAGGCACAGAGAGGGGAAGAGAGAGAATCTCAAGCTGGTTCTGCACTGTCAGCACAGAGCCTAACGTGGGGCTTGATCTCATGGTCTGAGCTGTAATCAAGAGTCAGACGTTTAACTGACTGAGCAACCCAGGTGCCCCAAAGGCTAAATTTAAATTATGAATCTAAACAAGCATTTTCTAAGGAGAGAATTAGTAGATACATTCCTTCATCTTGTATATCAAGGTTTACTGTGTTGAGTTTGAAATGCTAATGAGCCACAGAGCCAAGGATGCTCATTAGATGGTTGAAGTAATTACTGGGGAAAAAAAACCCTGAAATTTAGATACTGATTTGAGAGTCATTCCTGCTGAGGAATGAATTTCACATACGAAGTATGAGATTACCAAGTGCGGTAGGTGGCAGGTGGAATTCGAAAATGGCCCCTGGTTCCTGCTCCCTTGTAGTCACACCTTTGTGTACTCATCTTCCCTTGAGTGTGGGTGGAGACTGTGACCTATTTACAACCAATAGAACATGGTAGAGATAAGAGGTTATCACTCCTATAATTATGTTACCTTATATGGCAAATGTGAAAGTATTTTGCAGTTAAGGTCCCTCATCAGGTAACTTTGAGTTAACTAAAAGGGAGATTACCTTGGGGGTGTCTGGGTGGCTCAGTTGATTCAACACCCAACTCTTGATTTCTGCACTATTAGCGCAGACCCTGCTTGGGATACTCTGTCTCCCTTTCTGTCCCCCGCCCCTCTCTCTCTCAAAAATATTTTTTTTTAAAACAAGGAAAATTATCTTGGATTGACCTGATCTAATTAAAGAGGGACTAAATCTAATCAAAGAGGAACTGAGGCCCTCCCTGAGTTCAAAGAGATTCTCTCCTGCTAGCCATCCTGTGTTCTATAGCTGCATGGAAATGAATTCAGCCAACAACTCTGTAAGCTTGGAAGAGGACCCCAAGACTCAGATTACATCACAGCCCTGGTCAACATCTTGACTGCATCCTGTGAGCCCTTGCACAGAGAACCCAGTTGAATTGTACCTAGACTACTAACTCACCAAAACTGTGAGGCAGTAACATCTATTGTTTTAAACTGTTACACTGGTGGCAATTTGTGATACAATGGTAGAATACTAATACACCAAGGGAAGAAGACTACAGAGAGAACCAAAAAGTGACAGGGAAAAGAAATGAAACAATAATCGGTATTAAAAGGGGGTGGCTGCCAGGTGGTATCTTAGTTCGGGCTGCTATAACAAGAATAATGAAGACTGGGTGGCTTAAACAATATTTATTTCTCACTATTTTGGAGGCCATAAGTTTGATATCAGGATTCCAGCATGGTCAGATGCTGGTAAGAGTCCTCTTCTTGGTTTCAACATAATGTGAGAAAGTTTGGTCTCTTCAACCCTTTATAAGGATACCAATCCCATCCTGGGGACTCCACTCCATGACCTCATGCAAACCTAATTATTCCCAAAGGCTCCATCTCCAAATACCATCACATTGGGGATTAAAGCTTCAACATATGAGTCTGGGGTAGAAAAACACAAACATTCTGTTCATAGCAAGTGGAGACTTCCAGATAATAATATAGCAGCTGGCACAGGAAGCTATCTCTAACCCCAAAAATACAGAAATTCTGAATATATTTTTTTAATTGTTTAAAATACAGAGCTAAGCCCAAAGCAGGAAAGCACAATCCCACTGGCCAGAAATGAAGTTAGGCCAAAAGTAAAAGCATCATCAGGGTAAGAGGTAAAACTTAACAGCTCATAGGTTAAAGAAAATACTTACACACCTTTAGGATTAGAGATTTACTATCTCCAAGGAGAATAAGCAGATAGCCTAAGACTCATGATTAATGGAAAGCTTGAATAATCCTATGAATGACATAAGGCTGTCCTGTTAGTGAAAATGGGGCAAGGAAAACTCTGCCAAACCAATAGATTAAGATAATAAAAACAAGTGAGAGATAGAAGACTTAGAAATGAAGAGACAAAGGTTTCATTATTTTTAGGCGATAAACTATAAAAAAAAAGATAAACTATGATAGCCAGTAAGTTATTATAATAAAACTATGACAAAAAGTTATTACAATAATTTATCAAAACAAAATCAGTACAGTGAAGCCATTAATGTCCCTTAGTCCCAGCAATACCTAATTAGAAAATATAGCCAAAAGACTTAATTTATAATAGCAAGAAACAATAAAGTTGGAATCAATATAGTAAGTAACACCAGACCTTTCTGTAGAAGATTTTAAGTAAAAATATCTAAAAATAAATATAGCATAGAATTTGAAATTTTAAAATACAGAGAGAATGAAATATTATTTAAAAATTCCCTACCTTTCCCCAGCCATTCAATTCCCTTCTCCAGAGGTATCCTAGGCATACACAGGCAAACATATTTTTTCCTAATTTTTACAAAATAACAGCATAGTAGAATACTTGGCACCCCACCTTTCTTCACTTATCAACACATCTGGGGAAAACTTCACATCCAGACATATGAAATTGCCTCACTCTTTTGAAGTGGAGCATTGTATTCCATTTACATAATCAATCCTACATAAATGGAAATTGGTACAAACAATGCTGTTGTGAAAAATCTCTGTACCTAAATCATTCCCCATAATTTCATGTGCAAGAATATCTCAAGTTAAAATTGCTAGAAGGGGAATTGTTAAATCAAAGGGTATGCTCATTTAAAATTTTGATAGATAAGCCAAATAGTTCTCCATAAAAGTTGCACTAATTCACATTCCCACCAGCAACGTAGGCCAGTGCCTATTTTCTCCCAATATATTCTTTACCTCAGTGTTAAAAAAAAAATTTTATGTTTGCCAGTATGACAGATAAAAATGGGTCTCATGCAAATGGCAACCACAAAGGGATACTGCTTCACACACACTAGGGTGGCTATAATCAAGCGGACAGATAAGTTTTGATGAAGAACCCTCATACGGTGCTAATGGAAGAAAATTTAAATGATGCAGTCACCTTAGAAAACGGTTTGGCAGTTTCTCACAAATTTAAACATAGTTACTATTTGACCCAGCAATTTTACCCCTAGGAATATACCCAAGAGAAGTGAAAACATATCCACACAAAAATTGGTACACAAATGCTGACAGCTGCATCATTCCACCAAAAGATAAAAACAACCAGAATGTCCACCAGCTGATGAATGGATAAACAAAATGCAGTAAGTATATCAATACAATAGAATAGTATTAGTCAGCCAGGAGTAAGGTAATAACACATGCTACAACACAGATAAACTTTGCAAACATTGTGCTAAGTGAAAGAGGCCAATCACAAAAGATCACATTTGATTCTATTTATATAAAATGTCTAGAATTGGCAAATCTATGGATACAGACAGAAGATAGTTGCCCAGGGTCAGGAGGGACAGAGAGGTTGGAGGGGATGGCCAAAGGTTACAGTGTTTCTTTGTGGGGGGTAAAGAAAACAGTCTAAAGTTGATTGTGATGATGGTTGCACAACTCTGTAAATATACTAAAACCACAGAATTATACACTTTAAATGACTAAATGATATGGTGCATGAACTGTATCTCAATATATCTCATGTTGTTATAAAAAATGGTCTCAGTGTCGTTTTACTTTGCATTGCTATTACTAAGTGTGAATTTATATATTTGCCTTTCACATATTTTCTTCGGTGAATTGTCTTTTATATCCATTACTAGTTTTCTATTTTTTTTTTCCTTACCAATTTATAGTTCTTTGTACACTTTAGCTACATGGAGATGCTTTACAAATTAGCAAAAATTAGAAAGTCGGTATGGTAGGCAGAAAAATGCTACCCTCCCCTCCATCTACATTCTAATCCTCAGAACCTGTGAATAGATTAGGTTACGTGGAAAAAGAGAATTAAGGCGGCAGGTGGAATTAAAGTTGTTAATGAGTTGACCTCGAGAGAGGGAGGTCATCTAGGCAGGCCCAATGTAATCACAAGCATCTTTAAATGTGAAAGAGACAGGCAGAAGAGGGAGTTTCAGAGTGATATAATATGAAAAACACTTGACTGGCATTGCCATATTTAAAGAGGGAAGGGAGCCATGAGCCAAGAAAAACAAGTAGACTATAGAAGCTGGGAAAGGCAAGAAAATGGATTCTCCCTTGGAGTCTCCAGAAAAGAACGCAGCCCTGTCAACATAGTGGTTTTAGCTCAATAAAACCCATTTTGGACTTTTGATCTCCAGAGCTATAAAAATGTGTGTTGTTTAAGTCACCAAGTTTGTAGTAATTTGTTGCAAAGCAACAGGAAAGCAATACAATTGAATAATATAAATCCTGAAAAGAATGAGGAGAAACAGATATCCTCAAGTGTCCCTCATATGAGTGGCAACTGGTACAGCCAATTTTGGAGAGCAATCTTGTACTAAGTGCTGTTGAAGTGTGTACATCACTATGACCTAACACTTCTATTTCTGGGTACACACAGAAACATCCACATACATGCACAAGAAAAATATACAAGGATGTTCATTCATCAGGGTGTTATTATTTTTGGTAGCAAGGAGTTGGAGGCAACCTAGAAGACCATCAATACAAGTACGGATGTGGAAATGTGGGTTATACGTTTGATGGAATACCATGCAGCAAGCAGAAACAATGAACCAAAGCTACTTGTAACAATATGGATTGATCATAATTTTATTTCTCTTTAAAACATGTTTGTTTATTTTTTATTTAAAAAAAATTTAAGTTTATTTATTTTGAGAGAGAGAGAGAGAGAGAGAGAGAGAGCAAGCAGGGAGGGGCAGAGAGAGAATCCCAAGCAGGCTCCACACTGTCAACATGGAGCCCGATGCAGGCCTCAAACTCACAAACCATGAGATCATGACTAAGCAGATAGCAAGAGTTGGATGCTTAGCAACTGAGCCACACAGACATGCCTCTTTAAAACATGTTTAAAGAGGATTAAAATTCTCTTTAAAGATGTTTTAGGAGAAAATTTAAAACAGTACAAATTTATAAAATAACATTTTAAAACACGGAAATATTACATACTTAACACAGATTCATATGTATATAAATAAACACAAGGAATATGGATTGGAAAGACATGTAAATGAGAGCATCAATGGAATGGGAAGGAAAATAGAACAGGACATGGAGGACAGGTGCAGGGGGCACGGTGAGGGGGGAGACAAAACAGAAGTTAACAGGGCATATTGACTAGTCTCACCAAAAAAAGAAAGAGCCTAAAATCAGAAATAAAAGGGTAGATGTTATAACTGATAACAAAGAAATACAAAGGATCATAAGAGACTACTATGAATAATTATATGCCAAAAATTAGACAACTTAAAAGAAATGGATAAATTCCTTAGAAACATACAACCTACCAACACTCAATCATGAACAAATAGAAAATCTGAATGACTAATTACTAGTAAGGAGATTGAATCAGTAATCAAAACCCTCCCAATAAAGAAAAGTCCAGGACCAGACGGCTTCACTGGTGAATTGTAACAAATACTTAAAGAATGCCAATCTTCAAATTCTTCTGAAAAATAGAAGAGGAAGGAACACAGTCAAATTCATTTTATGAGGCTAGCCTTACCCTGATACCAAAATGGGACAAGGCTACTAAAAGAAAATTATAGGCCAATATCCCTGATGAATATAGATGTAAAAATTTCTCAAAATATTAGGAAACCAAATTCAACAATACATTAAAAGGATTGCAGGCATAATCAAGTTAGATTTATTTCAGGGATACATGGAGGGTTCAACATCTACAAATCAATGAATATGATACACCACATTAACAAAATGAAGGATAAAAATCATATGATCATATCTTAATAGATTCAGGAAAAACATTTGACAAAATTCAAGACCCATTCATGATTAAAAAAAAAACAACTCTCAACAAAGTGGGTATAAAAGGAGCAAACCTCAGCAAAATAAAGGTCATAAATGACAAGCCCACAGCTAACATCATACTCAATGGTGTAAAGCTGGAAGCTATCTTTTAAGATAAAAAACACAAGAATGCCCACTATCACCACTTTTATTCAACATAGTACTAGAAGTCCTAGCCAGAGCAGTTACACAAGAAAAAGACACAAAAGACATCCAAATTGGAAAGGAAGAAGTAAAATTGTCTCTACTTGCAGATGACCTAATATTATATATAACACCCTAAAGTCTCCACCACAAAGCTGTTAGAACTAATTAATAAATTTAGTAAATTTGCAAGATACAAAATCAATGCACAAAATTCAGTTAGGTCTCTATATGCTATCAGAAGGAAAACAGTCCCATTTACAACTGCATCTAAAAGAATAAAATACCTAGGAATAAATTTAACCAAGACCTATACATTGAAAATTATAACATTGGTGAAAAAAAATTCAAAAAGACACAAATAAGTGGAAAGATATTCTGTGCACATGGATTGGAAGAATTAATATTATTAAAATGTCCATCCTAACCAAAGTAATCTATGGATTCAATGCAATCTCTATCAAAGTTCCAATGGCATTTTTCATAGAAATAGAACAAATAATCTTAAAAATTTTTAATTTATATGGAATCACAAAAGACTCCAAATAGCAAAGCAATCTTGAGAAAGAAGAACAAAGCTGGAGATATCACACTTCCTGATTTCAAACTATATTACAAAGTTATAGTAATCAAACATAAATGGACAGCCACATCCAAAAGAATAAAACAAGACCACTATCTTATACCATACACAAAAATTAACTCAAAATGGATTAAAGACAAATATAAGACCTGAGACCATAAAATTCCTTGAAGAAAACATAGGCAGTAATTTCCTTATATTGATCTTGGTGATGATTTTTTGTATTTGATACCCAAAACAAAGGCAATAAAAGCAAAAATAAATAAGTGGGACCATATCAAACTAAAAAGTTCCTGCACAGCAAAGGAAACCATCAAAATAATGAAAAGGCAACCTACTGAATAGGAGAAAATATTTGCAAGTCACATATCTTAAAAGGGGTTAATATCCAAAATATATAAAGAACTTATACAACTCAGTAGCAAAAAACAAACAAACAAAACACAACATCAACAACAACAAAACCCAAAGTCTGATAAAAAAAAAAAAAATTGGCAGAGTTGCTGAATAGACATTTTTCCAAAGAAAACAGAGATGTCCGACAGGCACATGAAAATGTATTCAACATCACTAATTATCAAGGACATTCAAATCAAAACCATGATGAGATATCACTTCACATATGTTATAATGGCTATTGTAAAAAAAAAAAAGAAATAACAAGTGTTGGTGAGGACTGGAGAAAAGGGAACCCATGCACGTTATTGGTAGGGATATAAATTCCCATACTATGGAAAATAGTATGGATTTCTTCAAAAAATTAAAAGTAGAACTAACATATGATCCAGTAGTTTTATTCCTGAGTATTTATCTGAAGGAAACAAAGACACTAACTCAAAAAGATATCTGCACCCCATGTTCACTGCAGCATTATTTACAATGGCCAAGATATGGAAGCATCCTAAATGTCTATTGATGGATAAATGGATAAAGAAGTTTGGGTACACACACACATCCCAGGAAATTATTAAGTCACTTGCAACAACATGAATGGACCTTGAGGGCATTATGCTAAGTGAAATAAGTCAGACATAAAGACATATTATATGATCTCACATACACATGAAATCTAAAAAACAAACCAACGCTGAACTCATAGATACAGAGAACAGATTAATGGTTGCCAGGGGCAGGGAGCAGGTGGTGGGGAAATGGGTGAAGGGGGGGTCTAAGGTACAAACTTCCAGTTATAAAATAAATACATGCTGGGGATATAATATACAGCATGGTGACTATAGTTAATAATACTTATTGTATATTTGTAAGTTGCTTAGTTAGTAAATCTTAAAATTTCTCATCACAAGAGAAAAAAATTTGTAACTATATGTAGTGATGGATATTAACTAGACTTATTGGGATCATTTTGCAATATTTACATATATTTAAGCATTATCTTGCACATCCAAAACTAATATGTAATGTGTCAATTATATCTCAATAAAAAATTACAAACATGCACTTTCCTTTATGCTGAAAGTGTATTTCCAAAAGTGTATCCCATGAAATAGTCACACATGTTCTTAAATACATATATAAACTATGTAAACAATGTTTCTTGCAATATCATGTGGAATAATAGAAAACTACAAATAAAATATCCATTAAAAATGGAAATAGTTCATGAATTGTGGCCTATTTGTACTACATATGTGATGAAGTTGTTTAAGAAAAGCATGAGGTAGACTTATACACTCTAACGTGGAAAAAACTCCAAGATGCATAATAATTCAAATAAAGGAACAATGAATGCACATCCTATAGTCCCAAATACACTCACACAAATCAAGGTGTATGTTTGTTAATACAATGAATAGAAAGTGGGTGTAGAGATTAGAAATTGTTTAACAGTAGACCCAGGTCAAAGTTGTGTTTGCTTAAAACTTTGCATAAATTGAAAAAATAGAAAGTGTCACTCTCAAAGTGTGGTGTAGAAGAACTGATGGAGATTATGAGAGAATCTAAATCTCCCTAAGCCAAATGTTGACAATTGTTGAGTTTGTGATAGAGCTGGGGGAAGAGAGATTGTTCATATTGTTTTCCACACTTTTGTATTCTTGACTCTCAACCAATAAAAATAAAAAGTTATAGTGATGTATTAATTATAAAAAAAGGGAAGGGACAGGACTTTAAAAGACAATTGTATGCTGTGTATTCCATATACTAACAATTATACTCAACACAATTCTATGCATCTAGGGCAGAGTCAGCAAACATTTTCTGTAAAGGACTAGATAGAAAATATTTTAGCCTTTGTAGGTCACATAACATTTACCATTTCTAGGGTTCAGTAAAAGAAATTACTAAATGGGCAAATAAGCCCACTAAATGGGCAAAGAGTCACACTTAATGTGACTCATAAGGAGAAAAATTGGACAATATAGATAAACCTAGAAATAGCAGAGATAATAGAAATAGAAGACAACGACTTTACTACTATTATAAATGTAATCAAGGATTTAAAGGAAAAACTGATAAGCGATTTGGAAACATAAAAAATAACCAAATGGAACTTGTAGAACTGATAAATATTTTAACATCTTGTATGAAACTAACTGAATGCATTTAACAGATTTGGCACTGAAGATACAAGAGCAATAAATAAACTTGGGGAACCTGGATGGCTTAGTCAGTTAAGCATCTGACTCTTGATTTCAGCTCAGGTCATAATCTCACGGTTTGTGAGAGCAAGCCCTGTGTCAGCACAGAGCCTACTTGGGATTCTCTCTCTCCTCTCTCTCTGCCCCTCTCCCTGCTCATGCTCTCTCTCTCTCTCTCTCTCTCACTCAAAAAAAAAAAATATTTTTTTAAGAACAATAAACTTGAAGACACAGCAATAGAAACTATCCAAACTAAAGCAAAGAGAGGAAAAAAGCTAGGGGTGGGGGGGAAGGAGCAGAGCCTCAGTGAACAATATAAAGCACTCTAAAATTGTGTAATTGGAATCTACAAGCGGGGACATTAGAAACATTTGAAGAAATAATACCTGAAAAGTTTTCCAAAGTCAGCAAAAACTAAGAAAGAAAGAAAGAAAGAAAGAAAGAAAGAAAAGAAAAACACCACAGATCTGACAAATTTAACAAACAGTAAGCAGAATAAATACCAAGGAAACCACATGACAGCATATCAAAATATAATACTGAAAATCAGTGATAAGATTTTGAAGGTGTTGAGAGAAAGAAAGACATTACATACAAGAGAATAAGGTGAGCGTTCCACTGACTTCTCATCAGAAACAATGCAAGCCAGAAGACTGTGGAATAATATCTTTAATGTGTAGGGAAAAAAAAGCTGTCATTTCATACACAGTAAAAAAATTTCTTCATAAATGAAGGTGAAATAAAAACATTTTTAGACAAACAAAAGCTGAGAAAATTTGTCACTAACATATCTGTACTACAGGAAATGTTAAAGGAATTTCTTTAGACAAAAATGAAAAGATACCTTGTGGAAACTTTGATCTATACAAAGGAATGAAGGGTTCTGGTAAACACAGCTATGTGGGAAAATGTAGAAAACCTTTGTTTTCTATTTTTAAATTTCTTTTAAAAAGATAAATAGTTAAAACAGAAGTCGTAACAATGTATTGTGGATTTATATTATATCTGAAAGTAAAACGGACAGTGAAAGAGCACAGAAGATGTGAAGACAGAAGTATATTGTACATTTCTTACATCATATGCCATTTGAAGATACACTGAGATAAATTAATTATACATATTTGTAAAAAACTATCAGACATATGAAAAGATGTTTGTAGTGAAGTATGTACAGCTTAAAATGAGATTCCATTTCTCATCTATTGATTGATAAACATTACAGAATATAGACAGCATTCACTGTTACTGATAATGTCGAATGCTGTAGGAGTGTGAATTACTACAGTTAGGATAAAAACCTGGCATAATCCATTAAAGTGGAAAAGCTCATACTCTGATTCAACAAACCACATGTGAGATTCTATTACACACAAATAAAATTTCTGTATATCTGTATATATGCAAAAATATTTGCATATATTCACTTATTTTGGTGGATATCTTATATTTTTGTTTGGGGGGAAAGTGAAAAAATAAACCCTGAAGATCTGTAAATAAGAGAATCATTAACCAAATCTTAGTGCATACACAGTATGGAAAATTGTAGCTATTGAAAACATAATTAGATCAATGATGTGTTATGGAATGTTTATGCCATATGGTAAAGAAAAACAAACCAAAGATAGATGGATAGATGGATGAATAGCATGACTCAATTTTAATTTCCAAATAGAGGGGAAAAAAGTCTGTCATGTTTTTACACATCTGTAAAAGCATGAAGAAAAATGTGGAAAGATTCTCACAAAACTATCACTGGGGAAAGAGATTGGAGGGAAGAGGACAAATTATTAAAATCTCATATTACTCTGTTGTGTTTGACTTGCAGGAAAGGACACTTAATTGAGATTCTTTCTGTCCCCATTTTAGCAGAGAGCCTATAGGCCAAAATCAAAAATTCTAACACATCACCCAGTAGACACCAGCGCTTCAGACTGGTGTCTTCTGGCATCTCACATGTTTCTCCTTGCCAAAGGGGAGCATTCTCTGTTCCTGTTCCACAAGTTTACATTGTGGGTGGGGTGTGGGGTACAGGTAACACGTGTTTTGGGATTACAGGCAGAGGAGTTATAACCCACTAGGTAGCCACTGCTGCTCACTACCCAGAGGGCTTGGCTCTGAGCTGGATGCAGTGACAGGACAAGATTTGGGCTGTCTCACTCGAGAAATCAGAGATTATCTTCTATATATGGGAAGCATGGAGCAAAGGTGTATTTGGAGCCTCAAATAATGAAATACAGAACAGACTGCTAATGTTCACCAAGCATCCATGTTCCAGAGTGTTCTTCGTTAGGCTTTTATTGAAGAATTCTATAACTAACTAAAGGAACATATGTGTGGTTTTATGTAGAAATATTTGTGAGAAATTTGTCTTTTATGTGAACCATTCTTCTCTTTATAAGAATCTACAAAACACTTTCTTTTGGGCCACCAAAGTTCTGCCCCTGATGACATGGTTACGAGCCATTATATTATGGAATCTGAATCCTGTAACTCATATGTCTCTTAGATTTAGCTGCTGAGAATAGCAGAGCCAGATTATGAATCAAATTTATATTGTGTGGGACCCTGTAGCTGTCAGTGTTTTAAATTTGCCTCCTGTCTCACTGTACTCTTTAACCTTTCCTTTCATTTAATAGGGCCTATGGGCAACCTAGAAACCTCTTGAAATTGCACTGCTCTTATCCAAGACATGGCATTTTCCATGTGGTTTATTCATCTGTAAACAACATCTGTGCTTGCTAAATGTCAGTTGTGGAAAAGTTACAACTCTGCATTTCAAGAATCTTTGGGGATTACTAATAATCTAAGAATCTTATACCATGGTATTTTATATAAGCCTTTCAACATATGACATTACAGGGGCACCTGGGTGGCTCAGTCGGTTAAGCGTCCGACTTCAGCTCAGGTCATGACCTCATGGTTCATGAGTTCAAGTCCCACGTTGGGCTCTGTGCTGACAGCTCAGAGTCTGGAGCCTGCTTCAGATTCTGTATCTCCCACTCTTTCTGCACCTCCCCCTCTCAGAGTCCATCTCTCTCTCTCTCTCTCTCTCTCTCTGTCTCTCAAAAATGAATAGACATTAAAAATAAAAAACATATGATACTACAAGTATAGGTAGGAGTTATATCGGTGTCCTTTAAGTGTACTACTTCGGACAGATGAATGAAATTAACAAATGAAAACTTTTAGAAATGAAATTTGTGTGAAGTTGAAGCAGCAAGGATGAATAATTAATCTTAGATTCTGATCTTATTAAAGTAAAAGGTTAAAATATATTGTCAAAACTTCCTTACCAAGCTTAACTGGTGCCAGCATCTATCTGATGCACTAAATCACTGTCTTAATACTTAGTCTGACAAATGACACACAGTTGTCATAGCACAGTGTGTGTTAAATATTTTTAGGACTTTTGGTATCAACAATGAAACAAGATAGACATGTAAATGAGTGGAAAAGTACCAGAAATGGAAACCGAACTAGTATTTCCTAGAAAAGTCTTTGTCGCTGTCACTGTGGTTATTCACTTAATTGAGCTTTTGATTTGCAAGTACAGTCATCTAGCTACAGCCTTACAGAAGGCCATTTCACACCCATAGACTTAATCATATTAACAGTCATAGGTTGATATTTTGGTTTCTATGTTAGGCTCTTGCTTCATTAGGCATTCTCCACCATCTAGGGCTTATTCTCAGAAACACAGAAGCAAGATTCTTTTTTCCCTCTAACTAGACAGGCAGCTACTAACAGACATGCACCTACTAGGGAAACTCCAAGATACTAAAAGAAGAAGGAGGAAAAGAAAGGAAGAAAGAAAATAAAAAAAAAACCTCTACAGTCTATCAAATAAATAAGTTAAAACAGAAAAACAAAAGGCCTCTATAGAGGGGCAGATTCCATATGGAAGAGTCACTGGTTTGCCAAGAAAAACTACATATAATTTTCCAACTACTTTTTTTTTAACTTGAAAATTTTGAAGATTGAACGCCTATAAATTTTGTTGACTAAAGAGAGTGAGGTCTTTCCAGGACAAGTCAATTCAGCGCAATAAACATTTGTTGAGTACCTCTCATGTGCCACTCATTGTGCCAGGTGCTGGCGATAAATGAAGAAGCAAGACACATGTGGTCCTTGCATTCATGGAGTTTACAATGCAGGGAGGATGCATGAAGGATGAGAGAACTGCTGTTATGAAAAACTATTAGCACAAGTCTTCCCTCAATGTTTAACCCTAATTGAATGACAGAGATGGACTTAGATGATACCTTCTCTAATAATATTTATGTAAGAATGGTCATCTTGTTTATTTGCATCTAGGAAAAAGAAGAGAAAAAGGAAGGCTATTGTTGCCTGCATCTTATTTGTATTCTCATAATTTGTTTTGTTTGCTTAACAATCGGATTCAAGTCCTTTCTCCAATACCTTCATCCATGCTCCTAAAGAAGACGGCTCAGGTGAATTTGGAACACCATCTCATATCTGATTTAGCAATTTTGTGACATGCTGCGATTAGAACATTTTAGATTGTGCACTCAAGGAAAAAGGAGATTAGAAAACACATTGTCAATATATGTTTAGTTGTTTTTTCACTTACTTACAAATTTTGTATACACATAAATACGCATTGCAAATATATATTTACTATATTCAGTAAGATGTACACAAAAATATAAATTAAACTTTAAAATGAAATAAAGAGTAAAATAAAATTTGAAATAGTTTATTAACAAAATAAAAGCCTTTCTTTTCATGAAAAAAAAAACCACTGAAAAAATAAGCTAATCCATGAATTGTACAAGCTCATTATTAACATTTGGTTACCGTATTTTTATGATCTCTATATTGATTAATTGTCCTTTCAAACTAAGCAGAAGCTGCATTTTCCTATTTTTTTTAAAAAAAATGGTTTAAAATTTACTGAACTACTCAACTGAAACATTGAAACAAGACAGCAAATTGTTTCCAAGGCTTCTTAAGTACTTCTTTTGTAGGTGACAAACATAATTTTACCAATCCACCCCCACCCCCACACAATTATGGCAACATTTTGAAATACTGTACTTGTTTTCAAATGTTCCCTTAATAGCACTTTTTCACTCAGTGTTAAAATATTATCTTTATCGTGAAGGGACAAAAAAAAGCCTGTGATTTTTTTTTTTTTCCGAAAAACCTATTTGGTAACATGCTACTGATAGATGCATAACATTACAGAACATAACAGCAAATTTAGAACATTTACCTTTTTTGGTGAAAAAGATAAAAAAAAAACCTCAGTTTTAAGGTAACTCTTTTGACTTTGTTGCAAATGATTTCCACAACCATTCACCATCTCATTACACAGTAATGTTAAGGTTCTACAATTTAAAATGTTTGTTTTTATCCATTATTTATGGAGACAAATTGCTGAAGTGTGTAAATACCACCATATGTCACCGTCTCATAAAAACAATCCAGGGTACGTTGTTGATTCTAAGATGTTCATTTTTCATATTTAATGTCTCCAATAATGGGGAGTTTTATGCCTACTGCCCAGTTTGGTGAGGGGGCTGGTTCTGAGCATGCCCAGCTAACTTAGGTTGGTTTTGGTGGCCTGGAAGAATACCCTAGAGACAACACTGGGACACTGTTAAGAAACGCT
>NW_024412388.1:56058471-56119296 GCF_014898765.1 Herpailurus yagouaroundi
GGGTCGACCAGCCGCACGTGGCGGGGGCGGCGGCAGCAGGGCGCGCGCTGGCGCCGGGACGCCCAGGGCTAGAGCCACACGTGCGCCCCGAGCGCGAGCGCCGGGGCCGCGGGGGCCTCGCCAGCCCCAGCCCCGCCCTCATACCGGCGACGCGCGGTGAGTGACCAGGGGCTCGAATGGGGTGGGGGCGCCGGGGACCCCGGGACACGGACTTAGCTGGGTGTCTGAATGCCCGGGCTTCGTGCCTCGCCTCTCCCGGGGCATTGGGTGCGGCTGGGAGTTCTCCTCGTCAAGGTTCTCGCTCTCTGGGTGCTGATGTGCATTTGAGGGTGCCAGGTTGGGGTTCGGCCAGAAGGAGGGGAGAGGGCGCTCAGGCTGAGTGAGCCTCACGGGACGCAGAATGGTGGGTGTGTGGGGCAGGGAGGGCTGGCATCTGGGGAAAGGGCTGAAGGCACGACTCGGGGTCCAGTGTTGGCGTGACTCGGGCTAGAAAATGGGCCTTTTCTAAGGCATTGCAGTCTTAAGTCTCGCGTGGTGGGTGTACTGTCCCATCAGCAGCAGCACTTTCCCATAGACACACCTGGAGTCCCTACCTGGCGCGTTAGCTGCTCGTGGAAGGGCAAGCCCAGCCCACTGGCTAGCCACCGGCCAGACTCAATTTCCTCATTTGAGGAATGTCTTTGGGAAGGCTCTTCTCAGCTGGTTAGGGGGCACAAGTATAAGCATTATAAGAGATTAAGTATCTGCATGATTAGATGGACATCTTAAACTTCATAACCCAGAAACATACAAAAGACTTTACCCAGGTATGTCCAGAGAACAGGACAAAATTAATCTTTATCCCTCACCTCTGGATAATTGTTATAATCCCTTGTGTGTATATCCTCTGTAGATAAAAGTCTTTGCTGAGCCTCTACTATGTACCTGGCCTTTGAGTGTATTTTGTGATCCTTTATAATTCTTTTAAAAGTAGGTGAAGTGGCTATCAGTGTTCTCACTTTACAGATACGGAAACTTCCCTGCTTTCACAGAGATGGTGAGTTACAAGTTCCTGGCTCCAAACTTCGTGCTTCTTGCTGGCTCATAACATTATATCCACTTCCACTTGGACAAACATTATATTCTCATTGCCCATTAACTGGAAATGGTACAGTGCCCTGTTTCTCTGTCCAACATATAACCTTAGTGGCTAAGAGCTGACACTCGTTCCGCATTGTAAAGTAAAATCCTCAATCATTACCAGTAGTACTTTGTTAGGCATGAAACACTCTATAAGAGTCTGCAACTTTCTTTGTTGATGTGTCTTGTTTCTTGAATGTCATGATGATTACATAGGACGGTCAGTTTCCAAATTTTGGCAAGCTCTGAATCATGTGTTAGAATGAGTTTCAGGGTGAAAAAAATTCTAAAGCATATGTAAGGTTTTTATGGGAGAAGAATCCTCTCAGTATAGTAGATTTTGCACATTATTTCTCAAGTGTGGACTTATTTTTGTATTAGTATACCTGCTTTGTCCTCTGGCCAGTTATCTGTCATCTTTGTAATTACACTCACAGCACTGCTCTCAACTTCTACATGTAAATTTGTGCAGACCCATGTAAAAAGAAAGCCCAATCCCAAAGAAGGTTTGTCCAGTGCCTTTTGTTCTTGGAATCTTGTGGTGCTCTTTGCTAATGGAAACAATGATTTTTTTTAATACAAATATGTATTGAACAGCTATTATGTTCAAGACATTGTGCTGGTCACTGTAGAAATATAAAGAAATGTAAGACCCAGTTCCTGTCCTCAAGAAATGAAAACTGTTTGAGAAGACAATAATTATGAGAACACTTAGTATGTCATGGGTGATAGGTGGCATAAAGTCACCTATTACAAGGAAGGTATGGGATCTAGCTTTAATCAAATTAATCTTTCAGTGATGAGTCAGATGAATAGGCAAAGAGAAAGGTCAAAAAGCAAGCCTGTCCAACAATTCTGATAATATCCTTGAAAAGTAGGTGATATTATCCTTTTTTCTTATAATAATAAAAGCAGATAATATTTATGGAACTCTTGATATATACCAGGCACTGTAATAAGAGCTGCTCATTTAATCTCCACAATAATCTTGTGACGTCGGTGCTATTTTTATTCTCATTTTACAAATGAGGAAACTCAAGTATGGAAGGCAGTTCTAATTTATCTAATTTTGAATTTACTTCTGGGTTTTCCTTTTTTTTTAAGTTTGTTTTGAGACAGAGAGAGAAAGTGGGGGTGGGGCAGAAAGTGAGGGAGAGAGAGAATCCCAAGCAGGCTCTGAGCTGTCAGCACAGAGACCGATGCAAGGCTCCAACTCCCGAACCGCCAAATCATGACCTGAGCTGAAATCAAGAGTCAAATGCTTAACTGACTGAGCCACTCAGGTGCCCCACTTCTGGCTTTTCTGTGTTAACTTGGTCAACTTGAGGATTTCCCACCTGTAGCATAGAGATACCAATAGTTTATATAGCAGATGATCTAATATTAACAACTCAAATGTATGCTCTGCATCGTGATAAATTGCTAAGTAAATGCCTGTAAAAGATGATGAAGATTAGAATCTTAATTTACATCTCTTTTACAGTGATATGCGCAGGAAAAGGTAAACATTGAGTAAAACATCAGGCAGAGATGTTGAGACATGGAGTTGTTTGTGTAGAGACTTCACCTGAATTTTTCATTTATGTTAGAAACCTTTAGGAACATTGTGGAAAGATGATCACTAGTCTCAGTTCACCCCACCCCCTGGCAGTGTGCCTCCAATTATCTTTAATTGTGAAATTCCTAGAAAATTCTTTAAACAAAGTAATTGTAATGTGCTTTAATATTTTTGATGCCTCGTAGCACTTTATGAAAAGACTCCATGGTTGAGGTTACAAGGTGAAGCAAAGCTTGCCAGAATCCAAAAATAATAATACCCAAGATGCAAAGGTGAACCCCCCACCCTCTGCCACTGTCCATAAATAGAGACTTCAAGATTGAGGAAGACCAAGGAGAAACCCTTCCAATAAACTAAGGAAAAAAAGTTAGTAAAAGAAATTTAATTTTCTCAATAAATGTCAGTTGCCATTTTTCAAACAAGGAAAAGAGGCTTTGAAATGTGAAGTTACTTGGGATGGTGACACAGGTAGAAATGGAGGAACCAGGCACCCAGGCCTCAAGCCCCAGGCACCATGCTCTTCCCAGTACATCATCCTTCCTGAAAGACAATGACTTATTTTATTTATAGCTCTAGAAGGATACGGAGGGTGAAAATAGAGAAGGTTGGATTTTTTTTTTAAGTTTATTTATTTATTTTGAGAGAGGGAGAAAGAGCACAAGTGGGGTAGGGACAGAGAGAGAGGGGAGAGAGAGAACCCCAAGCAGGCCCATGCTGTCACCACAGAGCCTGATGCAGCGCTTGAACTCATGAACCATGAGTTCATGACCTAAGCTGAGATCAAAAGTTGGACACTTGACCAACTGAGCCACCCAGTTGCCCCAAGAAGGTTGGATTGTTAAAACTTAACAAGTGCAGGGCATCTGGGTGGCTCAGTCGGTTATGCAACCAATTCTTGGTTTTGGCTCAGGTCATAACCTCATAGTTTGTGAGTTCAAGCCCCGTATCGGGCTCCTCACTGGCAGCACGGAGCCTGCTTGGGATCCTCTCTTTCCTTCTCTCTCTCTCCCCCTCCCCTGCTCATGCCATCTCCGTCTCTCTCAAAATAAATTTAAAAACTCAAAAAAAATAAAAACTTAAGTGGTATGAAAATTGTTGGCTTGTGGAGCTAATCAAAGAAAGAAAACAGGAAACAAAGCAAATAACACCAATTGACTTGAGAGTACCTTATTTCTTCAGGACTCCATCCATGTCTTGTTTCTTTTATTTCTTTTTTGTAGTTCTCTACAAAATGAAATCTCTACAAAATGAAATGCTTGTTCAATTTATAAGACAGTTCACAGTACAAATGATTCCAGGGTTGAGATAAGATTCCCTTATGCCCTTTAAATTAATTTATTTATATGCAGTATTTCAAGAGTCTGTCTATTATGTCCAGTGTGATATATCTGAAATGGAAATAAAGGCAAATAGAATTAACAGAAGAACATTTCAGAAAAATATAAAAGAAGGGGAAAATGTGTAAAGGAACTTTTGTTAAGAAAAATGATGAAGAGGTCATAAAGAGGGAAAGAAGAAAACCCTCCAACAGAATTTAAAAAAAAAAAAAAAAGGACCAACACTTCAGAAACACTTCAGAAGTCTCCTGCTTTCAAGCAAGAAAAGAATGTGCCTACGTATTATAGGTAAAGTTAGGAGTACAAATGCTTACCAGTGAGACTGGAGGAAATTCTAGGGAGCCTCAGCTGCTCTCGAGAAAGGAAAACAGTGTCTGTCTAGTTTGTTGATGTAAAGTGTGTTGGGGCTATTGGGTAGAAAGAAGAAAAAGCAGAGAGGTTTAAGTTGATGTTACTTTCCTTGCCAGTCACATCACCTAACATGACATGATAAGGAGACTGATTTGATGATCAGGGTCAGACAGCACAGCATTTGTCCATGTTAGAGCTTGTGAGATTTTTTTCACCAAATGGCAGACTCAGAAGGAAAAAGGAGATAATGCTTCAGTCAGGAGACTGTTCTTTTTCATGACTTAGCTCATGAAAAGTCATGGAGAAGAAGGTTGACTCCAATGGCTAAGTTGCAAGCTTGCTACTTGGTGAATTTGATTTTCCTTTTCCATCATCCTAGTGGAATAGATCATTAGAGGTGGTTACATATTGTCTCTATACTGTTTTTGTATTTGTTTGTCTCATTCTCTTTTGAGGAAGGGAAGGGGGCATCAGAATGATTCAAGCTGTGAAGATTAAAGCATAAGGCATTATAACTGCTTTACTAGTGGGTATGATAAAGAATGCATGTAATGTGCATTGTGCCTGGAATATAGTAAGAAATCAATAAACTAGGCATTAGTTTTGACGGTAGAATTAACATTAGCACTATTTTTACTATTACGCTGCTACTGTTGCTACTAATCAGAAGCAGTCTCACATGCTTGCAGTAATGTTAGATTAGAAACCAGAAAATCTATGTTCTGATCTCGATTCTGCTATTAATAACATTTGGCAAGTCCCCCTCTTTTCTCTAAACCTTGACTTATCTATCTGTAAAATGGGGAAGGTGAAATATATAACCTCCAAAGTGTTGTCTTTGTACTGAGATGCCACCACTAAGACATGTCTATAAGTAGCTTTGCCAGCAGAAGGGAAGGATTTTGTACTCCACCTCATTGAGTCAACTGGGTAATTAATAGTATGCATTTGTAAGAGAGTCAACCTTGATAGACATCTAGAACATCATTTGGTTGTTCTGCAGTGTCCCAGACTGAAATGTCAGCTGTTGGAGGGTAAGAGCAGCAGGATCATGGCAGTGACTAGCTAACCTTTGAAGTGCCTTCCTCCTCTGACTTATTCAAGTATTTGATACTAGGGTTAAGAATAAAGATAGCCTCAGGGCACCCAGGTGACTCAGTCAATTAAGCATTGACTTCGGCTCAGGTCATCATCTTGAAGTCTGTGAGTTAGAGCCATGTGGGGCTCTGTGCTGACAGCTCAGAGCCTGGAGCCTGCTTTGGATTCTGTGCCTCCCTCTCTCTCTCTGCACCTCCCCTGCTCTCTCTCTTTCTCTTTCTCTCTCTCTCTCTCTCTCTCTCAGAAATAAACATTAAAAAAAAAAAGAAAGATAGCCTAGCATATGATTTTTTTTAAACCTAGTTTTACAAAACGTATAGTTCCAGTGTAGTAAAAGTCATAAGTGATTTAGAAAAGACATCCATTGGGGTGCCTGGGTGGCTCAGTCAGTAAGCTTCCGACTCTTGGTTTGGGCTCAGGTCATGATCTCACAGTTCACGAGTTCAAGCTCCATGTTGAGCTCTGTGCTGACGGTGGGGAGCCTGCTTGGGATTCTCTCCCTCTCTCTGCCCCTCCCCTGCTTGAGAGAGAGAGAGAGAGAGAGAGAGAGAGAGAGAGAGAGAGAGAGAGAGATGCAAAAGCAGGACCCAGAAGGGAAAATGGGAGCTAGCCTCAGTGGAGTGCCTATTTTGTTCTAGGTAATCTCATAGGTCCATGACACTATCATATTAATCTTCCCAGTAACTTTGTCCAGGTTCCTATTACTGTATGCACTGTAAGAATGAGGAAATGGCACTCTTACAGTTAATAGTGCACAGTGGAACTAAGGTTCACTAGCTTTTTTCTTTTCCACAATACTACACTGCCCCCTTGAACTTAACATAGTGCTACCATGTTAAGTAAAGTAATGTGGAAGTAAGAAGTGCTCCTGCCTACATGCAGTTATCACCTGTGGTAAGGGTTTTTCCTAGCCTACTAAAATACAGTTTTGCAGTAATGTGTATTTTGTGCTTCTTCCTGGAGCAACAGAGGAAGATACTCACCGGGGAGTTATCCTTGCTTCTGCCTTCCTGCCAGTTGTAGTATTTCTGGCTCATCCTTGTCCCCCTCACTAGTATTTTCACTGTGTGGAAACTGTCACAACTTGAGTGATGGGTCAGTGACGAGTCAGTGAGGCAGCATTCTCTTTGATTTTCTGATTCAAGATAGAGTTGTAGTTTTAATATCAACTCTCCAGGCAGACTGTCTGAAAGATGTTTACAGTTGATAGGAAGTTTCATTTTATTAGAAGATACCTCATTTACTTGAAGGTCTTGGGGTTCTGAGTTTCTTATAAGAGGAGAAACTATTTTACTGGGTATTCAAAGAAAATGAGCAAACACGTGTTTGAGCAAACTCAATGTACTATATAAACTCAACTCTATCCTCTAATTTGCCTATTTCATATATAGGGGTGTGTGTGTGTGTGTGTGTGTGTGTGTGTGTGTGTGTATTTCATATATGTATATTTCATATATATTTTTTATGTACATATTTAATATGTGTTTTATATATGCATATTTCATATTTATACATTTAAAACATTCTTATAACTAATTAAATATTTTGCTATTACTATTTTATTTATTTGGATAATGTCATAGCTCCATAAATTGCAAAGCATATTGAAAGATACCCTGTAGATACCCCTTATAGTCAAGAAGCAGAAATTTATTTAATCCCCTATGTAACTGTTTGTTCATAATCCAATCATCTTCTAGTTGTCTTCTCATTCAGTTTGTAATTTTCTTTATGCTAGAATATTCCAAATTTTAATGAAGTAACTAAGGTAGTGGTAATAAAGAAAAACTTACTATTAATGATGTCAGCCATGATGTGGCAGAATCAGATTTAATGTAGTTGTAGTTACATTAAAATAGAAATAAAATAGACACTACATGAATAGACACTACTGGTCTGCTGGCTTTACTCTGGTCCCCATACACGAGGCCAAGACTAACGTTTTTGTTTGTTTTTTTTGCCTTTGCATGTGTTTGTTTAATGTAATTCATATCTTGTAACACCTTGACTTATCCCCAATTAAAACTCAGTTAAATAATTTTTTTTAGGGGCGCCTGGGTGGCGCAGTCAGTTAAGCGTCCGACTTCAGCCAGGTCACGATCTCGCGGTCCGTGAGTTCGAGCCCCGCGTCAGGCTCTGGGCTGATGGCTCAGAGCCTGGAGCCTGTTTCCGATTCTGTGTCTCCCTCTCTCTCTGCCCCTCCCCCGTTCATGCTCTGTCTCTCTCTGTCCGAAAAAAAATAAATAAACGTTGAAAAAAAATAATTTTTTTTAAAAACGTTGAATTAAACATCAGTGGTTTCCTATAGATTTGAGAGTAAAATCCAGGCTCCCTTCCATGGTAAACAAACCCATGGTAGATGTGGTTCCTGGCTTCTTCTCCATTTCATGTCCTACCATTCTCCCCACAGTCACTTCCCCTGCCAACCTGCCCTTTTTTTTCTGTGACTCACCCATAGCCAGCTTGTTCCTCTGCCTCTGGGCTTCATCCTGAGTCTTCACTTGGCTTGTGCCAGTCTCAGCTCCAACTTCACCTCTTGCATTGACCAGCTTCTCTCCTCCCCAGTCTTTCTCTCCCCTTAGCTTCTTTTGTGGTTTCCTTTTATCATTGTCTGAATTTGTTATTTATTTGTTTTCTGTCTCCTTATTCCAGAACGTTGGTTCCATGAGAGCAGAAACCCTCACTATCTTGTTCTTCACTCTATCCCTAGCCCCTGCCACACAGCAACTGCTTGATACATATTTGTTGATTGAATGGCTGACTAAAAGGTGTCTGAGCTGAGTTGGAATGGATGCATAAGACTTAGCCATTCTAGGGGTACCTGGGTGGTACAATCGGTTAAGTGTCTGGCTCTCGATCTCGGCTCAGGTCATGATCTCACAGGTTGTGAGTTCAAGCCTTGCATTGGGCTCTGCGATGATGGCTTGGGATTCTGTCTCTCCTTCTCTCCACCCCTCCCCCACTTGTGTGTACACTCTCTCTCCCTCAAAGTAAATAAACTTAAAAAAATTTTTTTAATTAAAAAAAAGATTTAGCCATTCTAAGAACAGTGGAAAAGTAAGAGAACAACATCAACAGGATGTTGCAGGAAAACTAAGCAGCTAGAGAGTAGAGATGGATGTGGTTGGTAATATAGACAGAAATTAGCTCACAGAGGCCATTGTAGGCTGTGACCTTGGACTGGATGTTTAGAGAAAGGGAAACTATCAGCTTTTAATTTAGATCAGTGTTTTTCAAACATTTTAAACCAAGACCGATAAGAAACACATTTCATATTTTCTGTAAACTGAGACCCACCCTCAGATCCTAGAGGCCACCACAATCTTTGGCTCATGGCACCCCCCTGAATCTGCCACTGTAGATTCTCATATCAGTCCCTGTCATATTATAGCTCCCTGACTGACATTTTCGCCTCTCTCATCTACTTTTAAAGACTCACCTGATTAGATTGGGCTCATTTGAATAACACAGGATATTCTCCCCATCTCAGATCCTTAGCAGTAATCACATCTCCAAAGTCCCTCTATCATGAATTGTAATATATACACATGTTCTAGGGATTAAGGCATGGACATCTTTTGCGGGCCATTATTCTGCCTACCACAGGGATGTTTATAAGGAGTTTTTTAATAGCTCATATTTCTTTCCCCTTCCTCCCTTTTTCTTTCTTTTAATAAATGTTTGTTGAATACTCTTTCCTGATGCTAGGTGCTGGCATAGAGCAGTGAGCCAGTGTTCCTGCTCTTATGGTAGCTTAAATTCTCACACAAAAATAGATGACAAACAAGTAGTCAAGTAAATAAACACAGTAGTTACAGATTGTACCGTGAAGCAATAAATAGGGTGATGAGTAGAAAGTAGCTGGGCAAGACCACTTTGGCTAGGGGATCAGGGAGGGGCTCTCTGAGGAAGTAACACATGATCTAAGATCTGAAGGATATAAGTCAGCCAGCCACTAAGAAACAGAGGAAGAGGATTCTAGCAGACGAAATGGAAAGTGCAGAATCTCTGGGCAGCAAAAGACATGCCTTATTTAGGGGCACAGTCTGAAAGCCAGTATGAATGGAGCAGAGTGAGCAAGGCAGAAAAGTATGGCAAATGATGGTGACAACACAGGAGAAGTGAGGCCATACATTGCCCAAGAGAGCATCTGCGGTGAGGATTTTGGATTTTATTCTAACAACGATAGACATATTGAAGGGCTGTGAATAGTGGTAGTATGAAACATATAATGTAATCTTATTTATATTTCTAAAATGTAGTCAGTATGTGAAAATGACCTAGAAAGGGGTAAGGATGGATTGGAAAGACACATTAAGGAGCTACTATAGTCATCTAGGGGAGAGATGACTGGCTTTTGGACTAGGGTGAGGACAGTAGAAACGGAGAGAAGTGGATTGATCTGTAATATATTTTGGAGGTAAAATTAATGAGACTTAGTGATGACTTGGTTGTAGGGAATGAGAAAGAGAGTGGACTCAAGGTCCACTTCTAGGTTTTTGAGCAACTTAGGGGGCAAGAATGTTATTTACTGAAATAAAAAGGGCTAGGGAAAGAACCAATTTGGAGAAGGGAGACCAACTGAACATGTTAATATTGAGTACTATTAGAGATCAAGAGGTGATGCAAAGAGACAGACTGGAACACTGGAGTCTGAGATGAAGATGTGCATCTGAGAGGCATTAGCATACAAATGATTTCTAGAGCCGGGTGACCAGATGTGGAGCTGGGTGACCAGATGAGATCTCCTGGGGCGGGAGTAGAAATAGAAAATAATGTCTTGAGTGAGCTGAGGTCCTCCAAGAGTTGAAAGTCAGGAGGAGAAGGAAGAGCAACCAGCAAAGACTATTGAAAAGATGAGTGATGACTAGGCTAGAGGTAGAAAAGTTAAAGGGGCACGTGGGCACATTTCTATAAACCCACTAGAGCCGGGGCACCTGGGTGGCTATGTTGGTTGAGCGTCCAACTCTTGATTTAGGTTCAGGTCAGGATCCCAGAGTTGTGGGATCAAGTCCTGTGTAGGGCTCCTGACTAAGATTCTCTCTGTCTCCCTTCCTCTCCCCCCACCTCCCTCCCTGGTGCTCTGCTCCTCTCTCCTACTTACTCACATATGCTTGCCTGCTCGCTCTCTCTCTCTCTCTCTCTCAAAACTAAAAAACAAAAGTAAACAAACAAACAAAAAACACTAGAGCAGTACTGTTATATCTCTAGCACTTAACATTGTGCCTGGCACATGAAAGGTAGCCTGTTAAAGGAATAAGTGAATTTTTCTGAGAATGTCTAGTATGTTCTGGCACATCTCTAGGCATGGGAGTAAGACGTGAACATTTGCATTGGCTGGTTCCCAATAGCCTAACATCGCAGAACTTTCCAGCATATGTTATGGATTTTTGGCCCACCTTAAAATAGAATTTGGAGAATTCCCTAATGATTAGTAGAACCATTCCTTCGGTTTAAATTTGGAAACAATCAGAAATCACCAGCTTGCATTTTCTGAACCATTCGAGATAGGAATACTTAATAAAATAAATGAATAATAAATAAACAAGCAAACAAACAAGTAAAATTGAACTTCTGTAGAAGACTCAAACAACTCCCTTTCTTATGACCAAAGAGATCAATTTTTCACTAAGTTCTAGGAGAGGGTTATAAGCCACTTTTTAATCTTCTGTTCTGGAAGCACATGAATAGATCAGAAATTCTCATTAGTCTTGGGATTTAACACCATTATGTTTGACTATGATGGTGCAACCCTGTTTGGAAGAAAACAATTTTTGTGTGCACCTGAGGCTCGGAAGGTTAAGTAACTTGCTCCCAGTCTCAGAGTTCTTAAACCCAGTTCTAAAGGACTCCACAGGCCATACCTCTTCTCCCACCCTTTGCCAACTCCAAGAAGCATAAGTGAATGGGGTTAGAGGTGGTTAAGATTTTCAGTTTACAAGTTTTAAGGTATACTTCATTTAAAAAGAAAAAAAAAAAACAAATCTTAATGATACAGAGAAATTAAAGGGGCATTTTAAGCCTTTCTGAATGGTGTTGGTCCTGGTATTTTCTGAATGTATTTAACATGAATGAATTTGTCTTCTTTTACAAGGAAAATTACAGAGGTGTGTTCCAGAGTTGACTGTTCATGGCACAAACAAATGGAGGGTGTTCACTGGCACTTATTTTTATCATTGTGTTGTTGTTGGCTAAAGCAAATATAGGTAAGATATTTTTATAATTGAATCAGTGGAAGGATTTATGGGTTAAATTTTCAGTTACAGATGAAATATATATTCGTGGCAATTGTTCAGGTAGTTGGTCTTTTGTAGTCAATCTTCTATCATTTTAAGTGGGTATATCTGGTTCCATATCTGTAACTAATATGCATTTTATTTAATTTATACTGATTAACATGAGTCCAATCATATCATTTCTCATTAAGTGACTAGGTAACCACAAAGCTGACTTCATGAATGAATGTTTTACTAAAACGGTAGTGCATTTTAACAGAGGGTGTTTATGAGCAAATTCAACTATGGTAAAAAAATAATGGCTGACGTTTTCCCTGCCTTTTCTTTTTTGGGAGCTTACTTTTTTACTTAAGATCAATGAAAATTAGAGATGCAGAGAACAAATATGCAAGTAGGATAGGGTGAGGAAAGAGGGAGAGACTTTTTCAGTTCTAAAAATAAAAAAGAATTTTTCATTTATAGGGAATTTTTAGTATTTCATTTATTTGATATAAATAACTTCTTCTGGGGCACCTGGGTGGCTCAGTCGGTTGACTGCCTGACTTTGGCTCAGGTCATGATCTCGCTGTCCATGGGTTCAAGCCCCGCATTGGGCTCTGTGCTGACAGCTCGGAGCCTGGAGCCTGTTTCAGATTCTGTGTCTCCCTCGCTCTCTGCCCCTCACCCACTCATGCTCTGTCTCTGTCTCTGTCTCTGTCTCTCTCTCTCTCTCTCTCTCTCTCTCTCTGTCAAAAATAAATACACATTGAAAAAAAATAACTTTTTCTACCAATTCCTGTTTAGGGTAGTTAAAGCAGTCTTACAATTGCAAAAAAAAAAAAAAAAAAAACAAAGAAGAGACTTTCAGTAGAGGCTTTCTATCACATTTGAAAATTCAGGGCAAATCTATAATTCTGATGTTCTTTCACTGGCAGTACCACCAAAAACTGTTCATTTCTGAATAGTTGTCATATTTATTTACACAAAAGCTTCTGGAGAGTAAGAATGACCTCTCTTTTAATGAGTTTAATGTAGTATCTGTCAATAAACAAACTCTTTTCATGTAGTGTCACATTAGCTGTATTGGGTTATGGTTCATCTAGCCCAGGGTCTTGCATCTTGAAGGAATACCAAAATATGGCATGGTAAGACCTAATTTTCATCCTTGATGCCAACCACAAACATAACAGAGCCACTGAATATTTTCTTTTGTTATAAAATAATGTTCTAGATTATACAAACTTTATACCATTAATACAGCAAGAGAAAGTGTTATTCCTAAATCTATCCCTTGTAGTTTGTAATAGCCCCTTACACCATTATTTTTCTTTTTGGTCTGAGTATTGAAGTAAGCCTTATAAATCATAAATGAGAATGGAAACAAGTGTGATTTACTCTGGGAAGTACTTTTCAGTAGCCTGAGGAATAATCTGCATATAAGAGAGGTTGATTTTTCCTGGTCCCATGTTCCTGAATGTTCTCCCAACCCTATTTTCTCAGCACTTTTGGTTCTGGTTATAGTATAACTGTTTTGAGAAGGATGCGTATTTTAATTCAAATACAATTAGACTTTAATGTGGTTACCTTCTGTTCTCATTGTGCATCACCAATTCAGCCAGAGCAGTTTAGGTTATTTATATTTCCATGATTTGATGGGATTAATTTTACCTTGCTCTTGAGGATTACACAAACCCACCATTTTGAGATGGATTTCTTATGTGCTGACTTGTGTCTTATTGCAGATGTATGCAAGAGAGGAGATGTGACCGTGAAGCCTTCCCGTGTAATTTCGCTTGGATCAGCTGTCAATATTTCATGCTCTTTGAAGCCTGAACAAGGCTGCTCACAATACCCCAGTGTTAACAGGTTAATCCTCTACAAGTTTGACAGACAAATCCATTTTCTGCATGGTTACTCCCTCAGTTCTCAAGTCACTGGTCTTCCTCTGGGTACAACCCTGTTTCTCTGCAAACTGGCATGTAGCAAAAACAAGGAGTTTCGAATATGTGGGGCAGAGATCTCAGTTGGTGGTGAGCATTCCATTCTGAATTCTTAAAAACTAGTCATCTTTCGATATTTGTCATGTGTTATACAGAAATCCAAATATAGGACTGTTCTTTCTTTTCATGCCACATGGATATATTTCATCTTGATAGCAATATGAGCATCTCAACGTCAGAAATCCAGAAATCAATAGAATTGGGGTTTCATTTAGTAGTGTTATCTCTCTTTTTCTCCCTCCCCCTATCCGCTCCCCTGCCCACTAGTGTTTTACCCATTAAGACCATTTACCTGTTGTCCTTGGACTCCAGTGGCAGGAAAGAGAATCTCTGCAGCTGACTCTTCATGGCTTCTTGATTTATGAGAATTTAATTCAAAGCTACAACCTCCTAAAAAGACGAAAGAGGTACCTTTTTTGACTTATGAAGTCCAGGTTGACCACCCAAAGCTGAGCAGTTCTCCTTTCCCTAACTTAATGGTCCTTACATCCACACTTACTCCTGACCACTGGTTATACTTATCAGAGGTTAAAAGAAAACTATTGTCACACTATCTTTACCTGGGTTTTCTAGAAAGCTCCCTAAGGCAGAACTGACATGCTTATGCTTCATTGGGAAAGGGGAATTCAGTAGTCTCAGGAAAGCAAGAGTGAGGGGGTGAGCCAGGAAGGGACCAAAGCAAACACAAGGAGGTCAAGTTACTGAGCTGGCCACAGCATCGAAAGAAGATACAGCTGGTTGCTTGGTCACTAGGGACATTCCCAGAAAAAAAGTATGGAAATACAATGACAGAGAACAAGGAGAATTTAACTATCTGTCATTGGTCAAAGTTCACCCACAGGGTATCAACTCCCCCACTTAGCTTGCACTGCTGGTCCCTCCAGGCAGCTGCTGTGCCTAGGGTGAGCTGGCAGCACACCTGCCAAAAGCTTGTAGCCTACAGCCTACAACCTGTAGCCTTGAAGGTCCAGCCGGGCAATCCAGTGAGATTGCATGGGCTCTGAGTCATCCCATCTCATTCTGTGCCTCCGTGGTTGCAGATAAGCTCTGGAGTGGCCAGTGAGAGGCATGGGAGAGTAGGAGGAATTGGTATATTAGTCTGACTGACAAAGATGCAAGGACAGGGCCCCTGACATGAAGACAGTGTTACAGAGCTCAATGAGACTCTTTCCTAAAGACGGAAACCACTATTCTTTGACCTGCAAGGATATGGTTGGTGCCAAGCAATCTTGCTGGAGAGTCACCAGAAGCACTGAGTAGAATACCAAGCAAACAGCTGAACAAATCACTGGAGGCTGAGAAGATATAAACCAGGCCCAGTCCTCCTCTTCCAGTTCAGGGCCTCCTATTCATGCCATTTATGGGTCATGTACTCTTGGCTCTGACTGCCTGTGGTGTCCTAAAAGGAACATGGGCTTTGAAGCCCAACCCTGTCACTAGCAGTAGGCAGTTTCAATTCTCTGAGCCCCAGTTTCTCTGTCTGTTATGAAGATACTAACATGTACTTCAGAAAATGGTTGTAATGAATAGATGACACTCAGTATGCAAAGTGCTTAATCTAGTACCGGGCACATGGAAAGCACCTAGGTGATAAGCATTAGGGTTGAAATTTTATGTGGCTTGACTCTTTTATTCCTGTGCACAGTGTGTTGGGTAGGCGACCCCATTTCCCTTAAAAGAACAGTACAAGAAAGTGATAGACAAAATCAAAACTTTTCTAAAAATCACCATTGGTCCTCACCTTCCTTGTCCTCAGAATACATGAATGTTCCACCCTGGGATAACTTGTTAGTAGACCAACATTACATATGTGTATTAGATATTCCCAGGCATAGATGTCAGTTGTGGGTGTTCACAGTGCTGCTGCTGTTTTCTTCATATTTACTAGGCTAACAGTAGCCTTGAAAGTCAGCATCCTTGCACATGTCTTTAGCCATCCCATTCCATTTCCTACCTTTTCTTAGGTATGTTAGAGGCTACAACCCCTTTTCGTTTTTAAAACTTTCCATCCAGAATATGCACATGCATTTGTGACAGTTGCAGCATCAGAAAACCCAGGGAGATGGTCAAGAGGATCTGTCGTGGTGCAGCAAAGTTGGGTGGTGCTGCTGGAATGTTGCTTGCACCACGTGCTCTAGTTGTAACCGCACCACCAAATGGCTGCTCTTTAAGCAAGGTTAGCACCTTTGAGGGGAAGGACTGACTGAAAGTAGCACCTTTTTCTGAGTACAGCTAGTCATTCCAAGAAAAGACACAATGAATTTTGGTTTTGCCTAGTATAGCAAGCTTAATCCTATCTAGTGAGGAAGTAAAGAGCCCCTTTTCTGTGATAAGTGGTGTCCACAGTGCCTTTGTATATCCTGAGGATGCTGTCATAAAGTTGGCTGTTTTCTAAGAACTGGGAATGGGTAATTTAGCCTTTTCTTCCCAGCCCCTTCCAGGGCTTAGGCTGCTCTGCTGCCAAGACCTCATTCCAATTGTGCAGTAACTAAGCAATCAATGCTCTAGCTTAACCTCGTAGGATTGATCCACAAGCTATTTAGAAAATCAAGGCAATAAATGAAAGACAATGGATTCTTGCTTGGGTGGGTCTTTTAATGTTTGTTTGTTTATGAGGGAGGGAGAGAGAGAGAGAGAGGGAGGGAGGGGCAGAGATAGAGGGGAACAGAGAGTCCAAAATGACCTCCGTACTCATCACAGAGAACCCGACCTGGGATTCAGACCCATGAACTGAGAGATCATGACTTAGCCAAAGTCAGATACTCAACCGACTGAGCCATCCAGGTGCCCCTTGGGTGTTTTCAGCATATGCTTGACTGTTGATATTTCTGAAAGCTATTTTTCCAAGACTATTAATTTCCCATAGTAAGTAGGGCTTTTAAAAACAATTGGGGCGCCTGGGTGGCGCAGTCGGTTAAGCGTCCGACTTCAGCCAGGTCACGATCTCGCGGTCCCTGAGTTCGAGCCCCACGTCGGGCTCTGGGCTGATGGCTCAGAGCCTGGAGCCTGTTACCGATTCTGTGTCTCCCTCTCTCTCTGCCCCTCCCCTGTTCATGCTCTGTCTCTCTCTGTCCCAAAAATAAAAATAAACGTTGAAAAAAAAATTAAAAAAAAAAAAAACAATAACAACTGTAGTACTCATAACAATTTATTATACTGCAAGCTATCTTAATTTTCAGAGGCTTTGATTTCTGTCCTTTTTTTGGTGTCAGCTATTATACACTTGTATTGAAGAGAATGAGGCCTGGTTTCCCCTGGAACAGATAGTCTCTGTCAAAACCAAGTCCTGGGGTGTGGGGACCTCATGCTAGGAAAGTTGACTTGATTTGTGAGTAAAAGCTGTGCTCTTTAAAATAAGAGTCTTTGCAAACTTTTAGGAGTAAAGATACGAGTGAGAACTAACTTTTTAATTACTTAAAAGTACCACGTGCTTTATATGTCATTTGGTCATCAAAAGACCCTATGAAGGGTTAGGATGGGAGGGGAGACATATCAACAAACTTGTGGAAGCTAGAAAGCAGGTAGACCAGTAATAATTGGCTTAGCCAGCAGCTGGCAATGAGAAATGTCATGATGCAACATGATTGAATGCAGAAGATTCCACCCCAGAAAGACTCAGAAATTGGTGATACCATGTCTTTCTGAGAGGAAGGGTAAAATAGGACTAAGAAATGAGAGATTCCATTGAAAATCTATTTGAAAAACAGATTCTCAGATCTCTTTCCAAATTCCATGTAGCTAGACATTCACTGCTCCATTACTCTGGCATAAGACTGGAGGCTTGGCATCAGAGGGTCACTAAACTAGCTCCGACCACTTCAGTTGAGATTGGTAATACCATGCTGAAAAACAGAGGAATTAAAGGAACATCTACAAATAGCTCCCTTCAACCCTGTACTCTCCCCCACTAAAGTTAGAATATCCTTTTCTAAGAAATCTGACAAGGCCAAGAGGAAATATCTAAAATTATTGACGATACTGTGGCACCTGGGTGACTCAGTTGGTTGAGCATACGACTTAGCTCAGGTCATGATCTCCCCATTCGTGGGTTTGAGCGCTACGTCAGGCTCTGTGATGACAGCTCGGGACCCTGGAGCCTGCTTCTGATTATTCTGTGTCTCCCTCTCTCTCTGCCCCTCCCCCACTCATGCTCTGTCTCTCTCAAAAATAAATAAATATTTAAAAAAATTTTTTAATAAAATAAAATAATTGACAATACAGAAAACCTGGCCAGATCACCCTGGGTGAAGCCCAGAATCAGCAAATGCCCCTCAGCTGACACACATGCAGAGCTCCAATCTATAATTTAAATAGTGCCTCACTTCTATACATGAGTAAAAATATAAGGATCTGGGGAAAACGTCTGCTATGAAAGATAGAAACCAGAACAAACATAGGGAACAAAGCATATAAGCAAAGTGGAAGAAGTAGAGTGTATTCAGGGAGGAAATATTAAAAAACAAAAACTATCCTTGATACCCTCAGAGAATTGAGAGAAACTATTGCATACAGAACAAAAATAGGATGCTGTGTGGAAAGAAAATATTCAGAGAATAGAAAACATGGCCCCCAATGATAAACAAATGAAAAACTTAACAAGAGACTAGATATATACACTGAGGAGGTTTTTCCTTGATGGTAGAGCAGAAAGATGAAGAGCTTAAAAATATAGAGGGTAATATATAAAATTAGAGGAAGATCCAACCGATGAAAACTAGAGATTTTTAGAAAGATAAAAATAGAGAAGAGAGAATCAACAGAAAAATAATTCAAGACTGTTTCCCAAACTGAAGGACAAAAGTTCCCAGAATGTATACACTCCAAGAATCCAAAAGAAAGTAGACCTCATTAAGCACATCTTTGTGAAAAATCAGAATAGTGGGGACAAAGAAAAGATTTTACAATCTTCTGAAGATGAAAAACAGTAGTTCAAGAATCAGAATGACGGGGGTGCCTGGGTGGCTCAGTTGGTTAAGTGTCCGACTTCAGCTTGGGTCATGATATTGTGGTTCACGAGTTTGAGCCCCACATTGGGCTCTATGCTGACAGCTCGGAGCCTGGACCCAGCTTCAGATTCTGTGTCTCCCTCTCTCTCTGCTCCTCCCCACTCGTGCTCTGTCTCTGTCTCTTAAAAATAAATACACATTAAAAAAATTTTTTTTAAAGAATCAGATGGCTTCAAGCTTCTCAACAGCACCCTAGAATATGGAAGACAATAGAGTATTGTCTCCAGAATCCTGGATGAAAATTCTTCTCAATTTAGAATTTAATAGCCAAAGTATCAGTCAAGTGTGAGGGTAGAATAAATACATTTTTAGTCATGGTCAAAGTAGTTCCTCCCTGTGCCCTTTTCCAGGGAATTACTGGAGGATGTACCCCACCAACACATAATTAAATCAAAGGAGAGGAAAATTAGATTTAAGAAATAGGATATCAAACACCAGAAAAAGAAGGTATTTCCATGATACTAAGTACTGGTAATATCAGAATAACAGCTGCTATTGTACCAGGCACAAAGCAAACCTATCTTCTTGGAAACTTCGCAAGGACCCAAGAAAGAGGTCTTCAGGCAAATGAAACAGCATTTGAATATGGTGAGCAGTGATTCAGATAATTGGCTTGAGAGTTTGGAATTAATAATAAGAAAAATAAACAAATGGAAAAACAAGGCAATTTATTGCTGGCTCCAAGATCAATAAAAAGTAGTACATAAAATGAGAAGTTAATGTAGTGTTCTAAGTGGATTAGTCATAAGTAGTTATGTATACAGATATATAGAGTGTATTTATACATTTAACCATGTTCACAGTATTTCCTTCCCTGAGCCCTTTCTCAGGGAACTGTAACAGTGTATACAGTATATACAGTGTGTGTGTGTGTGTGTGTGTGTGTGTGTGTGTGCACGCGTGCATGTGTTTCATACATGATATATATTTCAATGTAATGTATACATATTTCTTTTTTTTTTAATTTGTTTTCAACGTTTTTTATTTATTTTTGGGACAGAGAGAGACAGAGCATGAACGGGGGAGGGGCAAAGAGAGAGGGAGACACAGAATCGGAAACAGGCTCCAGGCTCCGAGCCATCAGCCCAGAGCCCGATGCAGGGCTCGAACTCACGGACCGCGAGATCGTGACCTGGCTGAAGTCGGACGCTTAACCGACTGCGCCACCCAGGCGCCCCTGCATATTTCATATATATATGAAAGAGTCTGTTTTTTTAGGAAAAAGAAAATTTATTATTCCATCAAACAAAACTATATGAGCTTCATACTATTATACCCATTTTATAGATGAAGAAATTGAACCTCTGAGAAGTTAACTTGTCCACCATCACATAGTGGGCAATTATCATGTCTGTGGTGTTGCTAAGGACAAAACAAAAAGGGGGGGGGGGGATTTATTCCATCAATTACAACTTTTTTTTTTTTGGTGCAGAGAATATCTAGGGATTTAGTGGTATACTTGTTTTATCTCACCCAAGGAAAACATCTATTACATGTGGGTCTCAGTATTACAGTACAATGAGATGAATGATTAACAGTGTCTTTTCTTACTTCCACTAAATCTGAGAAACTCCTAGCTTGGGTTTTGCCTTTGACTATAACATGGCTTAATTTACAAATACACACCTTATGGTAGAAGGGATCTTGCCTTGTACACCTTTGTATGTCCATAGCTAGCACTGTGCCCAACTCATGGAAGGTACTCAGTGTCCATGCACATAAAGAATTAGCGTAAATATATGATAATTAATTTGGATGTAAATTTAAAAAAATAAAATTAAAAAATATATTAAAAAATTAAAAACAAAGTATTCAAAAAAAGAATTAGCTTATAAATGTTTATAAGGTGTTTCAAGTGATTCTGCAGAAATTAGACTTAGATGATACAACTCAGAAGGACATGACTAGGGCTAGTGGGTAGAAGTGTCTTGGCAGCAAATATCAGGTCTAGGAAGAGAAAGAGCCCCTAGTTTTTAAAGGTTTCTAATATTTGGGGACACCTGGGTGGCTCAGTTGATTGAGCATCCAACTTTGGCTCAGGTCATGATCTTGTGGTTCATGAGTTTGAGCCCTGCATCTGGCTCTCTGCTGTCAGGTCAGAGCCAGCTTGGTTCCTCTGTCCCCCTCTGTCTCTGTACCTCCCCTGCTCATGCTGTCTCTCTCTCTCTCTCTCTCTCTCTCTCTCTCTCTCTCTCTCTCTTAAAAATAAATAAACATTGGGGTGCCTGGGTGGCTCAGTCGGTTGGGCACCCGACTTCAGCTCAGATCATGGTTTCACGGTTCATGAGTTCAAGCCCCACGTAGGGCTCTGTGCTGACAGCTCGGAGCCTGGATCCTGCTTCAGATTCTGTGTCTCCCTCTCTCTCTGTCCTTCCCCTATTCACGCTCTGTCTCTCTGTGTCTCTCAAAAATGAATAAACGTTAAAAAAATATTTTAAATAAATAAACATTAAAAATATGAAGTTTAAAAAAATTAAGTTTAAAGGTTTCTAATATTTGAATGGACCTCACTCTAAACCAGTAAACTCATCATCACCATTGGTAATGAAGCTAGCACTGGATGTTCAGCTGTCAGGGGAAATGGTTGAATATGGTGGTAAAAGGCTTGGACTCAAGTCAGCTACACCTGGGCTGGAGCCCTGATTCTGCCACAACACAGTTTTGTAATTTGGAGCCAGATATTTAACCTCTAAGTTTTAGTTTTCCTCTTCAGTACACTGAGGATGATAACAATAAATACTTGATGTAGCTGCTATGATATCTAATTGAGAAAAACCATGCACAATGCATAAGACTCAGCATGTAGTGTTTGATCCATTTTCACTATTGTTATTAAAAGACATTCATGCCTTGGAAGCAAATATGAACTTGATGGAATCTAGACATAGGGGAAGTATCATTGTCTTATTGTCAAATAACAATGTGATTGAGATATCAACTGTGTGGTGTTTAAAATATGAGGCCTTGCACTTTCTTTTTAAAGTTGTTCCGGAACAGCCTCAAAACTTATCTTGTATACAGAAGGGAGAACATGGGACTGTAACCTGCATCTGGGACAGAGGACGAGACACCCACCTATATACTGCATATACTTTACGGTGAGTGAAAGACTATATTTTTGCAGCTGCTTTGTAGGTATTGTCTTAGACTACACTTAGAAATTCAGTTAGATATGCATTTAGAAATAACAGTTTTATATTTACCAGAGAGAAGCAATAGACACCTCTAGATAGGTACTTTAACAAAAATTCTAGTGTTCATCAGTTAAAACTGGTTCATTCATCCAAAGTGTGAGAACTGATGTCTTGGGTCTGCGATCTAACTCAGAGTTCTCTTCAGAGCATCCAAGGCTTATGTTATGGATGTTCCTCCCTGCTCTAATAGGGTTAAACTGGCCACATTATATCCCTTCTTTTGTGGTTGTAGACTCTTAGGGTCATAATATATAAATAGACTCCTCCTTGTGGTAGCTTTCCATTAGCTTCGGAGGAGTTTCTTTTTAAAGCATCTTTGTGTGACCTGGAAGTCCACACAAAGAAGAGTCTGGGAGATTCTGTTCCCTGGAGTTGATTCCATAATCCATCCAAAGGATAGGATAGTTTGCACACGCCTAACTGAGCAGGAAATGGGGGAAAGAAAGTGGAACCCAGGGTTCCAGGCTGTACTAGAAGCTGGCACTTCTTTTTGTACAGTAAATGCTAGGGCCATGGATCTTTGGGTAACAGTTGGGTCTGCCCTGAGGAGCCAGGATGTCAGCCAGGGTTTCGGGTTACTTCTCTATATGCACATCAAAAAGTCTCAATCTGGTGTGCTTGGGTGGCTCAGTTGGTTAAGCCTCTGACTCTTGATCTCAGCTCAGGTCTTGATCTTAGGACTGTGAATTCAAGGCCTGCATTGGTCTCTATGCCGGGTGTGGAGTCTACTTAAAAAAAAAAAAAGGTCTCAATCCTACTAAAAAAGGGGAGAAAATATGGTCCTATTTATTACCATAGAATACAAATATTCCCTTAATGTATCCAACTGACCTTAACAAAATGTCTAGAATTTTGAATATTCAAATATTATATCCCTTTTGTACTAAAAGGAACAAGTACTCATAAAGTATGTTGCTAAACACAATTGTCTTTTATTTACAGGCTAACTGGACCAAAAAATTTCACTTGGCAGAGGCAATGTAATGATCATTATTGTGACCATTTGGACCTTGGAATTAACCTAACCCCTGAATTGCCTGAATCCAGTTACACAGCCAAGGTTACTGCTACAAATAGTCTTGGAAATGCTTCTTCAATTCCATCCACATTTACATTCTTGGACATAGGTACATTTTATTTCACACTTTGTAGGTATCATTCATTGGTAAATGAACATTATTCTTAAAATCACTTGAATGTTCTGTACGTGATTGTTTCAAAAGGGACAATGGCACAAAGAATAGATATTACTTTGATGCAAGGAAAAGAGTACATGATCTCAGAGCCTTATGGAGATGGCCATACAGAATGGAATGTTCAACATTATTCTCTCTGTTGGAGAAAAAAGAACTTAGTCCCACAGAGGCACTAGCTGCCAGTGATAACCATTTGACTGAGGAGAGGGTTCTGCAAGATTGATTATTCATGAAACTCAGTGTAGGCATTTCTTGTCGGAGATATCTTTTTACCCCCATGGTTACTCCACTATTCTGAGATAGGCTACCTGCGGGTTTGCTGGGCCAGCGCAGAGGTGCAAACTATCAATAAAGTGTACCAAGGTACAGGGGTGCCTGGGTGGCTCAGTCAGTGAGGCGTCCAACTCAGTTTCAGCTCAGGCCATGATCTCATGGTTCATGAGTTTGAGCCTTGCATGGGGCTCTGTGCTGACAGTGCAGAGCCTGCTTGGGATTCTCTCTCTCTCTCTGCAGCTCCCCTGCTCATTCTGTCTCTCAAAATAAATAAACATTTTTTTTTTAAGTGTATCAAGGCACAAATGTATCTTGTTCTGAGAATACCTACTACCATTCTCATCACCTTGGGACCTGGAGTGAGCCAGTTGTAGCACATTTCTGAGCAAATAAAATTGGCCCAGTTGAATTAGAGGCCAGTGTCAAATATCCCTCAGGTAGGACTGTGCTTCTGGTCTGCCTTAACTTCCAGCCTTACATTATGTGTCTCTCTTCTCTCTTCCCACAGCACCTCTTTGCACAGGATATATTGCTATGGGTATCAACACAGGCATTTATTATACATTACCTATCATACTTCTCCCCGTCTTACTACCTTCCATTTCTTTACATTGACTATTTCTGTGTAAGGCACCTTCTTTTCCTCTTATTCTTTCCCTCTGTTCTCTGGTTCCTGTGACCCTTCTGTATGACCTTTCCCTACCACCATTTCTTCTTCTGAGAAGTGATCACCACTAGCCACCTCTGCCTTGTCAGCCATTGGTACTCTGGGGCTTGGTACATTGGTTTTCTTTATGCATTGGATTAAATGCAGTTGATACTATCACTAATGTTGAAGGTAGTTTATTTGGTAAAAAATAAGGGTAGATTAAGGAGAATTATTTTAATTATTTAGCAGTGGATCAAACTTTTTTTTTTCTCTGTAAAAGCCATGGATTTCTTTCTTATATATCTCACCAGCTTTGGTAGTCGTGCATCTTAGAAATGAGCTGTGTTCACCTCTTTCTGGCTTACGTCAAAACAAAGGTTATTTCTGATTTTGGAGCCTGAATCACACGTTTTTGTTTGTCCTGATTACTAGTGAGGCCTCTTCCTCCATGGGACATCAGAATCAAATGTGTAAATGCTTCTGTGAGCAGATGTATCCTTCAGTGGAGAGATGAGGTGCTGGTGTTGCTTAATCGACTCAGATATCGGCCCAACAGCAGCAGGTCCTGGACTATGGTAATGGTTTTTAGAGTAAAGGGGAAAAACAGGGAGGGGCTCCTAATATCACTGCACAGATCTCTGTCTTTTCATGCCAGCAAAATATGGGGTTTAAGAATATTTAGCCCTGGGGCGCCTGGGTGGCTCAGTCGGTTAAGCGTCCGACTTCAGCTCAGGTCACGATCTCGCGGTCCATGAGTTCGAGCCCCACGTCAGGTTCTGGGCTGATGGCTCAGAGCCTGGAGCCTGCTTCGAATTCTGTGTCTCCCTCTCTCTCTGCCCCTCCCCCATTCATGCTCTGTCTCTCTCTGTCCCCAAAATAAATAAACATTAAAAAAAAAATTAAAAAAGAAAAAGAATATTTAGCCCTAAAGTACACACTTGAGATAGATCAGAAAGTCATATGCACCTCTATTTATTAAGAAATATCTTGAATTTTGATTATTGATTCTGAAATTTTTTAAGCCGCAGGCTTCTGTAAACTAATATTAATTTTCCACAATTAGTTAAGTATTCATTGTACCTTGTTATGCTACCCCTGTTTTACTTTTTAGTAATCTTTTTACATATTAGAAAGAGAAATATTAGGAAATGTCCATAGAGGCTTATATAGAATTGAATATTGCAAAGATAAAGCCCCACACTTTGATATATTAGACATTAATGTTTTTAAATTAAATTTTAGGATTATAATTCCTCCTAGTATATTTGTAAAATAGAATGGCTTATAATAATAACAAAGGATAAGTTCCACATATAACTGAAACTCATGAGAAATTGCTTTTTTAATATAATTAAAATTTTCTTTTTGAAGTCCGTTCTATGTCTGTGATAAAACATTTATCACATTCTAATTATGACCAAATAAAAAATAATCTCTAGAAAATTCTCCAAGTTTTTTCTGAAAATTGGTATTTTTCAGCCTTTACTTACTTTTCAGCTTGTTTCAGGATCCCCCTTGGGACCCTTATAGGTGGGTTGTTAGTCCCCAGAGTTTGTTTTTAATGAGAAGCTATTTCATATTAACATCATGTATATTCAGTAGCCCTGTCATTGGTATTTTTTCTCAATGAATGACAGATCTGAAAAAAGAGAAAGGGTTATCTACTCAAGTTTCTTACCTATGTGTGTCAAAATTCTTTAATTTTAATTGACACCTTTAAAAATCTTGTCTGATTCAAGGTCAATGCTACAAATGCCAAAGGAAGACAGGATCTGCTGGATCTGAAACCATTTACAGAGTATGAATTTCAGATTTCTTCTAAGTTACATCTATATAAAGGTAGTTGGAGTGATTGGAGTGAACCATTCAGGACACAAACACCAGAAGAAGGTATGTGTTCTAAAAAGGAGGGTGGGAAGAGAAGGAGGAGAGACGGGAGAGGGATCTCTAAAGTACTAGTTAATTTAACACATTAATTAACAAGTAAATGAGTACACTAATTAACAAATTAATTTTGACTTTAGCTTAACTACTGTAATTGTCCAGGGAGATATGTTTATATTGTTAGGGAAATTTTAACATTAAGTAAGTCCTACCCCTGTTTGCCCCATGTTTTCATGTTGGTTACAAGCTTATGCTTCAGTAATGTTTGGTTATAACTCTTATTTCTATTTTTTTTTAAGTTTATTTGTGTATTTTGAGAGAGAGCACGTGTGTGCAAGCAGCGGGGAGGGATAGAAAGAAAGGAGAGAGAGTCCAAAGCAGACTCCACGCTATCAGCGCAAGCCCAACGCTGGGCTCAGTCCCACTGACCATGAGATCATGACCTGAGCAAAAATCAAAAGTTGGAGGCCTAACTGACTGAGACACCCAGGCACCCCTTATTTCTATATCTTGTTTCTATTACTAGCTCAGTAACTCTCTCATTCCACAAAACCATAACCAGTAATTTCATTCCTTTATAGTAAAACTTGATCATTCTACCTTTTGGATTCTATGAAAATTAAAAGCTTAAAAGAAGGTAGACTCGGGGCGCCTGGGTGGCTCAGTCGGTTAAGCGTCTGACTTCGGCTCAGGTCATGATCTCGCGGTCCGTGAGTTCGAGCCCCGCGTCGGGCTCTGTGCTGATGGCTCAGAGCCTGGAGCCTGCTTCGGATTCTGTGTCTCCCTCTCTCTCTCTCTCTCTCTGCTCCTCCCCCGTTCATGCACTGTCTCTCTCTGTCTCAAAAATAAATAAACATTAAAAAAAAAAAAAAAAAGGTAGACTCTGGAGACATACATTTTATTTTTTTAAAGATTTTTTTTTCAACGTTTATTTATTTTTTGGGGACAAAGAGAGACAGAGCATGAACGGGGGAGGGGCAGAGAGAGGGAGACACAGAATCGGAAACAGGCTCCAGGCTCTGAGCCATCAGCCCAGAGCCCGACGCGGGGCTCAAACTCACGGACCACGAGATCGTGACCTGGCTGAAGTCGGACGCTTAACCGACTGCGCCACCCAGGCGCCCCTGGAGACATACATTTTAAAATACAGTTTAACATCCCCCAGCCTTCTCTCCTCCAAATATTACAGCACTGCACTTCATCATGCCTCTGATATACACTGCTCAAATGAGGGCCGCCAGCCTGCCCATAGCTATGGAAAGGATATCAAATATATTTCTTAGTCTGATGGACTTTTCTTTTTGGCAGTTATAGGGATGACAATTTACTGAGGTGTAAAGTATAATCAAACTAAGGTGCAATCAACCATTGATCATATGAATATATAATAGCTATATGAACTTGATGTCAACATTAACAAATCTTTGGATACACAAGAAATAACTATCTGAATAATTAGTTTTTAAGAGCACTCATTTAGTGACCTACTATACAACTTTTCACAGTCTGTGTAACTTTGGCTCAGAAGAAAAATTATTGGCATATAATCCATTGCTTTATCATCTGGAGATTGTGAAGTATTAACGTGAGAAAATCTAAACGCTTATTTGTAAAACTTATGGATATGTGTGACTGTAAATTAGTTTCATGATATAAGTTATATTCATTTTTCTGTGAGCTGCTAATGGCCTTTGATAGCTGATGACACTTATCAATACCCAAGTGACTTTCAAGGACCCAAAGACCCTAAAATATAAAATATTTAAATATTTAATATTTAATAAATATTATAAAATATTTAATGTTAAATATTTAAATATACTAAAATATGACACCTAATATATAAATTGTAGAATAATGTATATTTTTCCTTTCTTCTTATATTAATTGCATTTCTGTATTTTAAAATAACTCCATCTAACAAATTATAATTTATTCCCTCTCATTTTATGATAAAAATCTCTTAAAATTGATGTTGAGCCACTTGCTCTCTGTTTAAATGTTTGTCATTTTTATAATCCAGAGTTTTTTATTCTTTTATTAAACGTAGTCAAAGTAATGTACTTTTTAATGCCTTATCTATGAGACTTTGTTTATATGTCCTACAGATAAAATTCTTGAAAATGGGCCATATTTTCTGTCCATGGCCAAGGTACTAAAGAGGCTGAGTAGTTTTTAAGTATGTCACATTCGGCTTAACTATGAACCAGGGGTATTCTGGGCTTGTGAATTCTCGTCATTCTTACTGACATTTAATAATGACCTGTTTGGAGGTGTGTGGAAAAGTTTGGGGGTTTTTTTGTTTTTTGGTTTTTTTTTCTGAAAGGGTTTATCTTTTAAATTAAAAACAGTTCAAGGTAGGACAGTAACAACAGTAACTTTCTCATAGCCCTTAAATAAACCACTATCATAACAATGAGTGAGTGCAGCAACTTGTTATGGTTGTGAACTCATGGACAGTTATGAATCAAATCAAGGAACTGACTTGTTCAGAGTAATTGCAGGCATTCATGAAGAGAGAAACCCATACTCTGAGATGCACCACATTTACGAAGCTGTTGGCTTCCTTTCAGTGTCTGCATTTCCCTTTTCTGTGTTTCATCTTTCTGTGGGTTGATGTAGGACCTCTTCCCTCTTACTCTGAGCAGCTTGGTTTTCTCCCCTTACCGCTATTTCTGTCATCAGTTTCTTTATGAAACACCAATTGATGTAAACTTAAAAGGTGTGAATTTTTTTAACACTTCTTCCTTTTCAGCCTTTGAATGTGTACTCATATGTAACTTGGCATTTAAAAAAAATTGCTAGTAAGCTTTTTTTTTTTTTTTTAGTTACTCTTTAAAACTCTGAATGACCTTATAATAGAGTTCTTTGGAGCCTTTGCTGCCCAAAACTGAGAGCAATGTTATCTTCTGGTGGATTGAGCACAGTTATTTAGATCATGTCGGCAGAGAATGAGGTCTTCATTTACTCCATATGGCCCTTTCCTGTGTCATTAAATTCAACTCCTGTTATGGTCCTCCATGGAAAACACTTTTTAAATGACCTTTAAGTAAGGAGTAGAAGGAAAGAAACTGCTTTTCTCTGTTTAGGAGAACAGTCCCTCAATCTTTATCTGTCAAAAGCAGGTCTGATACTGGGAACTGAGCAACCACATTTGGCCTGTAGTGGGAAAACATTCTTGAGTTTGAGCTGCAGGGTCTCCAGACACATCTGGAGAAGGAAAGTGTTGGGGAGGTGATTCCCTCACCACCTAGAACACCCAGGAGGAGACTCCATAAAAAAGATGAACAAGCCATTCCTTAGAGCTATAGTATAAATTAGGTATTTCTGTTTGCTCATTCACCACTTTTTAAAGTCTAATTTACATGTTTTGGTCTTGTTAAACTCTATATAGGCAATTAATAAATAAAGCAAGTGCTGCATACTCAACCTTAACACCAGAGCAATGAAGGAGTAGCCCTCCTCCCCCCACCGCCATAGAGGTGGTGGCATGGGTGGTTGGTGAGAGACTCCCAAAGGGGAGAAAATGCAGGGTCACCAGTTGCAGCCACCCCTTCTCACATTGAGAAGCTAGGCAATTCATTCATTCATTTGTAATTCTGAAATATTGCTAAGATGGGTTAATTTTAATGAATAGAAGAGCTCTGACCATGGTCAGCACTCAATAAATTTAGCTGTTGTTTTCTTCACTTGGAAATTTAAGTGTTAGAGCTGATAGAACTTGTTCAAAGTCTCAGAACTAAGAATTGGAGAAGCCAGGTTTTGAGCACTGGTCTGTTTTATCACATAGCCCAAGCTCTTGGCTCTGCACCCCACAGTTACCTGACTCTGAGAAGGCCAATTAAATACTAGAGGTTATTTTATCATTTTGGTTAACAAGTTCTTAAAAATGATCTAGCTTAGGGGTCAGCAAACATTTTCTGTAAAGGTCCAGACAGTAAATATTTTCAGCTTTGCAGACCATATCTCTGTCACCAGTACTAAAATTCGCTATTGTAGTGTGCAAGCAGCCATTGACAGTGTATAAATACATAGACAAAGCTATGTTCCAATTGAACCTTATTTATGGATACTGACATTTTAATTTTATGTAATTTTCACATGTCACTGAAAATTACTCTTCTGTTTGTTTTCAACCATTTAAAAATGTAAAAACCATTGTTAGTCCACAGGCTGTACTAAAACAAGGAGCAGATATGACCCACTGGCAATAGTTTGCTGACTCCTAAATTAGCTCATTTATCTGAGTGCCTAAGGCTTGAGGATATGAGAATCAAAGGTTCTTAGCCTTCTAAAGAGATTTACATGCAAATGTTTTCATTAGAAGGAAAATGTTATGTTTGAGAGCCAATGACAGTCCCTGCCTTCCTTTCTTTTTGGGTCCCCTCTAAGCCCACCATCTATCCTGGAAGAAATCAATGTCTGAGCTCAATTATTTGACAAGATGGTGATCACCCCAATAGGAAGAAATGCTTTCCATGAAGCCTTCCAAACAGAAACAAATGGGGGAAAAAATGCTTCTCAAGATGGATCTGTGAGAAAAGTGTGTGTGTATCAGGAACTATGCCAGGTGCTGGGACACAGTGATAACTTGTCAGATCCTCAGACTCAAGGACTTCTAATCTGTTTTGGAACATTAGGTAAAGATTCCTGGAGGATACAACACCACGAAGAAATGTAAAGTTCCAATGCAACTTATGGACTTCCCTCATCTGGAACATATGGCCTCCAAAGTCATTGCAGTAGGAGAAGGGAGCTATTTCCTCCCTGAAGTACTTGATTCTTTTGAATTCTGTGAAATCTCATGTTCCTGGATTTTATTCTTCTTCATTGACCAGGTCTTCTTGGTTTCTTGCTGGTCAGTTTTCTCTTCTCAATACCAAATCCCTATGGCTTTTCCCTGGGCTCCCTTCTTTTCCCAGGTGACTTTATCCAGTCCCACAGTTCGAAAACTAGACAGACAGATGATAGATAGATAGATAGATAGATAGATAGATAGATATCTCTTTGTTTTTCTCCAAAACAAAATGTTTCCAAAATACTTCTGTTTCAATATTTTCTATTTTAGTAAGTGATACCACCATCTTCCTAGTTACTGAAGTCAAAAATCAAGAAGTTATCTTTAAATTCTCCTTTTCCAAATAAAAAGAAATTCTTTTTCCTTATTCCCCAATACCAGCACTTGACTCTCCTAAACATATTCAAAATCTGTTCATTTCTTCTGTTGCCACTATGATTATGCTAGGTTAAGCTACTTTCTCCGTACAAAGGATAACAGCAAAGTGAACAGTTATGAACCCACCATTCAACTTAAATGCTGTGAAATTACCAATATACTATTGACACTATCCTGAATTATATGTTTATCAGTACTTTTCACATAACTTTCAGAAATGTATGTATCTCTAAACAGTTAACTAGTTTTGTTTGTTGCAATATCTGTAGAATGATAGGAGAAAATCTCAGGTGCAACAGGCTGAGAGTGAGTGTGAAGTGAGGGAATAAAGACTAACAATTCACAACTCTTCATGAAGTTCTGTGAAGGAGAGCAGAGATGTGGGGCAGTAGTTGGAGCAGGATGTGGTATCAGGAAATGCTTTGTCTGGTTTTGTTTTTAGGGTTGGTGAAAAATTGTAGTGTATTTTCAAGGTAATGGTAAGCTTCCAGCAGAGAGGGAGAAATTAGTAATGCAAGAGAAGTAGGGGAGAAGTCCTTGATAAAACAAGGGAGGATGGGATCCAGAACTCAGGTTGGGTTGAACTTTGATGGAAGTAGGGATACTATGTTAGAGAATTGATGGTGAACTTTTCATGGTAGAAAGATGAGGGAATCCCTGCCTTGTTACTTCCTTTTGCTCAGTGAAGTATGAAGCAAAAGCATCAGTTGACAGAAACAGATCATTAGAAGTGGGCAGGTGGAGGGACTGACAGTACCAGCTACTGGGAAGGAACACCTTATGGATGGTGGCCCTTCACAAGTAGTAAAAGAGGTGACAGAAAGAGGTGAAAAGAGAGAGTGAACCAAGTGTTAAACTTCATTTATCAAGAAGGAAGTGGAATGGGGTAGTCTGTATAGGACTTCCCGTGGAGGCATAGCAGGTGATAACGTCTGAAAGTAAAACTTGTTTAATCAAGTAGATACTTGTAATATCTGTTTGAATTGAGTTGTTTAAAACTAGATTTTAGACAAATGGGTCAACCCCAAAAAGTGAACTTCAAGGAACTGAGGCAGTGAGTGACTTATCTCTGTCTTGTCCTGCTTGGAACATGACTTGGACCAAAAAATCCTCGTGTGTTTCATTGAGCCCACTACCTGAAACCTCCCAAGATATGCCTTTTCCATATTTGCTTTGTGTTAAATTCTCCATTTTCACTCTTCTTGGAAATCTGTATGCTCCTTGAGGAAACCTCTGTTGAGGGATTGCTTTCCACCCACGATTAAGTTGCTCTTGTCCACATTCCTGCGTTCGCCTTGGCTTCAGATATGGATGCTCATCTCAGAAGCACATGGATTGGCTCAGATTTGTTTGCCACACCTATTGTTTCATAGAATCCTAGAATCTTGGGATTTTAGAGTTGAAAGCACCTTCAGGGTCATTTAGGTCAATCTCCTGCTTAATTTAGGATCTTCGCTTTTTTTCATATTGGTAACTCTATTCAACTCTACGGTTTTCTCCTTTATCATATAGGAGGCAGTTTCATCTCAGGTGACCTGACTTCCATTTCCAGTATTTGTATTTTTAGTCATTTGTACCCATTTGTTTTGTAATCACTTGGACATTTGGTCTTTGACTTTTCTTTTCTGGCCTGCCTATAATAGTTTTATCTGCCTTTGTTAGGTAACACTGAGGTTAGAATTTCAAGTGATTTTGTGTCAGTTGAATGTCAAAGATTCTCTTTAATATCAGCTCTTATGCTGTTTTAAGCAGCAGTGGTTTGACACCCCTGGTCATGAAATTTTACACTTTGAAACTCATACAGATTCAACTAATGATTTCTCTCCCACAGAGGCTAACACTGCAGGTGGGCACCATTAAAATTTCAGTTTCACTTGCAATTTTTCCTTTGAAGAGACTGTGATTCTAGAATTCAATTCTTAGCTCTGTAGTAATCTGGTAGTTGTAGATCTTTAATGAGACAATGAGTATTCCCTTTATTTGTTACTAATATGTAATTAACTGGAGACATTTAGCACTAATAAGTCATCTGGCTTCAACATGGAGCACATCCAAGTTTCCACATCCTGATTATGTAGTCAATGTCTGGGTTATCTAGTTTGCTCAGATCTCCGCTCAATGTAGTGAACTGTAATGGAAGAGCAGGGTCTTTGGAAATAGTGAAACCTGGGCTCAGCTGGCTTTGCCATTTACCAACTCCACGTGTTCTGGAAATCATTTAACCTTTGTCAGCCTCCTTGGCCTCAGCTCTAAAACAGATGTAAACACACACACACACACACACACACACACACACACACACACACACCCTGCATTGTGCGAGGATTAAATGAGATAACGTGCAGTACATAAAATGCCCAAATATTTCCTGACACGTTGTAGGTGGTTAATAATGGTCAGGTCCCCTTTCCTTCTGTTGCCTGTGCTTTTTTCCTTTTTGCATCTGGACTAGCAGATAAAAGTGCTAGGCTTGTTTTCTGGGTCACTCTTCATAATCCTGAAGGATGGAGAGCATTTTCACAATGTCTTGGGTAAGCATTTCTTACCTTTAGGTCCTCACTGCAAGGGTAGAAGCTACCACTGGTGGGAAAAGAGGGGAAGAAAATAAGTGAATGTTTAGAAAAAAACAAAAGGAAGAGGGTGAGAGAGGCAGGAAACGGAAATAAAAAAGGAAGAGGGTAGAACACAGAAGAGCACCTGTTGGGCGTGGAAGTACTGTTGAGAAATCACAAGCCTCAGAGCCAGGTAACTGCGGGGTGCAGAGAGAAGAGTGCTGGCTATGTGATAAAACAGACCAATGTTCAAAACCTGGCTTCTCCGATTACTAGTTCTGGGACCTTGAACAAGCCTCATTTCCAAGTGAAGAAACAACAGCTAAATTTCCTGAGTGCTTACCTTAGGTCAGGGCTGCTCTGTTCATTCAATTCTCACAACAGCCCCATGTGACGTATAGAACTACAATCCTCATTGAACAGATGAGGAAACTGGCTTCAGGATGTAGAGTATGTATTCAGGATGTGGTTAACATTTGTTCAAGATCACAGAGCTGGGATTTGCCCATAGACGGTCTAGCTCTGGAGTTCACACTTTAACCACTGCACTAAAGCTGCATATGTCATGGGGTAAAGAGGATATGGGATGCAAGTGTAAGTGGGCCACGGGACCTGCCCATAGTATGTGTGGGTGCATGTGCTCCTTCCCTTTTTCTCTTCTCCTCTCCCTGGCTGCTTGTCTTCTCTTTTCCTGGTGGGAGTTAATGTTCCAGAAACTTCGTCTGGTTAAATGGGACTTGTCACCCCAGAAGGAACCCCAATGTAGCCTCATCTCAAATACATTCTAAGTGTCACAATGAACAAGTTTCATTGGTGCAGTTGAAGCTTGTTTTCAGGGGCTGTTTCTGTGAGTTCCACCCCTGGCTGTAAATCAAAATAAATCTGATAATGGGAGAAATAAAACTATTCACCCACTCACGTATGCACATGTGCACACACACTCTCTTTCTAGCACATAGGAGTTGACTATTCAGTTTCTTATCAAGTCTGTTTGATTGACTTTCTCAAATTAAATTAGGTCATATTTGACCATTGTCTTAAAGATGGTGGTTTTTCCTTCAATCAGTTCATTCTCTGTTTTAGCATCAAGTAGCTAATATTGTCTGAATTGTTCATTTGCACATTTGTCACCTGACAAAGAGTTGTCAGGAGCCTGTTACATTCTAAGCACTATGTAAGTATGAGAGATATTAAGATGAATGAGATGGGCCTTCCTTTCAAGTAGATCATGATCTAATGATCTAATGATCATAAAACCAAATAATTATGCCACAACATGGTAAGTTCAGGAATGGACGTGAACACAGAGTTAATCATTTGTATTTTTCATTTTTACAGGATCAGAAATGTGTTCCTTATGATTCATATTTTTGTTTTCCTGCTGAGAATTAATTCTTTCTGCATTCCAATAAAAAATAAATAATCACACATACTTTCTTTGAGTTATTTTATTACTACATATTTTAAGAGTAAGTTAGGAATCCAATTTCCTCATCATCATTTTTTAAAAATGTTTTTAAGGTAAAATTTGTGTTTTCTATGGCCGACACATATGTTCATTGTTTAACAAAAGGAAAGAAATATGGGGGCACAAAGAAAATTGAAATTACCTGATAATCCTACTCTCCTGGAATTGTTTATTAAATAAGCAATTGACTTTAAGAGGTTTTATATTCTGCATTGTATGGATATATACATGTATGTGTGTATACATGAAAATATGTTTTTTTTTCCTTCAAAACAGAGCCTACTGGGACATTAGATGTCTGGTACATGAAACAACCCATTGACTACAATAGACAACAGATTTCTCTTTTCTGGAAGGTAAGTTTTCATTGTCAGTGTAAAATTCAAGAGAAGTATATATTTGGTTGATTTTTTGTTTTGTTTTTATTGAGATATAATTAACATATAGAAAGAATTATATATTTGAACAATGTTTAAGGCCAAAAAAAAAAAAAGTTTTATTTCCATAGTGGCTTTATACAAGGCTTCAGAGACTTGGTTGAAGCTCGTTTCCTCAGCAATATCCTCAAGACACTTGACCCAATGTCATTTCCTTTTGTCAGATAAGAGTGAGAGTTCCCACTGAGTTCCCTCCTGCACACAACTGCATCTTTTCCTCATCTGCTTGCATCCGTTCCTATCTCCAGGCATGTCCACACTCTGTCCCACTGCACCATTTCTTCTGCCTCTTGCCCCTCCCAGCCACTCTTAATATCCCCTGCATATAACATGCCCACCAGTGACCACGCCACCTTACTTATTCACTTTTTGGGAAATTAAAGATGGGAAGTCTGTGGACGTGGATATCTAGGAATGTATTTGCTATAGTCACTGAAAAGGGAGAGGGTGGAAAGAAGGCTGTTCTACCTCAGGAACTCAAGTAATTGTAGACAATCGTGTGAAGAGGAATGGAAAGCAACTCCTCCTCAGGAATAGTAGTAAAACAGTAGTGATTCAAACAACCTTCCAGAAAACAGTAAGACCTAATGTTATTATAGGATGTGAGAGTTTCACACAGTGCTGATTCTGGTGTGGTTGCTTCATTTAATCCTTTAAAAACCCTGTAAGGTAGGTCGTAGGTATCCCCACTTAAATGGAAAACCTGAGGGTAAGAGAGAGGATGTTCTTCCCACAGTCACCCAGCTACTAAGTGCAGAATTGAGACTGAAACCCCATCCAGAACTCTTTCTGCTCTGTCATGACTCATCTTTGTGAAAAGAAAATACTATTTGAATTGAGCTCCTGATTGGCATGCTGCTAATAAGAGGTTTTCAGGTGAGCTGTACTCCTCTTTACTTCCCTACTCCTGCATCCCTCTCACTGCACCTCTTCCATTTAAGGGTAAATCAACAGTTTTGGAATCATGAAGCTGATGAGCACGAAAGCAGAAGAGTCAGAGAAATGAATATCAAGTCCTCTGATGGGGTTAGCATGATAGATGTTGATAACTGCAGTTTTCTTCAGTTTTAAGAAATGAGCCAGGCAAGAATTGAGCTCTTTCTCCCTCTTTTCCTTTCTGTCTCACACACGCACAAAATGTCTGGTATGAGACTACTATAAATAGCTTGGTGAGTCATAATCAAGCTCTTCGCTTTGAAACTAAAACTACAGTTTAAAATTATTTTAAAATGAAGCCATGTTTAAGAGCAAGACAATTCTCAAAGCAAGACATTTAGAGTGGCCATAATTTGTGAATATTATAGAAGAACACAGCTCAGTTCTTGAGTGTTGGTTTTCATTTTCACAAGTAAGCAACTGGTTAAAACCAAAATTCCTCCTTCCATAGAGAATCCTTCCCCCTGAGTGTCCTCAGCAGTGATCTGAAGAGATAGACTGTTTTAGTTCCAATAAACATTTTTTAGCCACAGGTAATGCTCAGCCAACATGCATATGCAAATTCTTCTCTGCTTTTCATTTTAATCTTGCCCCTAAACCTGGAAAAGCCTAAACTCTAAAGTGAGATCTTGGAATTCAAAAGAACTTGAATTCTCTTCTAGTCTACCCTCCTATTATTAGCACTGCTCCCACTCCAGCCAGGACTGACACATGCCCCTGCTTGGACCGTCTCGGACAGGGAGAATTCCACTTTGTAAGCAGTCCATGCTCTGGTGGGCATCTCTTACTGTTAGAAAATTTTCCGTTTTGTGGAGCCAGAGTTGTGGGTGCATTGGACTGGAACTGGCGTCACTAAGAAACCAAAAATGTAAATACTAGAAACTTCCTGGCACCAGATGGTGATCAAGACAGGGCAACTTCAAGACCTTCTGTGCCTGTCCTGTTTGAGAGAGGCTCCTTAAGGAATGTTGGATCTAGTCCTCAGTTTTTCAGGACCATCACAAGACTAAGTCCTTTTCTGCCAAACCCTGGGGTTCTTCAGTGGCCCCAAATAGGCCACTCACCTGGGAGTGGCAGTAAAAGACTGACGAGAGTTACTGAGATGAGCAGGCCTGCTTTGACCACAGAGCCACAGAGCCACAGAGCCGGAGGGAATGTAAGCAGCATGCAGGCCCACCACCCATTTCACAAACAGAAACAGGTCTAGGGAAATGACGTGATTCCAAAGAGAGGATTTCAGGTACTGTGGTGCTTGCAGCTGGGAGCCTTCCTAGGCAGAAGTCACTGCTCCTGTCTGGAACCACTCCAGTCCCACTTATCCTCCTGGGGATTCCCCATATGCCACTCTCAGGCAGGCTTGGGAATTGATGGGGTGGTGCCATGACATAAAGGACCTGTTTAAATGTCAGACTAGAAAGAAACACTGCAGCCAGATCAGGTGGTTTGTGGTGGGGCCCAAATCAGACCTCACCAAGGAAAGGAAGCAAAGATGTATGTGTGTTGATTTTGGCTTTTTTTTTTTCACTTTGATCAATACTGGGAACCCCAGTGAGGGGGACACCCTGCCACTGCAAAGAGGGGGATTTCAGGTCTTGGCACCAAAGGAAGCCCCAGGTAAAACCCCATTAGTCTATGAACAAAGTGAGAGCATGTTTCTCTGACAGCTGGGGGAATGTGAGATGACCTTTCATTTTTGTACGATGTTTACATCAGAAGAGAACAACTTGTTGCTGAATGGGTACAGCCTGGGTGTGTGAGGGAGTGAAGTGTGAATATAGGTGAGTATGAGTATGTATGTGTGATTGTGCATGTATGTGAGTGATGTGTGCATGTGTGTGAGTGCAGAGAGTAAACGTGAATGTGTGTGTGACTGGGTATGAGTTTTTTATATGTGTGTGGGATGTGAGTGGGAGTGTGGGTATGTATCTATGAGTCTGCGTGTCAGTGTGGGTGCATGTAGGTGAGTGTCTTAGTCCCTTTGGGTACTATAACAAAATACCATAGACTGGGTGGATTATAAACAGAAATCGATTTCTCACAATTATGGTGGCCGGGGTGTGTGTGGGTATGAGTGTTCGTGAATGTGTGTATGGATCAATGTGAGTGTGGGGGTGTGTTGAGGGGGAAGGAGACTTTTGCTTTATTGTTCTGGCTCTTACCTACTTACTCTGGGTTTCTCCTAAAAGCTTTCTTCTAAAAGTTCTCTTTCCTCAAAAATATCTGGTAGTATGTTTTGCCATAGCTATTTTTAAGAGAAAAAATACTTTCTTTGTTGAAGCCAAAAAAGTACAAATTAATCTGTGAAATAAAACACCTCAGTATTGTTCAAACAATAAATGCAATAACAAGTAGAAAATGTTGCTCTGTCACAAACAGTGCCAGTGTCATGTTAGAGCTCTTCACAGGGGGCTTTCTAGCATCCCCTCCCTCACATTCCCTGTATCTTCCTTCTCTGCAAAGATTCATATTGTTTCCTTTGTTTTGATTAAGTGTTTCAATCCATGGTTCCAGTACAGATTTCTTTCACTTAACATAGCATGTATCCTTTAGGAAGAAAATCACCTGATAGATAGATAGATAGATAGATAGATAGATAGATAGATAGACAGACAATGTATGGAAAGATGTGCCAAACCTCATTAACCTTTACAGTTTCCTCTGTTAATTTCTTAATCATGGCAGGTCATAAACTTTCTGGAATTATGTTTGAGGCCATGGATCTGGAAGTAGTGTGTATAAATGAAGCCAACTTCACTTTATTCATTCATTCATTCAAACTAGCAAATATATTGAAGGCTCTCATTAGTACTGGACACTGTACTGCATTCCAGAGATATGGAAGTGAACAAGACAAATGCAGTCCTCAGGTGCTTGAACTCACAGTCCAGGAGAAGGACAGACATGGGGATGATGACAGCACTCAGGTGTTAAGGAGGAGTTCAAGATCCAGCTAGGGAGATGATTATCGGGGTTACCTAGTAGACCAAGGGAATGGGTGAGGAGTCACAGAGGATCTCTTGCAAGGTAATACTAGAGCTGACCCCAGAAGAACAGGTTAGCTGGGACAAGGGTGGGGGAACATTTGGCAGGAAACCAAGGACTATGGATTCAGCATGTAAAGGATCACTGTAGTGAAGCCCCATCCCATAGAAATATAAAGCAAGCCACAAAGGAGAGTCATATGTATAATTTAAAATTTTCTTGTAGCCACATTTAAAAAATAAAAAGAGACAGGTGGGATCAATTTTAATAATATATTTTATTTAAGCCCAAGTATGTATGGAATATTATCCTTTCAACGTGTAAATCAATATTTTAAAATTATTGATCAGCTATTTTACATTCTTCTTACCCTACTAAGTCTTTGGAAACTGGTGTGTCTACTAAGTGCCAGCGGGTCCAGTGGCTAAGAGCTTGCTTCCAGAGGACGGACATGTCAGTTACACATCAAGATCTTTATGGCTGCCTGCAGCTAGTGACTCCCTCATGTAGCAAACAGCGCCCCTCTAGGGCCCTCACAAGCAATACAGAAGAGAGTTAGAGAAACTCAGTTCCAAAAGTGGGGAAGGTTTGGTGGGTTTTGTTCATTTGTTAAATGACGTAACTCATTCGGATAAACAGCTGCCCTCAAATCACAGAAGACGAGAAGAAAGAAAAGAACAAGCCCCATACACCAGTTCACAGCAGAGCCTCAGAAAGGTCTGTGACCAGAGGCAGCTTAGTACATTCCCTTCATCTCTTTCTCTCTGTATTTCTCTGTGTCCTATGAAGAGTATTACAGTCCATATCACGTTGCACTGATGAGATGTGTCCTTTGGCCTCCTCATATGAAAGAAATCCAGTAAATGTAGGAAAATATTACTTGTAATCTGATTTATATTGACGTAGAACAAAGGTCTGTCATAAATCCACAGGGAAGATTGGCTGTCAGGAGCCTGAGGCCTTTATATAATTAGAGGAGGCATCCCAATCTCAGAATCAATATTTAAATACAAAAGCAGCAGATGGGAAGATGTAGATAGTTTTGTTGCAATATTCAACTCTGTCTCCTTTCCTTTCCCAACCCTGGTCCTATCACAGGCTGGCACAGCATTTCTGAAGGTATTTTCGGAAAGAAAGGGTTGTTTTCCCTTGCTTACTAGTCACACATATTATAGTATCTGTAATGTAGAGAATCTTAGTTGGATAACAGAAGGTGGTCAATGCAAAGATAAGAAAGTGGGTAGCAGAGAATTAACATAAGATAGAAAACAGAGACAGAAGGGAAATTCAAGTTTTGCTCTAACACAGTTTCCATTATTTTGCTGATTTTCTGCTACAAAACAAGTTAGAAACCATGATGTCATGAGTTATTAGTATCCATTAAATAAGTTCAGGGTAGCAAAACAACTGGGAGAATCTAGAAAGTACTAACACGACAGCAGTTAAGAGCTTACCCTCTAGGCAGAACTGAGCTGCCTGGGTTCAGGGTGCAGCCTCACCGCCTACTGGCTGTGTGTTCTTAAGCAAGGTGCTTAACCTCTCTGTGCCTTCCTTTCCTCACACATGCATATGGTAATAGTATGTACTACATGAGGTTGTTGAGAAGATTAATGAGAGAATCACGAAAAGCGTTTGCTAGATTATTAGGAAGCAAACGCTGTGCAGGACTCTGAGGACACAAAGGTGAGTCAACAGGCTCATGGGAGGACAGATCCATAGATGGATCATTTCAATACAGTGATTTTTAAACCTTCCGATGAGGGTTATCTTTTGAGGTGCTCCTTCACTTTGGGCTGGGTTGCTGAAAGCCATCATGAGTTCTGAAATCAATACCCGGGCTTAAATTTTTTTTTTTAATTTTTTTTTCAACGTTTATTTATTTTTGGGACAGAGAGAGACAGAGCATGAACGGGGGAGGGGCAGAGAGAGAGGGAGACACAGAATCGGAAACAGGCTCCAGGCTCTGAGCCATCAGCCCAGAGCCTGACGCGGGGCTCGAACTCACAGACCGCGAGATCGTGACCTGGCTGAAGTCGGACGCTTAACTGACTGCGCCACCCAGGCGCCCCTACCCGGGCTTAAATTATACATGCTTTGTAATCAACTGTATGACATTGGTGGGATTTTCATACAGAGCTGTGGTGGGATCCAAGTCAAGATGGCTTGACCTTCCATAGATTGGTAGAAGAGTAATATGAATATAACGGAAAAGTGCCAAGTACGGTGATTTTTATATTAGGGTAACCGACAGAAGGTAACTCACCAAGTGTCTTAACATTTGCCATGCATCCAGCACTCTTTGAAACTGTTTGCCTCCTTCAGCCCATTGAATCCTCCAGTAAGCCTATGCTATACACAGAATTACCTCATTTTACAGATAAGTAAATTGAGCCTCAGAAAGGTAAAATAATTTGGCCAAGGTCACACAGCTGCTATGTGGTGGAGTAGGAAAAACTAAGTCAGTAGCTTTCCAAAACCAACCTTGCCACCCCAAAAGTCTTCATAGACAAAAGTGTGACATATTCAAGTTCCCTACCTTTCTAATATGTCTTGACTACAGACTCTCTTCTTTGACATATTGGCAGCTCTGACATATTTTTGTCTGTTTGCATCAGGGAAAATTAGAATAAAATATTATTTTATGACAAGTACAGTAGGTTTTTTAAAGTCCTAAGAAGACATGATTTATCAATTCACAGAAACACCCTTCTTCCTATATACTTCAAAACAAAATAGGGACATCTGGAGGGCTCAGTTGGTGGAGCATGTGACTCTTGATCTCAGGGTTGTGAGTTCGAGCCCCATGTTGGGTGTACAGAGTACTTAAATAAAATCTTTAAAAACAAAGCAAACAAAAAACAACAGAGGTCTTGCATTCTGACATGTACCAGATTTTGTCCTATCACAGATACATTTACCAAGGTATTTTTGATGGTGAAAGCCTTTTCACCCAACAGAACTCTCACAATAGTTTATGAGAGAGCTGTTCACTCTTTGCTTCGTAGACAAACCTGTCAGAAAAGCTAACTTAATACTAAGTTTAGATCATTTCTTACGGAGCAGAAAGAAAACTGAAGGAGACCGTGGGACAGCTTTTCCTGATTAGCACACTCTTACCAATAGGAGAGGCTGACAATGACAGTAGGAACACTGGCTTGAGATCTGCTTTCAGCACTGCCCACAAAGGTACAAGAAGTACCAGAGACATTGGACACATTTTGGACATTGCCTTACACCCACTGTACACCCTCTTACACCCACCTTACACCCTCTTACACCCACTAGGGGGCGCACTAAAAACTTACTTTTCTGTGGGGACTACTTGCATCAGTCTCTTAACCTCTCCAAGCTTCAGCTCCCTCAGGATGGGGAGATGTGAGGACTAAATGTGACAATAGATGTAAAGTTTCTGACTCATGGTATGGCCCAATAAATGATAGTTTCTCCCTATCACTCACCCAAATATACATTAGAATAAAATATTAGAATAAATATTAAAAATACATTAGTGTATATATATGTGTGTGTATACATAATATTGTATATATACATGTGTATATAGTGTATATATATGTGTGTGTATGTATATATATATGTATATTATATATATATACATACACATTAGAATAAAAGAAGTTCATCTAGAAAGACCCAGCTGGCTCCTCAGATGGCAGTTCTTTGGGATTCACAGCTTGTCTCCTTGTGACACAAGGCCTGTTGGTTCTGGAAAAAAAAGAATTCTGGATCTCCACCCTCCCAAAATTGTTGACCTGATGTCTGCTGTTGATGTTCCACATCAGAATATACCACAACCTTGCAATTAGACAAGCTGCTTTCCAACATTGGGCCAGAGAGTGACTGGGGATTCCAACTATGAAACATGGTGCCCCCTGGTGACCAGTTGTCTCAAGCTTGCCAACAGAAGGAGCAGGAGTAGAGGGATCACTAGTCAAGAGCCTTGGATTCCAACCTCAGCTCCTCCATCTATCCCTTGAGAGCCCTTAAGCAAGTCACTTCATGTCCCAGACTCAATTTCCCTATTGGTAAAATGAAATGTTGAATGAACTGTTAAACTGTAGAATCCTGCCTGGTTCTGAAGTTCTGTGATGATATTCCATTACATCAAGACCAAGTATAATCTGGAGGTGATGTATTACATGCATTATTTGCAAACTTTATGTTATTATTTTTTTAAAGAGCCAAATTGCACTGTTTTCAGTTGCTTCAGGAGACTATGTGCCCAGCTGGATAAATACCTGTTTTCCTTTTGGCTCATTGAGTTTTTTGTTCCATGGACCGTGTTGGACAAATTGTGCCCGTTTTCAAATTGGTGAAGGAGACCAATTGCCTGAGTGATGTTAACCTTTATCCTAAAACTTGAGCTTAATATTTTATGTAAGCATAACTTGTATGTGTATATGTATAAGCATATGTGTATGTGTATACATATATATACATATACATATATACACACATATTTATACATACATTTACACATATGTATAAATATGGGATACCATATTTATTTCTCTAACTACCTAACTCCACCTTCACCTTCTCAATGATATTTTCAACTCCGAAATATGGGATGTGGAGGGGAAAATGCAAGGGTTTGGGTCCAGGCCCTTCACTACCCTCTAGGAACCTTCACTCATCTTTCAGATCCACATCTCTGTTCACTAGATCACTGCAGTGTGTGGTGTGTGGAAATGAGCTAGATTTCCACAGCAGTCCCTAGGAAGTTCATTGGATCCAAGATGATTTGGCATTTCCCCCTTCTTCCAGCACTCTCCCATAGGATTGAAGGAGATTGCTGATGTGTCTATGAAGGACAGTGAGAGGAAGGTAGTGAGGGTTGAGTTGCAAGGTGTTTTTTTTCAATTAGGGCTCTATTTTCTCAGTTGTCAGAGTAAGACTGAAGCCCCTTGTGTTCCTGTCAAGAATGGGGAGCTTTGTGAGCACAGTTAACTCTTGAGGAGTGCCCTAAGGGGTATATGGTGTGAGGGTGGAATAATAGTCCTATCTCTGGACCTACAGAGGAGATAGGGAAGGATAGAGTAATAGCTAAGGGGATTATCTTCTCCAGCCAGCTTTTGCTTTAACTTATCCTTTTTTTCTCTTGTGACAAAAGGCATGTTTATTTTTTATTTTATTTTAATTTACATCCAAGTTAGTTAGCATATAGTGCAACAATGACTTCAGGAGTAGATTCCTTAATGCCCCTTACCCATTTAGCCCATCCCCTCTCCTACAACCCTTCCAGTAACCCCTGTTGTTCTCCATATTTAAGAGTCTCTTATATTTTGTCACCCTTCCTGATTGTATATTATTTTTGCTTCCCTTCCCTTATGTTCATCTGTTTTGTCTCTTAAAGTCCTCATATGGGTGAAGTCATATGATATTTGTCTTTCCCTGACTAATTTCACTTAGCATAATACCCTCTAGTTCCATCCACATAGCTGCAAATGGCAAGATTTCATTCTTTTTGATTGCCAAGTAATACTCCATTGTATATATATACCACATCTTCTTTATCCATTCATTCATCGATGGACATTTGGGCTCTTTCCATACTTTGGCTATTGTTGATAGTGCTGCTATAAACATTGGAAACAAAGGGCATATTTATTAATAACAGTTCAGAATATCGCAATTTCAAAAGCACTCACTTTAATCCAAACAACAGGCCTATAAAATTGACTGTGGTGTACAATTAAAATATTAACTTTCTTGGTTCTTGCCAGAACACAAAAATGTCTTCTAGGGAAAGACTGAATGTGCACCCAAAAGAGCCCTCAGCAACATGGCATTCATCTGGTGCATTGACCATGGTTTAAGATTCAGTCCTGGACCTTGTGGATCCAGAAGGGCACCTAGGATAGGACCTGCATTAATCAAGTTCCCAGAGACTGAAATATAAAAAGCTAGATGTTCATGGATTAATTTATAGTGAGGAATGCAGCTGTTGGGCTAACTAGGAGGCTTGAGTCAGCAGATAGGAACATTCTCTCTCTCGGCATGCTAATTATTTCAGAAGCCAAATTATAATCAGAAGGCCAATTTATTCACTTAAAGTGAAAAACATAAATTTTAAGTAAACCAGATGTTCCTGTTATCCCAGTCTCTCCTGAAAGATAAACTTCACAGGAAACAAAATTATTATAAGATTGCTTGAGGGGCAGGGAATCAGAGAAAGGGGCATTTGGCAGTCCTAAAATGTGTCTTTTAGCAGCTGCACCCATGAAGGAATAGCCTTGCCAAGAAAATGGTAATGCTTAAGTCTCACGGGTTAAACCTTTTTCTCCCTGTACTAGGCATGGACGGGCGCTGCCATTGCTGGCCTTGGCAGCTCTCCATTTTCATTGCTTCTGTTTCCCATGGTCCTTATCCAAACAGGGTTACAATACAAATAATTAGTTTTCTGCTTACTTTCTGGGATCTCTCCCAAATGATCTCAATTGGAATTCTTGCAATTCCAAAACTCATTAGTCACACATTTATAAACAGTGTCTTACTTTCCTAGGACAGATGGCTAATCCAGTTCATGAAGTGTGGATTTTACTAGTTTAGCTCTTGAAAATCTCACTTTTGATTTAATGAGCAGCATTACACTTTCTACATAAAAAGTTTGTGTGTATGTGTGTGTGTGTGTGTGTATGTGTGTATTTCACAGATTTAAAAATGGAGATTCAGAGGTGCCGAATGCCTTGCGTTGGCTCACACAGCTAGTAATTGGTGGGGCTGGAACTGAAACCTAGATCATCTGAGTTCAGATTCCACTCTAGTTCCATTGGATGTAATTGAGTTTTCTACTGCTGGAAGTTTCATTTTGAAACAAGAAAGGAAAATCAATGTGTCTTTAAGAATTAGCTTTAAAAGATATTAACTGATTTTTTCCTCTAAGTGGTGGGTTTTGGTGGAGGCACAAAAATATGCAGTGCAGCAGATGAGAAGACATAAATAAGTCATTCGGATGTAGCCTGCTGCTACAGGAGCCATAAGGTCCAGGCACAAAGATCCAGCGACCTTGTTTGAGACTACACAATAAATGGATGTGTTTCTTTACAGAATATGAGTGTATCTGAGGCAAGAGGGAAAATCCTCCACTATCTAGTGACCTTGCAGGAGGTGGCAGGGGGGAAAGTCACAATGCAGAACATCACAGAACACACCTCCTGGACCTGGATCATTCCCAGAACTGGAAACTGGGCTGCAACTGTGTCTGCAGCCAACTCAAAAGGCAGTTCCCTGCCTACTCGTATTAACATAACGGACCTGTGTGAGGCAGGTAAGTACCAAGTTTCCTTCAATTATTGCCTGTGGGAAACTGTATCTTACTTACCTCATATCTCCCACCGGCTCAGCCCAGGGCCTGGCATGAGTAACACAGGAGTTTGGAGCTAACAGCCTTCAGAGGCTCTTTTGCACCCGGCCTTGGACAAGTGAATTAACATGTCTGAACTTCAGTTTCCCCCTCTCCAAAGTAGGGATTATATTATCTGTCTTGCAGCTCATTGTCAGATTAAATAAAGACTAATATATAGTAGGTGCTTAACAAATGTTAGGAAATATTAGTTACATTAAATTGAACACTAATATTTGGCTAATTTTTCTAGGAGCAAGAATAGCATGTGTTGTCAAGTTCTAGAAAAAAAATACTCTACACTTAAGCATATTTTAAAACCAATAGTGTTGAAATCCTGGCTGTAATGAAATCATAGTAAAATTTTTCTGTACTATAGCTCTTTATTACACAAATTTAGATATGTACCAATTATCTATATTGAAAATCTCCCGACTAGCTATACACATTTTACAGTTGCATGCTCTGAAAACTAATTTCTCAAGATAAAAGCCTATGATTAGTCAATAAAATGGATATAAATACTGTTTCTCAAATCTGTATTATAAATAGATTCCATGTCAAGATCACTGGCCTAACTTTTCCAAAAATGCCTAATAAAACTATAAGTAAATCCTTTCTTAAAATCCAGTGGAACAATCTTATCTACATGTGAGTCTAGCAATCATCATTTGAAAGAAGTTTCTACTCAAACATGATTATTTTATATACACTGTTAAATCTTAGTTATATATCTTTTCAGTCATACAGCCATAAACACAGAGATAATAGAGTAGCTAAAAATAACTAGAATAAAATACAAATAAATATTGATGTAACTTTGGGTTGGTATATGAGTTGGGAATTGCTTTTAGCAGTAAGGGGTTGCTCTTACCAGAGGTCTGACTAGAGTGTCTTTTATTAATTCTCTCACATATAAGAAGTTCAGAGGTAGACAGCTCAGGGCTGATGTGACAGCTTGGTGATTCCAGGCTCCTTCTTTCTGTTCCCTCTGCCAAGTTGGCTTCCATCCTCAAGATGGAAGTGGTCCAAGATGGCTGCCAGAGCTCTAGCTACTTTCTTCTAGGAAAAGAAGGAAGAGAGGAGGGCCCTCACCCTGAGGAGCTTTGTTCCAGGTCACACAACACACTTGGAGTCATTGACTCTGCCTGGTCACCTGGTCACAGGTGCAAAGGAGACTTAGAAATATACTCCAGGCAGCAGTGTTCCCTTGCTAAAGATGATGAGGAGAGAGTGTTTGGGAGAATGATAACTGGTAACTGATAACCTCTGACAAATGTGGGTAGGTATCTAAGGCAGAAACCCGAAGGAAAAGATGAATTAACTGTATGGAAAAAAAGCTCAAACTGTACACATAGTAAAATAAAAATTTTTTAAACACCACAAACAAAGCTTTAAAAATGTAGATAGCAATTTGGGGTACCTGGGTGGCTCAGTCAGTTAGGCGTCTGATTTAGGCTCAGGTCATGATCTCACTGCTCCTGAGTTTGAGCCCTGAGTCGGGCTCTGTGCTGACAGCTCAGATTCTGTGTCTCCCTCTTTCTCTGCCCCTCCCCTTCTCATGCTCTCTCTCTCTCATAAATAAATCAACATTAAAAATTTTTTTTAATAAATGAAATGTTTTAAAAATGTAAATAGCAATTTAAGAAGTGTTTATATCACATTTTCAGCAAAAGGAGATTATCTATCTATTTTTTCAAATAAATAAGTGACCAGGGGATATGAACTGGCAACTCAAAAAATAAATAGAAAAGTAGCAATAAAGATGTGAAAATATGTTCAACCTAACTAGCAATCAATGACATGCAACTTTTGAAAAAACATAAGAAACCAAATCAGACTGAGAAAGAATAAGTAGAGTTAGTAAAACCCATGTGGGGAGTGTGTGGGGAAGAGATACCCTTGTAGCCTGCTGGTGGGTATGTAAATTTGTACAACTTTCTGAAGACATTTGGCCATATGTAACAAACTTCAAACACTAATATATCTTTGACCAAAAAATTTTACCATTAGAAATGAATCCTCAGCAAATGGTAAGTGCTTAGAAGTGTAGGCACAAAGATGTTTGTGGAAAAAATTTTGAAATAGTGAAACACCACAAACAACCTAACTGTTAAATAATAGAGAATGGACTGGCTTAATGTATCATGACTCTCACCTGCCTAATCCCACACTAGCATTAAAGTGATATTCTAATTGTGCTTTTATTGACAAGCAAAAATGCACATAATAAGTAAAAAGGTAGACTTTTTGTAGTATGTATGGGATGATGCTATTTAAAATATGTATTGGGGTGCCTGGGTGGCTCAGTCAGTTAAGCATCTGACTCTTGATTTCAGCTCAGGTCATGATCTCATGGTTCATGAGTTCAATTCCCACATCAGGCCCTTTACTAACAATGTGGAGCCTGCTTAAGATTGTCTCTCCCTGTCTCTCTGCCCAGGCCCCACTCACACTCTGTCTCTCTAAATAAATAAATGAAATAAAATAAAATAAAATAAAATAAAATAAAATAAAATAAAATAATAAAATATGTATTAACGGGGTACCTAGGTGACTCAGTTGATTAAGCATCCAACTCTTGGTTTCGGCTCAGGTCATGATCTCACAATTGTGAGATCGAGCCCCAAGTTGGGTTCCTTGCTGGGCATGGAGCCTGCTTCAAACTCTCACTTTCCCCACCCTTTCTCAAAAAAAAAAAAAAAAGAAAAGAAAAAAATGTATTTATATGACTACACATTTTTTGCATCTTAAAAAAAAATCTAGTAGAATGTATATGAAAATGTTAATAGAGGTCATGACGGCATCATAGGATTACAGGTGATTTTCCTTCTCTTTTGCTTTTTTTTATAAGTGTATTTATTTATTTTGAAAGAAAGAGAGAGAGAGAGTGAGCAGGGAAGGACAGAGAGAGAGGAGAATCCCAAGCAGGCTCTGAGCTATCAGCACAGAGAGCTTAACCTGGGGCTCGATCTCATGAACTAAGCTGAAACCAAAAGTTGAATGCTTAACCATCTGAGCCACCCAGGGACTCCCCACTTTTGCTTTCTGTATTTTTTAAAAAATTTTTCTTCAGTAAGTACTGCATATATAATTTTTAATATACCCTGTGGGGGTAATTGAACTCATACCACTATTTAGTATCCTGCTGTTGTTAAAATGTAATATGTCAGAATACCTTCTTCAAATGCCACTGCAGTTGGGTCTTGAGGATATAATCTTGGTGAATTTTCTGGGCCTGTTCCAAGTGTTTTATTTATTTTTTTAATGTTTATTTAGAGAGAGGGAGAGAGGGAGAGAGGGCACACACTCAGAGGAGGGACAGAGAGAGGAAGAGAGAGAATACCAAACAGGCTCCATGCTGTCCGTGCTGTCAGTGCAGAGCCCAACGTGGGGCTCGATACCACAAAGCTGAGATCATGACCTGAGCCAAAAAAATCAAGAGTCTGACGCTTAACTGACTGGGTCACCCAGGCACTCCTACAGATGCTTTATTTAGATTTGGTAACAACTTCTCTAAATGACACATTCATTATGTTAGAGTTGGCCTCTACTTTATTCATTCAGCAGTCATTTATTGAGCATATACTACATAAGGCAGCTAGAATCCAGCAATAGGTAAAATATACTGTTGAGGTCCTCCAGTTATATTCAGTCATGGTGGGGGGGGCAAACAAAAACAAATAAACTCTGGTACAGTGAACAAATGCAAGATTAGATGGATGCACAGGGAGCTCTAGGAACAGAGAAAAGCTGAAGCATGGGCTTGAAGAGAATGCCAGGGAAGGAGGTAACATGTGACCCGAGCATGGAGAGCTCTGTGAGCCAGGTGTGGGAGTGGAGGTGTGTGGGTGTGTGGGTTTATTTTAAAGTGAGATCTCAGCAAGCTTGTAAGCTGAGAAAAAGACTTGGGTAGGGAAGAGTGTGAGGATTAAGGGGAGAGAGGGACTAATGAATGGAATGAAGTCCCTGGGGAGGTGAAAGATGGTGGAAAGCAGTGACAAACAAAACACCTGTTTCTCTCCTCTCAGACTGGATAGGTGTTAAAAAAAAGGATGAGGCTCCATACAGATGAACATGCAGGGGAGGTAAGATAGGACAGTACTTGAACTGAGCAATAGCGAAGAGAGTTCTGGTCCTGGAAATCTTGGAGTATCAAGGATCTATGCTTCTCCTAAGATGACACCTGAACCACCCAATACCCTGCACGTCCCAGGTGACATAGAGGACACACTGGCAAATTACATGGTCCCACCCTTGAGCGCTCTTGTCTCACACATATTCTGAATGATCTGTAGGGATAACGTACTATGATTTTGTCTCCCTTTCTTTCAGTGTATGTTAATGTATACTCCTCACATACAGAACTTTCCTTTTAGGAAAAGAAAAATAATACCCCCCACAGGCAGAATTATGTTGGTTTTGAGAAAGTAGGGAAAACTTTGTTGTAAAAAAAAAACACCTGCCACAGCATTGCCTATAAGGAAGCACAAGAGTGATTTTGTTGGTTTACGATGAAAATTGAATGTGTGCTAAACCCATCAGTCAGCAAGTAAAAACATATTTAATATTTCAGACCAGTCCCTGTACTCAAGAATTCTCAAAACTATGGGAAAAGTCAGAAGCCAGTACAGGGGTGCCTGAGTGGCTCAGTCAGTTGAGTGTCTGACTCTTGATTTCAGCTCAGGTCATGATCTCACAGTTTGTGAGTTTGAGTCCCGCATTGAATTCTGTTCTGAAAGTGGAGCCTGCGTAAAATTCTTTCTCTCCTACTCCCTCTGCCCCTCCCCTGCTCTTATATGCTCTCTAAATAAATAGACAAATAAATAAAAAGTTTTTAACAGAAGCCAGTACAGTCATAAACAGAGACCCATACAGATGTCAGAGACTGAGGCCCCAGGAGGTGAAATAACCTAGCCAAGATCAACAGATCCAATTAGTGGCAGAACTGGACTGGAAAACAAGGCCACCTGTCTCTTAGATGGGTACTTATTGCAAGTACCTTATGAACCTTATAACTCTGTTCAGAAGCTCTCAGGGAAAAAGGAGATGGGAAGTTGAATGATTGAGGCTAAAGGAATAATTCTGAAAGGTGATAGAAAGAAGGTGAGTTGTTATCAGAGTTCTGAAGGAGAGAACATGCCCTGACAAACATCATGGGAAGGAAATTCAGGCTGGTTCCTGGTAAATATGATGAGTCAGGCAGAGCAATGCCAAGTTGATTTGCCTAGCAAATTCCAGAGAAAGCAGTGGTCAGAAGGGGTCTCTGGCTATTTTAGTCCATCACCTGGCAAAGGTACTGGAACCTATAGGTGCTCAATAAATATTTACCAAATGAATGCATTTCATCCTCAAAAAAAAAAAAAAAATCATGTGGCATAGCCAGGACATTGATAACAAGGCAAATGAATATAAGGGAACCCCTAGTGGGGAGTTCCAGTCCCTGACAAGATGGCCAATACTCAGGTTATAGGCCCTCCCCACCAAGCACAGTACTGAGGATGCCATTGGAGGGACAGAATAGATGGCTGAGTGCAGTGGGGAATAGTGTTGAAAGGGAGTGCTGAAGTAGCACTTTCTGGTTTCACTCCTTCTTATCACTCATGTTGCCCTGATATGATCATTGCTTAGACATTTCTACTATGGAGCAGGGAAGTCCAGAGAGCAGAACAGGGTAACTTCAGAGAAGCCCCAGCACCTGGCTGTGGAGGGGAGCTTAGAGCAAAGACTGCCTCTGAGCTGGCTGGTCCTTGAGATTTCTCCTGCCATCTACCCCATGGGCCTGGCAATTACAAAAGAGAGTAACAGTCCCAATCCCCCATGCAGAGCAGTGCCAGCCATTAAGACATGAGTACTGGGTTCTGGAGGTACTAAGTATACCTCAGGGGAACCTGAGGACAGGTAGAACACAAGCTAAATCACTGTAGACTCTCTGGCCTGGAACTTTCCACCCTGAAAAGCTCCTCCTCCCCACCTGAACTTACTTGGAGAAGCACAAACTACAGTGAAGCTTTCACTGTCTTCCCACGGAAAGATAAAGGCCAAGGCTGCAACAGCAACCCAAGAAAATAAGACATCCCAAAGGAGAAAATTAGGAGAAATCTGAGGGGCACAAGTTCCGGGAAAGAAAGGCAACAAAGGGAACAACATGTACCATAGAAAATCTCACTAATGCCACAGAAAGAACAAGAGTTGAGAATAAGCATAACAAATATCCTTAGAAAGATTAGAGAGGCTGGTAGAAACATGAATCAGTCAAGTCAGGTGGTTATGAAGAAGCCCCAAATGAAGAGAGTCGGTATGGAAAGTTTAATTGTTGAAATAACACAGCCAATGCGTTGAATCGCAGAAAGGACTCAAGACCGAGCGAGTGGAAGTTTGGGTGAGAGACTTCCAAAAGGCATCAAAAGCCAGAAAAGAAGTTGAAAAATGAGAAAACTTAAAAGACTGAAAGAAGAGAAAGAGAAATTGTGACAACTACTTAAAAGGAGTCCCAGGCAGAGAAAAAACTAAATGAAGGGAAAAAAATACTTGAAAATATTTATTAAAAAATCTTACTGTGTGTACTGCTCTAGTACAGGACGTCAGTAGTGGGGCAGGCTATGCATATGTGGGGTCGGGGTACACAGAAAAGCTCTGCACCTTCCACTCATGCTGCTGTGAACTTAAATCTTCTCTAAAAAATCAAATCTGTGTTATAAAAGTCTCTGAAAAAAAAAATTAGTAGAAAGTGGAGGATAGAGAGGTCAAAAAAAAAAAAAAAAAGAAAATTGATTGAAAAAGAAAACAGATTGATCCCAAGAATGTAAAGATGGATAAATATCAGAAAAATGTATTAATGTAATTCATCACAATAATAAAAAAGAGAAAGGGGTATGTTTTTAACAGATACAGAAAAGTATTTGGTGAAAAATATTTTTTAATAAATAATATTTTACAAAAATAAACCTAGTTGGAAACTATGAAGAAACTAAAATGTTTTAGGTTTTTAAAGACTTGGTACCAAAAACCTTCAGCAAATATCATCTTAATAAAGATATATAAGCACAGTCTCCTTAAAATTTGCAACAATGAAAACAAAAGGAAATAAGAGATTTAAAGATTGAAAGGAGGTGATTTTTTTTTTGGAAAAAAAATTTTATGCTTATTTCTGATAGAGTGCAAGTGGGTGAGGGGTAGAGACAGAGAAAGAGAGAGAGACAGAATTTGAAGCAGGCTCCGGGCTCTGAGCTGTCAGAGCAGAGCCCAGTTTAGGACTCAAACTCATGAACCGTGAGGTCATGACCTGAGCCAAAGTCGGATGCTCAACCAAATGAGCCATCCAGGTGCCCCAGAAGGAGGGGATGCCTAAGTGTGCAGCTAATAAGATTACTAAGTGGAAAGTTCAACAAAGGCAACAGACAAATTATTAGAACTAATTAGAAACTTTAGCAGTTTACCAGAAATAAGAATGACACACACAAATGGTAGAAAAAGCATTAGAAAATAAGATGTTATTTAAATAGCAGAATACATGTATAAAGTGTCTAGGAATTAGCCTGTAACAAGGAATGCATAAAAACCTTAAGAAGCTATTTTTAAAACTCCATTGAAAGATATAAAAGAGGATCTGGGGCGCCTGGGTGGCTCGGTCAGTTAAGCGTCTGACTTTGGCTCAGGTCATGATCTTGCAGTTTGTGAGTTCATGCTCCATGTCAGGCTCTGTGCTGACAGCTCAGAGCCTGGAACCTGCTTTGGATTCTGTGTCTCCCTCTCTCTGCTCCTCCCCCGCTCATGCGCGCGCGCTCTCTCTCTCTCTCTCTCAGAAATAAACTTTAAAAAAAATTATTTTACAAAGATACAAAAGAGGATCTGAAAAATTTCAATTAAACAGCATATTTATGAATGGAACAAATTAACACTGGAACACCATCATTTCACCTTGAATTAAACTATAAATTTAACTTAATTCCAATAAAAAATAACAGCTGGAATTTCTGGGGACTCTGATAAACTGATTCAAAAGCTATATGGAAGAATAAAGTGTCATAAATATCCTGGACCACTTTGGAAAATGAAGGGCAAAATGAGGAGGGGAATCTACCAACCAAATAGACATCACAAAGCCTAGTAGTATGAGCAGTGTGTTCTCGCAAAGAAGCTGACCCCAGACATAGACCCATTAAATATATGGAACTTGGTGTATGGAACTTAGGGATAGTATCCATTAGATATATGGAACTTAGGGATAGTATCACATTTGGAAAAATTGACTCAAAGTGTGGAAAATATAATAAAATCTATTCCCCTTAATAATTGTATTCCCTTAGCTAGATTTGGATTAAAAACTTAAATGTGGCAGGTAAAAACCAGAAGCCAAGAGGAGAAAATGTAATTGAGTATCTTCATGATCCCAAGATGGAAGGATTTCATAAACAAGACTCAAAATGCACAAGCCAGGGGCACCTGGGTTGCTCAATAGATTAAGCATCTGACTCTTGATTTTGGCTCAGGTCATGATCTCCCCATGTCAGGATTCTCCCTCCCTCTCTCTCTGCCCCCTCCCCATTCGTGAGCACACTCTCTCCCTCTTTCTTTCTCTCTCAGAAATAAACACTTTTTTTAAAAACTGCACAAGCCATAGATAATTTACCTAAATCAAAGTAAATATTTATGTGCAAACATATCATAAAGTTATCAGACTTAAAAAGCTGAAATACAATATTTCTAGTGTTGAAAGCTGACAAATGATTGATATCTAGAATATAAAACCTATTTCTGTAAATCAGAGAAAAGACAGGAAACTCAACGGAAAAAATGAGTTAAGTATATGAGCAGGGAGTTCACAGAGGGGGAAGTCAGAATGCTAGTAACATATGAAGAAAAGCTCAGCATCATAAGAAATCAGAAAGCAAAAACAAAACCGTAGTTAAAAACTGCTTTGCATCTACCAGATTGGCAAAAATTAGAAAGTCAGAGATACCAAGTATTGGTGGGGAAATAAGAATCCTTACGCTTTGCTTTTCTTTAAAAAAAATTTTTTTTAATGTTTATTTTTGAAGGAGAGAGAGACAAAGTATGATTGGCGGGGAGCGAAAGGGAGGGGGGCGCGTCCAGAGAGAGAAAGGGAGACACAGAATCTGAATCAGGCTCCAGGCTCTGAGCTGTCAGCACAGAGCCCGACGCAGGGCTCGAACCCACAATCTGCAAGATCATGACCTGAGCCCAAGTCAAAGCTCAACTGAATGAGCCACCCAGGCGCCCCTCCTTATGCTTTTCCTGTTGGAGTGTCAACTGATTGGCTATTTTAGAGATCACTCTGGCTGTGTTTAATGAAATAATACATGTATTTATACTTGAGCAGCTCTGTGCAGATATATCCAGAGACACTCTTGGGACAGGGACACATGAGAATATGGAAGAGAATGTTCATTGCATCCTTGTTTGTGTTAGCAAACAGCTGGAAGGAACTGCCTGATTGTCGCTTGGACAGAAAAAGATTTGAGGTAGCAGTCAGAAGGAATAAGCTGGATTTACATATAGCAGCAGGATGGACATATCCCAGAAATATAATATTAAATGGGAAAGAAAAAGTAAGAAAAAGCATTATATTTACTCCGAGCACATTTCATGAAAATACAAAGCACAAACACAAAGCAACACTAATTTTCAAGGATACGTAGATATCTAAATAAACATATGGGAGGTAGATTAGAAGGATGCATATTATATTCATTACAGCAGGTACCTTTGGGGAATGGAAGATGAAGAGGAAAATAATAACTACACAGGGTCCTTGCACTGATGCCAATTCAGATTTGTTGAAAACAAATATGAAGTCCTTTTTTTTTTTAAATAAAGTTCATTTTATTTATTTATTCTGAGGCGAAGGAAATGGAGGAAGGCAGAGAGAGGGGGAGAGAATCCCAACCAGACTCCTCACTGTCAGTGCAGAGCCCGACACAGGGCTCGAACCCACGAACTGTGTAATTATGACCTGAACTAAAATCAAGAGTTGGACGCTTAACCAACTGAGCCACCCAGGCCCCCCCCCCCCCCCCCCCCCCCCGCCGCTAAATCTGAAGTTCTTAAAAAGAAATTGTTTTTTTGGAAAACTTTGCTGGGATGAGTTGTTTTTTATATCTTTATCCACCTGTGAATTTGTTTTTGTCCTTCCCCCTTTTCCCCATTAAGAGTTGTTGGCTCCTCGTCAGGTCTCTGCAAACTCAGAGGGCATGGACAACATGATGGTGACCTGGGAGCCCCCTGGGAAAGCCGCCTCTGCTGTCCAGGAGTATGTGGTGGAATGGAGGGAGCCCCATTCTGGGAGTGACACTCAGCCCCCTCTAAACTGGCTGCGGAGTCCCCCCTACAATGTATCAGCTTTGATTCCAGGTATTTAATTGTTCACCTTCCTTTTGGAGACTTACTAAGCTCACATTTTTTGGAGGAAGTCACAGGTGGGAACCCAGAACCTTCTTCAGTTTACAGGCGGCTGCATAAGAGGAATAGTAATGACCTAGGGTCCTTCAGGACAGCACCTCAGAGTATACCACTGCAGGCATAGAATACCAACTGATTGACTAAAATCTCTAGTGTTTATGGAAAATTCATGTGCCTGGCACAGAGCCGTATATGCCAAATGCATCATTGAACCAAACAAACATGGCTGAGAGCTAAGTAGTAATCGGTCAGTGTGATGGGCACCTTTCACTTAGGAGTTTAGGTAATTCTCAGAACAATCTTATGTAGCAACTACTGTAGTCATTGTACAGATGAGGAAACCAGGAGATCTTTCATTACCAATTCTGCATAGTATTTGTGTGATAATAAATCCAGAATTATCTATGTGATAATTAGCATCTCTAGACCCCAAATCCAAATACGTCAGTAGTTACAATCACGTGATAGAAGGCATCTGAAAAATATATTAAAATGATTGGACAGAACTTAGTCAATGTCACTTTTAGGAATAAGTTCAGCAGAGTAGCTGAAAGTCCAGGTTCTGTGGGTTTAAGTCCTGGCTCTGTCCCTAGGCTGTGTGACCTAGGGCAAGTTATTTAACTTCTCTTTATCTCAGTTTCTTTATCTGCAAAATGGGCAAAATAATATTGCCTACCCCATTGGGCTATTGTGAGGACTAACTGAATTGATGTAGAGAAAAACATTTTGAATAGTGCCTAACACATTTTAAGTACCTGATGATTTAGCTGTCATTGTTGTTATTATATGTGACAGGGCTAACATTCTTACAGGCTTGCAAGCTCTAAATTCTATAATATTTTTGTTACACCATGGCAATCATTACACCTGTCCAGGAGGATATACGTGCCCTGCTTACGGAGACAAGACAGATGAAATAAGCAGAGCAGAACATGTGACAACACGTGAGCTAGTCATTAACTGTGTGCCTCTTTTATACTGTAGCTGCTCAGATTTCTAGTGGGTTGCATTCGGTTTTAATCACTACACTTAAAGTCAATGTTGTCTAGATAACCCAGTGAACATCAAAGGAAGATGAGAACAAGTCATTGGAGGTCTGGAACTTTTAATGTGGGAACCATTTAGCCTGTAGAAGAGAATTCTAGATGGGGGTGGGAGGTTTGATGGCTGTTGCTGGCTTTGATGTATACATGAGAAAGAGTATGTGTCCTTTGTTGCTCTGGAGAACACAACTAAATCCTCTATGTGGAAATTATAAGGCAGATGTCAGCTCAATTTTGATAAAGAAATTTCCTTACACATGATGGTCTCTAGTAAGACAATTGATTGGCCCTCAGAGTGGTGCATTACCTGTCACTAGAATTGTTGAAATAGGACCAACTTCCCTTTAGGGCTGTTATGCCCATCAAATCAAATGTAACAGTGTAACTCTAAACTGCTATGAAATTGTAAACGCTTATTATAAACTATATTAGGATTTACCTCTGTGGGATACTTTGAGCCCTGTGGTCCCTACAGTTTCTTCCTTTTAGAAATTCTATAATATTACCCAAATACCATAAAGAGATGACAGGAGAGAATGTTTTTCATATTTAAGATATTAAATTATTTTTAAGCACTTTATAAATACTCATTTGAATGAAATCAGTATGATATTGGGTGAAATAATTTTACTAATTAAAGTTGTTCCCCTGCTTGAAAATATTTGGTTAGCTATTAGTGTTGATGTTACATTCTGGAAATAAACACTTAACAAATTAAGTAATTCATACTTATGAATTCAATATGGTGCTCTCCAGTCAGTAAGGTGACTCATTGCCTTCGGATCCTTACCAGCCTTTTCTCATCATCTGGCTAGGGCAGAGTTGGGTGTTTTGGAATATATCCTGAAGGTCAGAATACCATCCGGCTCCTAGATTATAGGTTTATGGGCCCAGGCTAGAGACTGTCAGCCCTGTCTTGTGTGGGTAAAAATGGTTCTGACCATATAGATCCACTCCTTATATAAATATGTAGATATCTATCTGTAGATGTCTAGAAATACCTTCCCTGATGCCTACGCTATTTGGGTCTCTCTTCTGCATGCTCCCACTGGACTTCCTCTATGATCATTCTTCATTACTGATCATTTAATGTTTGTCTTCTCCCAAATTTAATAGGTGAAATTAGCTTTCTGCAAAAAATCCACCATAGCTATAGTTTAAAAACATGGAACAGGGGCGCCTGGGTGGCGCAGTCGGTTAAGCGTCCGACTTCAGCCAGGTCACGATCTCGCGCTCCGTGAGTTCGAGCCCCGCGTCGGGCTCTGGGCTGATGGCTCAGAGCCTGGAGCCTGTTTCCAATTCTGTGTCTCCCTCTCTCTCTGCCCCTCCCCCGTTCATGCTCTGTCTCTCTCTGTCCCAAAAATAAATGTTGAAAAAAAAATTTTTTTAAACATGGAACAGAGCCTTTGTCCAAGGGTGCCAGGTATATATGTATGCACGGGAGTAGTGGGAAATAGGCCTGGAAGTTGGGGCCAGACTATAGAAAGAAATAAAAAAACTTAGGAATGTGGACTTTGTGCACTGGACGGCAAAACTAAGGAATTTGGAGCTAATGATTAGGGTGTGTTTGTGTAAGAATTAGCCAATAAAACAGGGGTCCTTAAGGTCAGAACCAGGGAACAAGCTTATTAGGGCTCTCCTCTGCATGCAAAGGGAAAAGTCAACTAAGTTATGGATCCACATTTTCTTCCCTCTTCCATTAAGGGTGGGCTATTCACAAAAAGAAGCCACAGCTTCTGATGCAGCAGTCCCAAAGCCTCTGCCCTGAACTCACTGCAAAATGCAGTGATACTATTTGCCTAATGAGATCGTCTGGAATTCCCACAGCTATACACAGGCACAGTGGTTGGCCGGATGCTTCCAGGACCAGCGACAGCAGCCAGGCCCTAGCCCCTCCCAGATGAAATATGATTCCTTATTCCTTGTTGCCCTTTTGGCTCCTGGGTCTGCATGCCACTGTGAAGAAGCTTTGGATGACTGGACTAAGCTCACTGTGGCCTTTTCTCTGTATCACCTGGTTCATGAATATGAATGGGAACTCACCATGGCATGAGTTCGGATCTCCTTGTGGTCTCTTCCAACAGTATTGGTTACACATCTGAGGTTTCTGTAGGGCACTTGCTGGAATGTTTAAGGAACAATGGATTTTCATGTAAAACACACCTTATTTAGTAAATTATTCTGCGATACAAAATTCCTCTTCCCCCAAAATAAAATGTTAAAATTGTCAGTGTAGGGGATCAGATCTGCATTAAACAATATGGGAGACAGCCCTTACTCTGACCACATAATCCTATCATTGCCTAGTAGGGATTCGCTCTCTTTTCCCTTTAAATTTCCATTGCGAATTTAAAGATCTGTCCTGGGCAGTGTTTATGAGAAGGGCCTTTTCTTTACAGGAAGTAGAATCTAAAATTCATGGAAATAAGGAATTTTGACGGGAAAGAGCAACTCGCCAGCAAACTTCATGACTCACAGAAAATTGCAAAGTGTGGCATTTTAAAAGCTAGGAAGGGGCAGTAACGTTCCTAAGTATCCTACTCATCTCCAGGCTGTCAAGCAAGTG
>NW_024412388.1:56119696-56171742 GCF_014898765.1 Herpailurus yagouaroundi
AGGGGAAGGAACAAGGGGTTGGATTACACTGAGCATGCCCTGGTTAGAATGTGCCATCCCGCTGCCTGTCAGATCCCCAAAAGCGTCTGTGGAGTTAGGAGAGGGTTCAGGTTCAAAACAACAGTCGCACTTCTCTGCAAATAGCAAATGATTTGCTTGTAGAAGTCAGTGGGTTTTGCGGGGTTTTTTTTTGTTTTTTGGTTTTTTTCCTTGTGAGTTTTGTTTCAAAAGCAGTCTCTGTGGTTATATTTAAATCTTTGTTGGAAATGGAATAGCTTTTGTCTCCTTAATCATGTTGACCCCGGAAAGAAGCTTCAGGTCTGCCTGTTGGCTCACCTTGAGGTGAACTTGAGAGGTAGGAGCAGTTGCTTCCAGAAGCCAGCAACTTGGCAAACAGGATGCTGAGATTTTGTGACTTAGGTCATCCCTTCACCCTCAGTCCAGAAATTTTTAAATGTCTCCCTTTAGTGACTCACATGTGATGCCAAACCTGTTGTAAGAACTCCCTTTTCCTTGCAGGGAACATAAAACCCTACAGCTGTTATGAAATCTGCGTGTGTGCACTGTCGGGGGACCAGAGAGGATGCAGCTCCATCCGGAGTAACTCTAAGCACAAAGGTGAGCCTTGGAACCTTTTGCCGAATTTTACTTTAGTTCAATAGTTTGGATTTAAAGGGTGACAAAAGCTTTCTGTGTTCTACTTTGCAGCACCACTGAGTGGCCCCCACATTAATGCCATCTCAGAGGAAAAGGGGAACATTGTAATTTCATGGAACGAAATTCCAGCCCAGGAGCAAATGGGTTGCATCCTCCATTACAGGATATACTGGAAGGAACAGGACTCTAATTCCCAGCCTCAACTTTGTGGTATGTGTGAGGCACAAATGCAGTGGGCCTTTCTTATTTAGATGTTGGGAAAACACAAGTATGCGCATGTGCATACATACACACAGGTGCTAACACTGTGACTGGCACATAGTAGGTGCTCAGTAAATATTTGTGAAATTAATTGAGTGAAAAAAAATGGAAGATATCTAAACACACACGTACACAGAGTTACTGACTATATGTTATGTGCCAAGCAAATTGAAGAAATGAAGGTAATGGACTAGGCTCTCAAGGAGCTCCTCACATGGGGAGATATTTCAAAAAGCAGTAACAGCTGGGGTGCCTGGGTGGCTCAGCTTGTTAAGTGTCCAACTTCAGCTCAGGTCATGATCTCGTGGTTTGTGGGTTCAAGCCCCACGTCGGGCTCTATGCTGACAGCTCAGAGCCTGGACCCAGCTTCAGATTCTGTGTCTCCCTCTCTCTCAGCTCCTCCCCCACTCATGCTCTGTCTCTCTCAAAAATGAATCAGTGTTAAAAAAATTTAAAAAGAAAAAGCAGTAACAGCACATCAGTACTATTATATAGACCCTTGAGGTGTGTAAGGGATGGGTTAGAACTTCTGAATCCCCCACATTTGCAAACACTATCATAGCATATTATTTTCTCCTTAAAATGGGTAAAATACAATACAGTTAGGTAGCTTTTTATGACCCATAATTATTCTATAACTATAAAAATCTAAAGCAATTAAATTCTGGCTAGAACATTATCTCAAATGATTTCATCTCTCATTTATGTAGCAGCTCCAAGTCACTTGCCAGATATGATGTTCTAATCTTTGATTTATTCAGAGTTGTTATGGGTTTTTTTCCTGGCTTGACCTTCTTTTTATTTCATAAGCAACTGGCTTTCTTTCAGGAGCATTTATCATAAAGAAGCAACATTTTTTAACTAACTTGAGAATCAAGAGAAATAAGGAAGCAATATTTTTATTCCTTCATGAGAGCTGTTAGGTCCAGGAAGAATGTAACCTGAGATGTGGGTGCCAGAGAGCTGCCTGCAAGATTGATTTTTACCTGGAAAACTTTAGAAGTTGGTCCTTTCTCTTGACCTTAGAAAATCTTCAGTATTGCTTTTCTGAAAGTTATGACTTTTAATGCTAGTTAATTTTTATTATGTAAATACAACTTGCACATAGTAAAAGCACCTAAATAGTTCAGAAAGATACAAAAATGTAAATTATCCCTTCCTCCATACTTAGGCTGTTAGCAGTTCTTTACATGCTCTTCCAGAAAAAAACAAAACAAAACAGAAAAATTAATGCATATATTTAGGGTAATCATCTGCATTCTGATCTACACTTTGCTTTTACCTCTCAATAATACAGGCTGGACCTCTTTCTGCATCAGTCCATATGGATTTGCCTCATTCTTTTTGAACAGCTCTATAGAATTCCATTATAAGGCCTCACAATCTGTCAATTAATCCACCACTAATGAACAGCACATATCTTTGAACAGAACCACTTTGGGCCCGTCAGGGTCAGTTATTTCTGAAATGCACCCCAGAACATGACGAATTGATAGACCGCTTCCTGGGCCATTTGGACACCCCCCACTTTGCATTTTAGCAGAATTGAAACCAAGATGTCTGTTTACAATCAACATGGTCAGTTGGTTCTTAGAGCTACTCTTGTACATGTTGAAGAAACTACGTATCTTATTTTACCACAAATCTGATGAACCTGAAGTTTATATAAGGGCATTTTAAAATAAATTAAAAGGAGAGGAGGTGCATTGACAGCCTGGAGCCTGATTTGGATTCTCTCTCTCTGCCCTACCCCCACTTGCACTCGTGCTCTCTCTCTCTCTCAAAATAAATAAAAATTAAAAAAAAAATTTTTTTTAAGGAGAGGAGGTGCAGATTCAAAGTCTACTTCACACCAGTTTTCCTTTTATTCAGTAAGCATTCATTGATGAATTAGACCTGTCTGTCTTCAGAGAGCTCAATCTACCAAGGGAGGTGGAAAAGCACACAGAGTGATGTAACCATTGTAATCAAGGACTGACAACTACCTATTGTATTTGGCAACTAGAAATCATTGGCAAAGCCACAGGTGCAGTCTCCAGAGAGTGGTAGAGGGCAGTAGGTTGAGGAGGAGGGAGAAAGATACCAGAGAGAGAGGCATTACAAACCGAAGAGAAGGATGGCGAGCCAACGAGGAAGGGGGCCCGGTCCTATGTGTCTGGGAGCTGTCCACTGGGCAGCAGCACTGTGGCCACACGCAGAATGGAGTTGGAGCACTCTGCCCTGCCTGAGCAGAGGAGAGGGCTACACCTGGGGCGGAGCATCCGCATTTTAGTGCCTCTCTCAGGTGGTTCCGGTTCACAGCCACTCCTCTGGAAATGTGTTGATGCTGCCATGTGCACCAATAGCACATTTCTCTACTGGCACACATGTTGGGTTTTGTTACTACTTGGCCGTTTTTATCAACAGACTCTGAGCATCATGAAGGCAGAGGCCAGGGCAATTTGCTCACCATTGTCTCCGCGTACCAGGCATACAGGAATGAATACTGCCCTACTCTTTGTTACACCAATGTAGATTGTTAGGTAATAACTAGTTTCCAGTAACAATGTGGCTCTTTTGTCTGGTACCACTTGACTTTCTTACCTGCAGCCTTTCAAATGATTGGCAACTATCCCATCTTCCTAAACTGGTGCCTCATTTAACCACCCTGAGCCTCAAGTTTCAGCCCCCCACGGATTGAATGCCCACCTTTATCTCTGCTGGTGATCACAGCCCAGACCAGGCAGCAGAACCGGAATTTCCTGCATGACTTCTTTCTCCCATTTCTCAACCAGGTCTATCTTGCTAGCCAAACTGAGAGAGCCATCACCCTCCTCACTGCTCCCTCCATAGAGTTTCTGTTTTTATTCTCCAAGTATACATATGTGTGTGTGTTTGTGTATAAACTTTTTTGGCCCAGCAAACCTTTCAAGACCCTTCCTTTCTGTTCTGAGGTCTCCTTTCACTCTGAGTTAAGGGTGCCTTCACACGGTCGGATGGTTGACTCTGATGCTCACTGATGCTTTGCTGCAGCAAGATGAGAGAAGGTCTCTCCAAAATTAACTTTTTAATCCTCTGCCATAGGAATAAAGACAGAGTTCTTTTTAGTTTAATCACATAGTTTAAGTCTGTGCGAATTCATCAGGTTAGAGTAGGCTTGGAAATTTTCCACATGGTACTTTTTCTCAACAGGATGTTGAATATAGGGGTACCTAGGTGGTTCAGTCAGTGAAGTGTCTGACTTCCACCCAGGTCATGATCTCACAGTTTGTGGGTTTGAGCCCCACATCGGGTTCTCTGCTGATAGCTCAGAGCCTGGAGCCTGCTTCGGATTCTGTGTCTCCCTCTCTTTGCCCCCCCCCCCCGCCACATGCTGTCTCTCAATAAATAAACATTTAAAAAATTAAATTAAAAAAAAAGGATGTTGAATATAGAAATTGCTCTGATAGTCACAGCTGTTAAGTGATGTGCTTAGGCCCCTTTGGATGGATATTACAGGACTCCTTGCTGGTCACCCATAGTAATCAGGGGTGGGGGGAAGTATAAGGGCTCTCTCTGTTTTCTCTACTAGCTGGTGAACTCTTTGAGGCAGATTCTGTGCCTTTGTATACTTAGTGACTTATCCAGAGCACAAGCTCAATAAATATTTGTGACTGTGGAAATAAATTTAGCAAACAGGAGCATTGTCTGACCTGCCCTGGGGTTTTTGAGCTGGTAACTGAAGTTGAGGCTCAAAAGTGCTGGGTTCAGGTTTCCACTTTGATCACCCACCCAGGTGCATGTCAGCTGAGGGAGCCAGCAGGTTACTCGTGCCAAAGTTCTGCCCTTTATCTTCTAGTCCTCCTGCCTCGCAGCCCTGGCTTTTGAGAAGTCAGTCCAAACCTTACACCCAGCAGATCACTGGAAAAGAAGATTGCCTATGTACTACAGGAGGGAAAAAACATTAGCGTGTTGCTCAAAAAACCCAAAATCTTTCCTGCTGAAACTCTGCAGGGGTGTTGAGAATGTAAGGGACTGATAACCTAGTTAAACTGCCAAATAAATCCAATGTACGTGCCACTGATCTCAATTTTAGATTTTATGTCAGATTGAAGCAGATCATCATGTTAAACTCATTAAGACCAGTATCTAGAACCTACCCCAAAAAAGCAGAAAATCAAAATTAATGTTAAATGTCTATTTCATTAATTGCCTAACGTAGCTTTCTTAAAAATTCCACTGAAAACAATTGGTGTATTTAATTTCCTCCCCAAGAGTTCTCAAATATATCTAATAAATGTTGGAAACAGTATAGTCATAGGAAATAAAGGAATTACTACAGCTGAGTAATTTCAAAGCAGAATGATGAAAGTTCTTTCAAAAGATTTTGCCACAGAAAATTATTTTGGTATGTTGTAGAGTGAGACCTCCGTAAATGACAGTGTCTAGGGCCTAGCAAAATATTAAGTACTAATGAATTAGTAGTTTTAAAAAAATTAGTTTTAAAACAGCAATGTGCTTTTCTCTTTCAAATTAAAACATTAACAACAACAAAAATAAGTAAAAGCCCACATTCAAATAGTTCCTGTAACATGTGCCTTTCTTCTATCTTTATCCTCCCTTCAGAAATTCCCTATAGGGTATCCCCAAATTCACATTCAATAGACAGCCTGCAGTCCGGAGTAAGATATGTCCTGTGGATAACAGCTCTGACAGCTGCTGGTGAAAGCCCCCCAGGAAACAAGAGGGAATTTCATCTGCAAGGTAGGAAACAACTTTATTTATTTATTTATGTATTTATGTATTTATTTATTTATTTATTTATTTTAATCTTTTTTTATTTTATTTATTTTTTTTTATTTTTTTATTTTTTATTTATATATGAAATTTATTGTTGCAAACAACTTTAAAGATGGCACAGCCACCCTGGATTCTTACCTAGGTGTATACTCCCACTATGTTTGGCATGGAGATTATCAGATTTTCTTTAATTCATTAATTACTTTCTTGCTGTTCCATCTTTGCACTTGCTGTTTCCTTTAGCTGGACTGCCCTACCACTGCGTAGAGAAAGTATCTACTTATTTTTCAAAACTCAGCCAAAGTGTTTCCTCCTCCAGGAAGCCTTCCCAAGTGCACCTCCGTAATTCCTCCATAATGCACTACATTTGACCCCTCTTCACAACACTGAATCCAATAGGCAGGAACTGGTATCTGTTTATCTTCAAGGTCTGGTTCGGTGCCGAGGACATAGTACTTGTTCACTAAATATCTGTTCAGTGACTAATGAGAATAATCTCAACAATAACAATGGCAGCTATTGCCTATCAGGTAGTTACTATGCACCAGTCGTTGTGTTCAGTGCTTTGCACACTGTACTGGTTTGCTGGGGCTCTTGTAACAAAGTGCCACAAACTGTGTGGCTTTAACAACAGAAGTTTATTTTCTCACAGTTCTGGAAGCTGGAAGTCTTGAGTTCAAGGTATCAGCGGGCTTGTTTTCTTCTGAGGACTATGAGAGAATCAGTTCCCTGCTTCTCCTCTCATCTGGTGGCAATCTTTGGTGTTCTTTGGCTTATAGATCTCTGCTTTCATCTTCACATGGAGTTTTCCTTGTGTGTGTCTCTTTGTTCAAATTTCCTCATTTTTAAGGACACTGATCATGTCCTTGGATTAGGGCTACTTACACCAGTTTGACCTCATCTTAACTAATTACATCTGCAATGATCCTGTTTCATAATATGGTCACTTTCTGAGGTCCTGGAGGTTAGGACTTCAGTGTATGGATTTTTGGGGTAAAAGGACACATTTCACCCTTCATGACACGTACTTTTACTCATTGAATCCTGACCTCAACCACGCAAGGTGCCTGCTTTACACTGTTGTACCTGGTCACATAGTATCAGGCACTCAATTCAAAATGAATAAAGGAACAAGGGATTGGGATGCCTTTTTACAAGGTTCAGAATGTACAGAAAGATTACCCAAAGTCATGGAAGTGTCAAGTGGCAGAACTACAAATCAAACTCAGATTTAGTTACTTGAGTTAAATTTGAGTGACCTAGCAAACATGGGCTTCTCTCCACTGGCTAAATTGTGCTGTTCTCTCTGGCAGCACGTGCCTGCATCTTGCTCCAAGCATGAAACAAGCTGTTCTTGCTTTGCAACATGGAGTATCAGGTTGATCATTTAGGACTTTGTTGTTCTATGCCCGGTACTTCTCCACTGGGAAAGTTGACAAACCCTCTTCTCATCTTCTAGCACGCTAGCACAAAAGTTAACTTGTGAGCAACTAATCAATTAAAACTCAGCATCTTTCTACCTGTGGTACTCCATACTTGCCCCATCTGCCCAGGAAGGAAGACAGATGCTAAAGAAATGTCAGATTGTGCTGATTGCGTGGGGTGGTAACAAAACTGCCTGCATCAACACCCTGTTCAGCCCTGGTGACACGCCTGCTAGTCCCTCCCTGCTCACGCTCCTCCTGAACCTGTCCTGCACTCTACCAGAAGAATCTTTCTGCAAGATACCTTGCTCCATGTTGACATCCCACCTCCATCGCAGCCCATCAGTGGTTCCCCAGGGACCTTGAAGCTAGAATTCAAACTGCTTCGTCACCAAGCCCCGCATGATCTGCTCCTGTTCACCCATCTAGCTTCGTCCTCTACCACACGCTCATCTTTCATACTTGAAAGTGTGACCAGACTGCCTGGAGTTGCCTGAAGGTTCCATGCCTTTGTATAGTTCTGTCTAGTCTGCTTCCCTAACTTGACTGCTTTGCTGGCTCCACCCTCCAAACCTGAACTTTTGACATCATGCCTTTTGGGACAACATCCTGGGCTGCCCTTGGGATTATTTCCCATGCTGTTCCCTGCTACACTGCCTTGTACATGCCTTTTGTAAAAATGCATATCCCATGGCATCATGATTTATTTACATGTTTACGCATCTATCTCCTGGACTAGATTAATGACTTAAGACAACAGAGCCCATGTCCTCCTCATCTTTGTATCCCAGCACCTAAAAGGGCCTGATACATGGTTAATAATAATGAATGAATAATAATTATAATAATAAAGAATATACTACTAATAATAAATGGATGAATTAATGAAGAATCCCAACACATAGCAAAATACATCTTCATAGCAAGGAATCCAAACAATTTCAAAGACCCTAGTTAGAAGGCTTATCCAGTGGTTTGTTAAAATCAGTAATACCATTTCTCAAGGGCTTCCTATGTTCAGATGCATTGCCATGTGCTTTATATACACCATCTCTAATCTTCACAACAACCTGCAGGGCAGATGTCATCATTCACCTTTTGTAGATCAGGAATCTGAAGTCCATTGATCACATAACAGTGGAAAGTCAGGATTAGAATTCAGGGCTCCCAGTTCACAGCCAGTGCTTGGAACACCACACTCACTTTCTTTCTGCCCCTGTTAGAGGAAGGAGCCCCTTCCTTAGAACCATAGAACTGGATCCCTTAGGGCCCTTCTCCCTAGCTGAAAGAACAAAAACAAGTTGGCCTTTTTCCTGAGCCCATCTAGCTAGCCAGTAGTTCTGGGTAGGTGCCAGCCAGTAGTTCTGGGTAGGTTCATTCGAGTATTTTAAGATGTTCCTTGAAGATAACTTAGTCACAGGGTTTGCTAACTTTTCAGGTAAAGCCAATTGGAGTGTGTTTGTGGCACCAAGCATTTGCGTTGCTGTCGTCATAGTGGGCATTTTCTCAACGCGTTACTTCCGGCAAAAGTGAGTTGGTTACATTTTCCAATTTCAGCAATGTGATTTTTTTTAAAATGACAATAGCTGTTGCCACTATGAGTCAAAGAAACGTACGTTCTCATACATTGCTGGTAGCAGACTAAATTTATTCAACTTTCTTGGACAACAGTATTATGTTAAATTTTTTTTTAAAGTTTTAAAATAGACCTATAACCTATCAATTCCTAACTGGAAATTTAGTCTAAGTATATGCAGATATTTAATGGCAAATACGTTCACTAAAGTATCGTTCATTGAAGGAAAATATGAAATAACCTGAATATCCAGTGAGATGAGGTTGTTTTACTACATCACATTATCTCATGCTGTATAGCATATTATATCCATTAAAGACAGAAAATATATTTGCAATATTACATTTTAAAAAGGTTGCAAAGCAGTATGTACTTTAAAAAGTACATGTACACATGCATACCTATATGTAAGACAGACCATTTAGCATTAAATTTGGTTCTATATGCCAAATAATAGAACTTAAACTAGCTAGCCCTGGACTTTCTTGCCCAGGCTAAGGAAGTAAATTCAGGTTAAGGGCTGGTGTGGTAGCTCTGTAGTCACCAGGCATCTAGGCTCCTTTGATCTTTTTTGTGCCATTATCCGGACTTGGCTTCCACAAGCTCACTTCATGGTCCAATGACTGCAGGAACTATAGCCATCATGCCTGCATTCTACAACTATAGGGAGAAAGAAGCAAGGTACCCATATTTCCCTTTTCAGGAGCTTTTACATGAAGAAGTCAGACATGATACTTCTGATTACACATTGGCCAGAACTGGAGCAAGGGAGATTTAAAATTGCGGTCCTACAGCTGGGCTTGTTGTCATCCCAGTAAATCAGGGTCCTTTTCCTAAGGAAGAGGATGAGGGAGTATTGGGTAGTGATTAATGCTCTCTACCCCAAGGATATGCACCAAAATATTAATGAATGGTAGTTTACCAGGATATAGAATAACGGGATTTTAGTTCTATTTATTTTCTACAATTTCTTTAGGCATTATTTTGTAAAGAGAATTTTTTAGAGTTATTCGATAAAGAGTTTTCTTCAAATGTTGTGTAAAGTAAGAGAAGAGGTCAAAATGAAACTAGCTCAAAGTCATTCTACTAGCCATTGAACTTATCTGAAAGGCTTTACATTTATTGAAGCTCTCATATGTGATAGATGCTTCAAAGCAGAGCTCTCTTTAGGTAGACTTTGAAAAAGTTGAATTCAAATGGAATCAAGTAGGATCACATTCATCCTCTTCAGTGAAATATTACCAGTTAGGGTGAAAGGTTTTTTTGTTAAAAGAAAACAAACACCCCCAGATATATGGCTTTAAAAATAGTTTATTTCTCTCCCACATAATAGTCCTGAAGTAAGTCATCCAGGTTGTTTGGCAGCCATGCTCCACACAGTCATTAGGGACCCCGTTGTCTTCTGCTTTAGTGGCTCGGCATCCCTTGGACATTGTCCTCATCTGCATGATCTGTACTGGGTCACAGGTACCTCTGCTCACAGTTGTTCGGAGAGAAACCAGTCACACAGACACATCACTTGCTTCAAAGGGCTAAACATCCTGAAAGCTTTCCATTCTTATTAAACATCAAAGCTTATTAAAGCCAATTCTTCAAAAATGTTTCATATTCGCTTTGAATTTTTAAAAAATAATGAAAACATTTAACTCACATGCATTTATTAGAAACATTTTTAGGACTTTTTTCCCTTCATGTCATAAAAGTAATATAAACACATTTTAAGGTATTTTTAAAAAACCAGAGAGGATAAAGGAAAAAAGAAGACCCATAGTTCTTCTGATCATCAAGTACAACTACTGTTAACAGTTTGGATATTTCCATATGGTATTTTTTTCCTAGGCATTTTTTTTTAAACATTGTTATTGTTCCTGTTTTGTTCTTTGTTGTGGTGGTTTTTGTTTTTGTTTTCCTTTTAGCATAATACTTTACCCGTTATTACAAACCTTAAAAATTTTTTTTTAGATTTACATCCAAGTTAGTTAGCATATAACAAACTCTTTATAAACATTTTAAACTAAATAGTAAGTTCTCCACAGGTGGGAACCATGTCTTCTTGTTTGTTTTTTCATCCCCAGGATATGGCATGTGCTCAACATAATTAGGGGTTCAGTCGGTGCTTGTTGAATGAATGCATGGCTGGACAGTGACAGCTAAACATTTGTTGAGTAAAAGTTCCATAATTTATTTAGCAAACTCCAAATGGTTGCATCATGACTCTATCATCTATCTGAACTTCAGAGAAAACTAGTCTAGCCTTGGATGATGCATCATCTTTCTCCTTCAGTGTTTTTTTATTCATTTGCACACTCCTACCATGAAATCACCGCACTAAGAATTGATGCTTCCATGCCACTGTGTGTGTGCATGCTTAACCAAATGTCATTGTTTTCTTTATCTATAGGGTATTTGTTCTCCTTTCAGCCCTCAGACCTCAGTGGTGTAGTAAAGAAATTCCAGACCCAGCCAATAGTACTTGGGCCAAGAAATACCCCACTGTGGAGGTAAGGTTATAATGCCTTAGTGGTGAATTGATAGAATTCCAGTGATCTAAGTTTCCCATTAGTTATCAGGAGACCTAGGTGCTTATTAGTCCCTATGGATAAGCTGAAGCCCCTAGTGCTAGGTTACCAACTGAGTCAACACTCCCATACACAGGAATTTTCTGAAGCTTATGCCCAAAAGACTAAAAGACCCATAGCTTTTCATTCCTCTCTATGCCATAGGTTCCCTCCTCACCTCCATTCTTCAAAAGACATAAAAAAGCAAGTATTTTTGCCATTTGCTGAGCACTAGCCTGACTCATCCAAATTTAAGAGAACTGAAGCTTTACTGTGACATTTCCTGTCCTGAGCATTGAACAGATAAATAGAGCTCAGACTATTTTGGCGTTGGCAGGAAGCCAGTCATTCCATTGTGCAAGGAGAAGGTTTCAAAGGAGAGGTTGCTCTGCTGGCAGATGGGAGAATGGAGAGTAAAGGATGGGAAGGGCATTGCTGCATAGCCCGAGGTGGTGAGAACAGCTCACGGGGGGCAAGCTGGTCATCTTGGGTGAGGGGTCTGGGAGTTGGAGGCATCTGGACATGGAGCAACACTGTGCATTTAAGGGGAGCCAATGGGACAAAGGCAGGATGCCAGTATTCTTCCCGTTGCCCAGGACCTTGCAGCCCCACACTCTACTTCTCACACCTGCTAGACATTCTCCTCCAGGATTCTTCTCCTCAGTTATGCAGTGCATTCTCTCATCCACACCCTTCCTCAGGCCAGAAGGTAGTGGTATCAGCCACTGCTCGGGGAAAGAGCAGGTTTCAGCCGTGTCTGTCTCCGTGGGAATTGAGGTCACTGCAATTAGTGCCTTTGAAATAAAGTTTGGGTGCAGACCCACCTCGCCACTCACCATGTGGATGGCCCTTGGGCAACCTGCCTGATGATCTGAGCCCAAGTTTCATCCTCTGTAAAACAGGAATTGATAATATCTCCCATGTATACTGTTTGTGAGGATTGAGTAAGATGCCATGTAAAGCACATGCATCATACAAGGCAAAGATCCTTCACTTTATTTCCGGAAAGACTCACACTTGACATCTCCTTTCACTATTGAGGGATTTTGTCTCTGTTAAGTTACATTAACAAGAACAATAATAATAATAGTAGCTTTTATATATGTGCACATATGATTATATATTTATTTTATATATATTATATACAGGATACATAATTATATATAATATAGTATATAACTATATTATTAAATAATATACTCAGGGGCGCCTGGGTGGCTCAGTCAGTTAAGTAACTGACTCTTGATTTCAGCTCAGGTCATGACTCGAATTCATGAGATCGAGCCCCGTATCAGGCTCAAACCGGGCATGGAGCCTCCCTGAGATTCTCTGTCTCCCTCTGCCCTTCCCCCACTTGCACACATGCACTCTGTCTCTCAAAAAAATAATATATTCATGTTTATATATACAGGCACATGCCAGATTTATTGCAGATTTGGTTTCAAACCACAATAAAGCAAATACTGCAATAAAGGTAAATGACTTTTTGGGTTTCCTAGTAAAGTTATGTTTTTACTATACTGTAGTCTATTAAGTGTGCAATGCGCTGTCTAAAAACATAACGTATATACCTTAATTTAAAAACACTTTATTACTAAAAAATGCTAATCCTCATCTGAGCTTTCAGCAAGTCATAATCACTCAACACAAGTCACCAAAACAAATAATGAAGAAGTTTGAAATGTTGCAAAAATTACCAAAATATGACAGAAACACAAAGTGAGCAAATGCTGTTGGAAATATTATGCCAGTAGACTTTTTTGAAGCAGGATTGCCACAAACCTTCATTTTGTAAAAAAACAAAACAAAACAAAACACAGTATCTGCAAAGTGCAATAAAGCCAAGCACAATGAGTTATATCTATAATATATATATAAATATATATATATATATATATATATATATATATATATATATATATATATAACTTTTATATGCCAGGCACTTAAAAAAACCTTTCTCAAGCATTAAAATCTAATCCATACAACAGCTTTATGAAGCTGTACTATTGTTATGCCCATTTTTCAGATGATAAAACTGAGGCACTGAGGACTAAGTAACTTGCCTAATGCTAGTCAGCTAAAATGGTGGATCCTGGATTCACATACAAGTAGAATGTGCCATCTGCCTTTGTATTATAGGCTCTAAAAGATCTTTAAGCATAGGGTGAGCGGAGTATTTCTAGTAGTCAACACCTCTGAGCTGAACAGCTAACTGAAGAGGTATTCACACACTGGGCCCTCACTTGGTGGCAATCTTGCAATGATCTACGGTCATGCACTCAATAAGGATACCAATGCTAGTGTCAGAGGGGATTCAAGTACCAGGAGCTGAGTCAGCTGAGCTTTAAGATCCCTGTCTTCCAATGCTGACATTCCACAGTCCCAAGTCCTAAGAGCCTGAAATAGCACAGTGGGAAGCAGCTCTGGGTCAGTCCCGGACACCTGGCTCCCAAACTTGTAGCTTTGGCGTCATGGTCTCTGTTTGCCTGTTTGAGCATGAGGGGATACAGAGGCAGACAAGGCCTATAAAGGGCCCATAAAAACCTAGAAGAAATGCTGAGAAAGACATACAAAGGGTTAGAGACAGTAACAAGGAAAAAGATGAAAGAAATTGCCATACATAGGCCTGAAGTTCATTGTAGCATTATAAATAGAAGCCAAAAAATTGGGCATAATGGAACCTGCCACCAGGGGAGCAGGTTAAACATGTGGGTACATCCATAAAACAGGATATTATAAATGAGATCTATAATGTGTCTAAAAGTCCCTAAGACACCTAAAGGTAAAAAAAAAATTTTTGTAACAACTGTCTGAAGTGGGTTTAATTTGTATAAAGAGAGAAATTTTATATACACTCAACTCCAGCAATGTATAGGATATTTCTGGGAAGCCTACATAGGAAACTGATAATGTTGGTTGGCTTTGGGTAGTGACTTGGAGATAAGAGGGCCACTTAATTTGCATTACAGAGTCTCTCTTTCATTACAAAAAGATGTGCATATATATGTCTTTTGCAAAACAAAAAACCAAAAAAAGCCCAGTAAATTAGAAAATAAAATTTAGCTTAAACATGGCATCTGTGGTGATGGCCTTGAGGCAACCTCAGAACCCCATGTCACTTGACCCTTGAAGTGGGCAGACTGCTTCTAAAGACCCTTCTCTCCCGTTAGAGGCTGAGGCAGACATCAGAAGCACAACAGTCTTTCACCTCCAACAAAATTCTCAGGCCTTAGATCCCTGTACTTCTTAAGATGTGGCTAAAAAACAGGTCTTTAAGCTCTGGAGGGAAAGGCCAAATCATAAAGGCGATCACTAGGATGTTCTCCATTTTGAGCCTGTAGAAGCTAAACAATGCCCTTGAGATACCTGAGGACTTGCCCTAGGACATGTTACCCAGAGAGCCTGCTTTGTACACACTCTGAGGAGCAGGCTCTACCAATATGGCCAAAGCCTTCAAGAAGGCAGAGCAAATGCCCCACTTATGGAAAAAAATAAGCCATTTCTGTACCCCGTATAGTCCCTCCCACATCTGGGGTAACCGTGCTTTGGCAGCCAAAGCAAAGAAAATGGCAGCTGTGCTTCCCAGAGCTGAAGGCCATCTTCCAAGCCAGACTGTTGTGCCAGGGCCAGTTTGAGTAACCATCAGAAAAGAACACTTCCCCCCACGCCCACCCCCCAAAAAACCCCACACACGCACTTACCCTCTAGCTTGTCAGTGTCCTTTGTGGAAGTCTGTCCCGAGACCTCACCATCATTCACTTTTGGATGCTTGTCATGCTCAAGGAAAGGAAGGGGACATCAGAAGCAAGTCCAGACCAAAAACCACTCTTGCACAACTTGGCATTTGACAGATGAGGGAACAAAAAGCCAGAGAGGTTGATGGAGATTTCTCAGGCTATTGAATATCAGAGTTGGGAGTAGTCCTCAGGGTTTTCCCTGTCATCCTACTCTTCCCTTCAGGCATGAAAGATCTCTATTCACAGATGGCTTACGGACATGTAAAAAACAAAACAAAACAAAAAAAATTGACCGTATAAAACATCATGTACAAAGAAGGCCTTCATGAAAGAGGAAGGCATCAAGCAGAAAAAGGTGCAGAAAACAGGAGGGTGGGAGGCTAGCAGTGGAAGCCCAAGTGTGTTGGTGGCTTAGTAATGTGCTTAGTAAGACCAGGATGGTGTGCCTGAAAGTTTTTGAATGGAAATATGGGGAGGTAGAGGAAGGTGCAGGAACCTGACTGCCAAACTACAGGCTGGGAAGCTTCACTATGTAAGTCTGAGCTGTTACAGGCTTTGGAACTCTGCTTTAAAAAGATCAAGCAGTGTGAAAGAGTTTTGAGGGGGTAGGTAGAGCCCAATGAAGCCCAGAAAGAGAAATGTTAACAGAGTGGTTGGACCTGGAAGACTCAGGAATCTATAGTAAGTTTGGAAAGGAAAGAGATTGGACATTAAAGAACTGGTAACTGAAGTGATGCTGACCAAGATAAGAGTAGAAAAAATTAGCTATAGGGGAAAAAAAGATGAAAATTTTTTCCAAAAGTTACTCCAGAGGGTCTTTAAGAGCAGAACTGAGGAGATTATTACCCTGAACCGTTCAGTTGTATCAAAGCTCAAACTCACTAGCATCCCTTAAAATTCTCTTCATCATGTGACCTTATATTTCCAAAGCTTCCGTTTACCTGTCAAAAGAGAGAACTAGCATGTTCCAGAATAGACCAGTCCTCCTTGCCCATCACTTTCCTACCTGGAAAGTCTCTCTCAAGATTCAGCTCTAGTGTGACTTCTAAAGTCCTCCCTGCCTCCTCCCCTAGACGGAGGCAAGCTCAGCCTTCCCTTTGCACCCACCATGTTCCCTATCCTAAGAAATAGCTAGTGCAGTTGGACTCCTCAGAAATAGTCTGGTTGAAGGTTAAGTTTGGTAGGTAACCACTCATTGGCAGGGGGTTGAGAAGTCCATGGCTCCTGTCTGCTCCCTGACGATGTTAACTATTTCACTCCTGCCACAAAGTCAAGGTCCCATGATGTCCCACCTAGAACCAATCAGGTGATGCAGGCTGCAAGGCCTTTCAGAACCCTGAAGTCAGTTGTCAAAGGATACTTCTGTAACAGAGCTGTATTATTAGCCCGTTCCTCCCCTTTCTCAGGAGAAGATGCAGCTACCCTTGGACAGGCTCCTGACAGACTGGCCCACTCCTGAAGAACCTGAGCCTCTGGTCATCAGTGAAGTCCTGCATCAAGTGACCCCAGTCTTCAGACATCCTCATCACCCCAACTGGCCAGACAAGGGACAAGAAATCCAAGGTCACTATACCTCTGAGGAAGACACAGGATATAGTGCCTCAAGCCTACCACCTCCCAAAGCTCTCATAGCAGAGACAGGACTAGTGGATCTGTACAAGATGTTGGGGAGCAGGAGCCCTGACTCAAAGCCAGGACACCTAGCTGGCCCTGTGACAGTACTCCCAGTGGACTACCTTCCCACCCATGAGGGATACTTACCCTCCAACATAGAGTATCTTCCTTCACATGAAGCTCCTATAACTGATCCTCTGGAAGAACTAAAGCCTCAGCACATCTCTCTTTCCATTTTCCCCTCAAGTTCTCTTCACCCACTCACCTTCTCCTGTGATAAGAAGCTGACTCTGGATCGGTTAAAGATGGGGTGCAGCTCCCTCATGCTGTGAGTGGTGAAGCTTGGAAAGTCCATGTGCTCCCAGCCCCCAATGTGTCTCTCATCCCCAGCCCACACTGCTCCAGTGGTCATCACCTCTGAGGTGCTGCTATCAGGTCCGTTTCCAAATAGAGGGCAAACAAAAAGCCCAGGGTTTGTCTTGGGAACTGAGAATTGGCTGTAACCCAGATGCCTGTCTTGCCTTCTCCAGAGCCTTAGGACTACAGTTAACCCTTGAACAATGTGAGGGTTAGGGGCACAGGCTTAAATCTGCATAACTTGTGACTCCTCAGAAAGTTAACCATTGTTCACTTTTTGACCACTCTTACTGGTAACATAAACACTTGTCTTGTAGATGTATTTTATATACTGTATTCTTGAAGCTAGAGAAAAAAATGTTAAGAAAATCGTAAGGAAAAAGATTTATAGTACCGTATTTATTGAAGAAAATCCACCTAAGTAGACCCACACAGTTCAAACTTGTGTTATCCAAGATTCAATGGTACACCGTGTGTACCTAGAGACTCCAATCTGGGTTCCCACAACTTTCTTTGCCAGGTTGGCCAGTAAAGGGAAATGATAGAATGGAAACCAAGGCTCTTACTAGCAAGGGCTAAGAATCCAAGCTTTATAAAGCTGCTACTCCATACCAAGTCATACACCTAGATCAGAAGCATCCAATAGGCCTAAGGCAGAAATGTTCTCTACATTTCTTTACTGTTCACTGCAGTTGATATGAACCACATTGGCTACTGACCACTTTGGAATGTCTAGTATGACTGAGAAGTGAATTTTGATTGTAATTAGTCACATATAGGAGGACACAGGTCTAAATTACGGATCCACCAGTAAGAATTACAATGAGTCTTCAAAACAGATCAACCCAGTTTTACAGAGGAGGATGTAAAAGATCATGGTGAACATCAGTATTACAAGGGCTCCCAAATGGTCATGACTGTTCTTATTTGTGAAAGCCTGTACAAATACACCTTTTTGCTAGTTTTCCTATTGTTTTATTTTGTCTTCACTCTCTTTCAGTGAATCAAGAACAACTTACTGGTGGGAAGTTCCTGTAAACCCGCAATATGACCTTGGGCAAACAGCTTCCCCTCTCTGAAATCCAAGGTTTTGGAAAGGAGTGGGCCAAAGGCTTTCTGTCACCTTGTTTCCTCTTCTTTCTGCTGTAGCAGCTGTTGCCTTCAGGATCAGGGCTATCTCAAGGTCTAATGGTTGCACTCACTTATGTCAACCCTTTCTCCCCAAGGCATCCTGCTTTTCCTTCCTCAGGAAGACAGAACTGATGCTGAACTGAGCCTAGGGGGTAATTCTTTTTCCCAGCATGAACTTGAAACATGATACATGTTGTATTCACTTAAAGCTGTGGCCACTGGCTTGTCACCTTCCCCACCCCATCACTGCTTCTATCCCTTCACTGTAAGCCCTTCTGCTAAGCTGGTAAGGGAAGTCTTTTCAAAATGCTAATAGTACCCTTTCCAAAGTAACAGGATGAAAAGTCCAAGAAACCTTCTTAAATCCCTGTCAAGCCCAGGGCCTACACCCCAGCCTGATCCCAAACCAAACACTGGCACTGAGACCGCTTTGGTTTACCAAATGTCCCTCAGAGCTCTAGGAACTCAAATGATGAACATTTGCTCTGCTTGTTCATGTTCAATTCTTTATGCTTCCTGCCATTCCAGATTTAATACAGTTCTTTCAGGCTTTCTTTGAAAAGCTTAGCAAGTTCCTTCCTTACATCCCTATTCTACTCTATTTAGGTGCTGCTCAGCACCTCCACACATGGTTTCTTGAATCTTAGCAGCTTCAGCGTTTGTCTATACCCAGGATGCGGTGCCCCTTGTTTGACTGTTTACAGTGGGTCGTAACAGACAAGGCCACCTCCTCAGAAGCAGGCTAACCTGTCACCTCTTGACAATGGGAGCCAACTTCTCTTGTTGCAATACCTGCTTTACCTAGCTCCGATTTTTTTTTTGCTGGCCTGATACCCATCTTAGTCATTCTTCCCCTCCCCACTCGGACCCAACACCCAACTCCCAGTCTCCCTATTACCCCTCTAGACCCTTTCCCTTTCCCAAGTGATACTACAGTTATTTGTGTTCCTAGAAAGTAAAAATAAAGAATTTACTGGACTGTAAATAACTTGAAGGCAGGAACGATCTGCTTCCCTCACACCATACCTGGTTCACAGTAGGCTATCAGTAAAATTAAGGAGCCATCACCTACCACTGTTTTCACCTTGTTCCTTCTGTTCCAGAAGCCAATCTAGCTGTGCCTGCTTCCTTTTGTTGGGACACTTAAGTTTGTATTTGTTCTTCATTCCCAACATTCTACTCTACTGTTCACTGACAGCATTGCTATATAATACATGTAGCAGTGGTTCTTATTTTAAAGACCTATTTGAGCATGCCTTTGGCTGCTCACTCTGCCAGATAAAATATCCTCTTTCCATGAATGACAGAGGATGGGTAACCCTGTTCTGCCCTTGCCAAGTAGTTTTTGATTACAATCCCCTCATCCTGCAGATGCAGTCAAAATACCAAATTGGGCTGCCTCCTTTAACCAGGACTAGGTGGAACTCATAAATATTCATACACCCAACTTTCATTACACAGGAAAATTAGCTATGATTTTAATCCTCACGCCTTCCATACATCCCAAAGCCAACACGGAAATCTCTGCTCTACTGAAACACATCAAACTCCTTAATTCTGAGACCTAAATACTACAAATTGAGTCCAAGTTTACTCTTAATGGATTCATGGGAATCTCCACCACTAATTCTTGTGCAGAGATTCTTGTCTTACATTGCCCCTTGAAAGGGCCCTCTTTCCCAGAAGCTAGAGATTCTACTTCCTGGGTCTCTGTCTTCCTTTTAGGCAATAAGAAAGTCAAACTAGTGTTATCTAGTTCTTTCCCTTTACTGACTTTTCCCTTCTGTCCTAATTTCTCAGCTTCCATTAATAGCCCACAGCTGCAACTCACCAATGCCCTGAGGCCAGTGAAAAACATGCCAGCTAGGCACATTCTATTCTTGTCAATCCCCTATGTTCGATTCTTGGTTTTTCTCCATTAGGCTGTCTTTTTCCTTCATGATACAGTTGTGATCTGTTCCAATATCTCAGCTCAAGTCCTCCAAAGGAGCCCAGTTTTTCTCTTCCTAACCTGCAGGACTCCTGGACATTCATAGTATCCACCCTATGAAAGGCTGATAGGTGAACTCTCAAGTAAATCACTTGTCTAGAATTAAGAGATCAGAAAGGTTTCTTCCTTTCCACTAATAAAAGATAAGCAATTCAATCAATTGCCTGTCAGTGGAAAGAAGTCAGATCTTTACATCGCAGCCTATACTAAAGCTCCAATAAACTAAAACTTTGCAAAACACCACACCAAGTTAGATAAAAATAGTTATATATGCCCCCAAATAACTAAATTAGGTGCTCTTACAGATCAATATGAAAAAAGCCAACACTTTAAAGTAAAATGGACTGAGTAGAGCCAACTCACAACACATGTAACTGCCTGGTAAGCATAAAACAATCACCTATAATCAAAGGAATGAAAGATAATGCCATTTTTCACGTATCAAATTAGAATAAACTGGTGTGCACAACCAGGAATGTTAGTTGGCTTTCTGGAAGCAGTTGGACAATAATATTCAATAAAATTTGAGTAAACCAACTCCACATCTAGCAATGCAGACTAAAGAACAGTATAAACATCAAATAGGATAAAGGACTGATCACACCATACATTAAAATGGAGAGGGGGGCCTAAATGCCCTTCAGTAGGTACCTGGTTAAACCATAATCTATATAACAGTTTTATGGAATCTAAGATTCCACTAGTTTTAGGACACACCATTACTTTATGCTCTGAGTAGGAAAAAGTGCTAATCTCTAATATGCCATCAATTTCCATGATGGATGTTCCCCCTGCCCCCACCATTTTAACATGCCTGAAATTGGAATGGATCTTTGAACTGATGAAAAGCATACTATACATGCATTTTACAAGTATAATATTGGACATGGAAATGGTCAGTTTCAAAAGGCTGAATTGAATCATCTCACTTTTATAAATCAATGCAAAACAAACAAACAAACCCTGGAAGAATATACACCAAGATGCTGTAGTGGCTATCTCTAACCATAGGTTTTTAAATTACATTCTTTTCACCAAAAACTCATTACTCTTGTAATAGGATAAAGTCAATAAAATATGAAGTTATTACCAATTTCCTTCCGAAGACTTGAAACAGTGGATCTAGAGACAGACCCTATTGAGCACTTTAAGCCCATGCTGCTTTCATCCTCCACCGTGTTTGGCACTTTCACTGACCATTAGTACTCCTGTCAGAGGGCACAGCAGAAAAGTAAAAAAGGCAAAGTAGATGACATGCTTGGTAAGGGTGGGGTTAGAAATTTTAGGGTAATAACTTAAAGCAGTGGATCTTGGAAATACAAAGTTTTTATCATAAGCCAATTTTTCCCAAATCCCCATTCTAATAGGAATAATGACCAGTATCATCAAACAGTCCTTCGTACATGCAGTTTTGAAGGGTGTAATTAATGCAGTGCTCACCCTGACTGGTTAAGGTATAATACCCACTACTCAGGTGGGGAAACATACAAATTAAGTAACTTCTAAGTCATATAACTAGTACCTGATATTGGAGAGTCTTGTTTCAGAGAATAACCTTTATAATTCTTTCCTATGCAAAAGACTGCTCTACAAATTTATGTCAACTGGGGTTTTGACTATAGTTGACTATACTATAATTCCATAAAAATCTTTGATGCTATTTTTAGGTAACAAAAAACTGGCATTTCCATACTTTTAAAGTTCTACATCGTTATTTTTCTTGAGAAATCTACATAAAACCTTGGTAAATCTTAAATGACCAGAAAATATCTGGCACTCCTGAACTTGCTAATTTATCTCTCCAGCTAATCTAAGTCCTATAAGACACAGGCAGGCCACAGAAAGGAAGTGACTAACACTCCCAGTCAACTCCATTATTTAAAGGAAATTGGTAAATGGAGTATTTAAAGCTACATATAAAAACATTATGCCTTTTCAATAGAAAAATAACCAGAGCAACATTGTCTTTAATTAAAATAGCAATTACTCTACTTACCTATTGATTTTTTCCAAGTAAAAGGCTCTCTTAGGGCTGCATTTGACTTAATATTTTTGCTTACGTGAATTGTTGAAACATTAATGTCCTTCCTCCATTCTGTAGTAACTGACTCATTTTGCGAGGGGTCATTTATTTCAGCAGCAAAACCATTCTTAAGTTGGTTCTGCTGAGATTTCAATCATATCTCTGAGACACACAAACATATTTATGTGCTGTCATAGTTTACCTTTAAGTCAATTCATGCCTTTTTTAATTTCCACAAGTTTAAAGAATTCTTCCTTACGAGATCCTGGCCTTATGTAGGTAAAAGAATGTTATGTATCTTGTCAATTTTAGATATCTTACTACCTACCTAGAGGTTACTAGGACCCCAAGGGAATACTACAGTAACTATTAGGGAGTTTCTCAGAGAAGAAACTGTTCTCAAAGCCCTGAATTGTCACTGAAAAGGCCCTAACACCCCACAGCAGGATACTTTTACTAGTTCAAAAAACTGAAAATATTCCTTATAAACCGGGTGAAAACCAGTAACATAAGACATTTGTTCTTTATGAAAGAAAATCTCAATTCAGCTGCTAAAATGGCAATTATATACATCTTCCAACATTAGTGGACGATATGCCTATGTTAAGCTGAGGGCACATTTCTTGTGCCATCTAAAACCAAGGAGCCTGGAGACACACATCCCTACCTCTCCCCAACCAAAAAACCTCTCTCAAGGTGAAAATAGAGAGTCATAAGATTTCATTTAGAAACAGAAATCTTACTTTATTCCACCACATAGAGAGTAAAAGATCATTTGTCCCTCTGTAGAAAATACTTTTCCTAAGTTTCTTCTCCTCATACTTGTATTACAACTTTGACTAGATTCCTTTGCATTCCTATACATTCCCTTTAGTTTACCCCTCCTGGTCTATGGCAGGGTAGATTTTCAGAGCAGCTGCAAAGACAATTTTTAGAAAACACCCACTTTGACCTGCTTGCAATAGACTAAAATAACTTACAAGGATAATTAAGTCAGTAAGCCATTTCTCCAGCTATAGATGCAATCTTAAATCAATTCAAATTTTTCCTCAAAAAATCTGTAGCTATTTTAAAAATCTAATAACTCTAAGGAGCAAGACTGATGATCCTGAAAATAAGAGGAACATCCATACCCTCCTGTAACTGGAGGATGCTTATTAAATTTCAATTCTTTAATCAACAATATATTGGCAATTTTCTCTTAATAAATTTTGTTCGTTTTCTCCTGAAGAGGAAATCTTCTCAGATGATTTCACTTAGCATTATTCAGCATCCAAAGCCCTTTTCTTCTTCTGTCAACATGACTTCCAGAGCTCTACCAAGACTCAAGAAGTGTGTTGGGGTTTGGGGGCGTCAGTCTAATTATTAAAAACATCGATTTACCAGATTTTGTTAACACAGTGACTAAATGCCACTCAATCTTCAAGGGATACATTAACAAAATATACCTGCTATGGATGCTGACTTCCTTCCCGGTGACCAGTAAAACTTACATCTTAAAAGTAGCTTTATCCAATCCAGTCCTCTCATGCATCCTTCAGAAGCTCTTTAGACTTTAACACTTAAATGAAACCTTGGTAACTATGTACATGAATCAAGTTGAAACAAAATTATCTGTAGTTTTTGGAAAAGTTCTTCCTCTACTGGAAAAAAAAAAAATGTGGAAGCTTCACTGGAAATTCAGAATTTCCAGGGAAAAGACAAACCATCTATCTATCTATAAACAGAACAGTAACTGTGTTTAGTTCAATTCACCAATTATGAAAGCTTATACATTTTCAGCCATGAAACTGGGAGTTGATGAGGTGGTAGTGACAATCAGCATCTTCTTTAATGTGTTTAGTCATCAATTTCCACAACTACCTCTGGCAGTCTGAGCACTTTGAGAGTGTGGCTGCCAAACAAAGCAACATTTTGTTATGGATTACTACACCCTAGGTGTGAGACAAGGAATTCATTAAGTTCCCAAAACAAAGTTTCTGACATTATTCATCAGCTAATAAAAAATTTTAGTCCAATGTAACCAAACCAGGCAAACAAGAACCACATTCAGCTGGACCACTTCATACAACTCTTCATGCTAGGTAGATGGAAACCAGTGCCATTTCTTCAAACTAAGAGAGCTCTTTAAGTCCTAAAATCTTTAAAAGAAATGATCAGCTACAACTGTTAACTGAGGGTAATATAGTGTAATCAGTACCATCCATTTTCCCTACTCAGTTCACCAAATATCAAAATCCTGAATATTAACTAGCCCTTTGCTCTCCACATTTCCATACCAGTAACACTGAATACAGCTGTTTAACTGCCCACACCCAGCCAGAGAGCAAAAGGGACAAAGTTACTGATTTAAAACACTCTAAGTACCTACATAATTAACATATCAAACAAAAACATAATTAGGTAAATTGTTTCCTAACTTGCATGAGTCATTTTTCATCTTTTCTTTCCTTCCATTCAGAAGTAAACAATTGACTCCTAGTTATTTATAAGGTAATCAATGGCACAAAATCGAAATTCTGCCCAAATGAATATTCTAAGCTCTGAGAAATGCAGTCCTCAAGAATCCAGTAATTGATACCCCAGCTCAACCTATGAAGTTAATTAAAAGACTTTTGTTTCCTCACCTATATAAAATGTTCACAACTCGCAGCTCACTGAAAAATCACTACACATCAGAAAGAGCTTGGCATTGACAAAAACTGCCGAAACATGAAACATTAAACTATAATCATGGCATTAAGCATAATCTTATAGCGAATTTACTTTCCTAAATAACTTTCAGGAGAATATATTTGAGTTACAAGCTACATAATCTTTTTTGAACAAGACCCATCTTTACTTAAACAGGCTACCAGATACCTTGCCCTTATTCTGATTGTAGAAGTTAAGAGGTAACTTGCTTTAAAATACTTCTAACTTCACAACTTCCAGTGGGGTAGGATTTAATTTGTACCTAGAACTCTCACATGTTGACCTGGGAGTGATAGCTTAGATCAGGGGTCAGCAAAGATTTTTCATGAAGGGACATATGTTTCAAGCTTTGTGGGCTACATCTTCATATAGGATTAGTTTTTAACCCTTAAAAAATGTAGAAGTCATTCTTTGCTCAACTGTACAAAAGCAGGCCACAGGCTGAAGTCTGGACTCCTAGCTTAGATACAGAACTTAAACACTCATTTCCAATGTTAACTATCTCCCTGAAGCCAAAATCTTGATAGTAATAATGTATCTTTATATCATAACCATTTTATGAAATTAAACTTCTCATCCTTTAGTTACAATTTTTCTCTATATTCTTTGATCTAGTGAATTCCTCTCAGCCTGAAACAGGCTTACTTCAATCACTCCTCCTACGACCTTCATATTTACCTAACTTAAAAATCACATAGGATTTAAGTTGAGGACATGTCCAAGGTAAACCTAGGCTGAGCAAAAAGGAACTGAACCCAGATTTCTAAAACCTGCCACTTAATAAACATCTTAATGATAAACTTTGACAGTTTTGTAAATCATGTTAATGAATTATTTCACTAATTTCTAGGTCTGAAACTTTGGTAAGAGATCATTTTACAAGTTGTTATTACTCTGTAAAGCATACTAGTAATCACATTTTGGGCCTTCTCCGGCTAATTTGGAAATGGGACTTATGTTTAGACTTGCTAAACACAGGTTAATTTCAGAATTAGAAAAATATGGGTTATAATCTACTTTTTAAGTATTAATTTACTTTCTTTAGAAAGTAGAATTTACGTGTATTGGAAAGCCCTAGAATTTGCTATACCAGTTCCTTCAAAGTTGGGACAGCTATCCATTAATATATCTGATATAATCTTACCTTAAAATCACAATCATTCAGGTTCCAGGAGCTTCACACTTGTTTTAACCTTTTAATATTTTTGGTTCCTTCCACGTAATGCTAGTGCTCTTAAAGATGTGTTTTAAATATCCAATACACAATATTTAGATTTTGTATGAAACTTCCTAATGGCACAATAAAATTTTCCTATTTCAGTGCAATGATCTCTAGCAATTGGAAAAATAATATAATTAGAATGAGTACTTCATAGTCTCCCTTCAAACCTATACCAAGAAATAAGCCCCAAATATATTTACAACCCTAGAGATGTCCTGCTTCCATGTTTAAAATAAAACTAAGTAACTGGATGTGTAGTACCTACTACATTTTAAAATCTTTCCTAATTCCACACAGGTCTCAAAAGACTATTAAACTAAAAAATAAACTAAATCCCAATTATGTGAATGCAAGCTGAAAATGTCTTAGTAATAAATATCAACTCTGGCATTATTCCCATGTAAAAGCACCAAGATAAAAGTTTACTACAACATTCAGTCAGGGACCACTATTATTTAGAGACCTGTATTAAGGGATTTTTAGTATTGTATCATTTGTTTAAAAAAAAAAGTGGTATTCAGTATGATTAACTTTCACACTCAAAATGTGATTTGCTAAAAGAAATGCCAATTGTCCTGTTAATCCTTGAAATTCATTTTACAAGTTAAGAATTCAGCTTTCTAATTGAAATAGGTATCCCTTCCAAATGTGATCCAACAGCCTGGTTTAACAAAAACCCCACATAAACAAAATCTAAATATAAGCGGGGGGAATGATTATTTTGGGGGTGCACACACAGGTCAGAAAACACATAATGATAAATGGGCTCCTATTTGTTTTCATGACTTTTAAGAAGTGAGCATGAAAATAAAATCTTTATTTTCAGTTATTACCCACCAATAAGAGAAAGTTAGGTTCACAGTTTTAGCTCTTGACACAAAGTGAACTAGGAGGCAAATTTACATCCATCAGATACAACTAATGGACCAACTTTTTAAAGTTCAGGCTATCTTGAAAGCTTGCAACATACCAGATATTGCTGTATTCTACAGTGACAGAATGCCAGCAATGGCTGACACTAAGTAGAACTTGTGAAGTGTTTTTAATAGGAGATGCTTTCTATAGGTTGCTAAAAATCAAGGTTTACAAACATTACACGTCCAGAAACAAGTTTAAGGAACTTGGAAGTCTAACCACAATGATTTAGGAGGGTGTATGTTGCAATCTCAAGAGGGGTCAATAGTCCATATGGACTAAATTAATACTTGCCTCTGGGTAGCAGGTATGTTTGTAAATATAAAATTATATTAGACATTAGCACCAGTGCAGAACACGCTCAGCATCATAAGATCCAAAACACCAGCACAAAAGTTTATGCATCATTAAAAACCAATTACCTCCTTCCTAAGATGTCAAACTAACAGGTAACTAGATTATAAATCTAATCCAAATGAATAACTCTTGTACTGTACAATTTCTCTTTTAGAAGTATATGGGAGAATTAATCAGCTAAATAGCAGACATTCTGATTTAAGATCTTCAGTATTTTTAAAATTGGACATTACCATACACAGGTAGAAAATACTGAGTGACAAAAGATCTTTAAAACTGTACATTAAGTTCCTTTCCTGTTTACCTGTGTGACCAAAAAAAAAAAAAAAAAAAAAAAAAAAAAAAAAATCCTAGAATATCTGATCTGTTTGTTGAGAATTCTCTCCATGTATGTGGTGATGCTCCCATTCAAGGAACCCATTAACCTAATTTTCTGAGGAAGAGGTAAAAGATACTTACTTGTCACTTTCTGTGGAACAGTCATCTATCAACTTAAGACCAAAATTAATAGCAATATTCAGAAACAGTAAGATTTTTGGTTTATATTTCAAGGACGGTGCTGCTGTTCCAACCTTATAAAGTAAAGCTGTCTGCTCTCCAAATTCCAAAAATTAACATACCCCCGCCCCCCCATCTTACCATACAAACCAGTGCCCTTTGGTTTCTTAAGAAAAAAGCAAGGGTTAAAAGGCTGCTGATTATGGAAGAACAATTTTGATTTGGGACCTTCCACACACAAATCATACTGAGTGGCCAGACACTTATTTTACAGAACAGTTTAAATAGTACGCAGTAGCCAAATCAACTTGTTCCACCCACCCTTTGGAGAGGAAAAAACCCAACACCCATAAAACTACTTCACTTGATAGGATGTGTACCAACAAGTAGCTTAAACCTTCACCAACAAGGTGTCTAGTTTGGTTTTTAAAATGGGGGACAGTCACACATTTTAAAAGTAAATATAGGTGAAATTGTCAATTATAAATTTGAACCTAATGAACCATGCAGGAGCAAGGGTTAATAAACCAATGTGCTTTGAATTTGTTCAAGTACTGATAGTTCTGTATATAAAGATTTAGCATATATAACAGCTATCATGAGAAGTGAAAAAAGATTTTCCCCAGAAATGAAAATATTAAAACTAAGTTAAAATACATAAAGTAGTATTAGTATTCCACACAGCATAAAATTTGACAAATCAAAGTTTACATGACCCAGTTGACCATGTGTGAAAATGCAAAGCAGGTATTAAAACTGATATTATGTCCAATATTTAAAACCAGTTTGTAATTGAGAGAACATCTAAATCCTTAATTAAAAAACACAAATGAAGTGAAAGCTTTAAACTGGTACACACTGTTCACACCTATATTTCAAGTTTGGAAATGCATATTTGCAAGCAGCAATACAAAAGTATTCATGAAGAATGCATAATCTCTGAAAATTATGAAAACATCCCTGCTACCAATACATTTCTAAATACAAAACTGACTACCATATTGTTACTTCTGTGTAGCGAGAGAAGTTCATTTTCAAAACAGATAAAATTCAGTCTTTAGGTGTGAATGGTATGAATGACAGTCTTTTTTTTTTTTTTTTTTTAAATTCTTAAGTCGTTTGGGATCCTTAAGCATGCAAAACCTCAGATGGGAGGGTCCACAAAGGAACCAGGGTTGTCTTATGGCATCCAGTTAAGCCAGAGCTGGGAATGCCTCAGGGTCATCTACATCAGGAGCAGAAGCACTTGACTGAAAAAGAAAGAAACCAAAATGAACAATTCTAGAATCCTGGATTGCCAGTGTCTACATTCAGACACGCAACTCTAAAAAATCATGAGGTTAAATAAAATACTAAGTAAAATGAGGCAAAAGCTTTACTTAAAAGTCAAAGTTATGGATCAGAATAAAACTATAAATATTTACAATGAGCCTTTTCCTAAGTTTTTATCAAAACCTATAAAACTTGCTTAAAATATCATGGGTTTAGTTTTCTAATCAATCACACAAGTAGACTCACATGGAATATGTGTGTGGAATTCTTACTTTGTTGTTTAGTAATTTTTTCCTCCCTTGCTCAATATGAATGGCATCAATTTGAAAGCAGGCTAAGAAACTTGTTACATAAAATGATTTAAGCAGCACATTCATCAGTGTTAGAAAGGGACCCAACTGCTATTTATAAAGTACAAATAACAACAGAAATGTGTTGAAAGAGCCCATATACACAACAGTGATCTTTTTAAAAAAACCTGATGTCAGAGGAAGAAACAAGAAATTATCACCCATTATGGACAAGCATAAAATCTGTTATACTAATCTACCACTATAATCAAACACTGACAGACTAAATCAAGTAAATGGGTCCCCAATTTGCACATCAGGTGTTGAGAATTCAGGAAGGCATCATTGTTGTTTCCTAGCCACACCATTAGAGACAAAGAACTAACTTAACCCAAGTATTACCTCTAATACTTTAGTTTAATAATATCTAGTCATGATACTTTGGCATCAAACAAATCAGAGTTCAAATTCATCAATTAGTAGGGCTTCTATCAAAATATTTCTTAAGAACTTGTTTCATGTCACACACACTGTGCAAGGCATTAGATTATAAAACTAGGACATGAATGAATTCCAGCTTTCACACTATAGTAAAAAAAAGTGACAATATCATCTTGTGTCACACAATTATGGACACAAATGTTATTATTAATGTTAACATTTAGCTGAGACCTAAAAAAAGCAGCAAAGAGTCAAGGCAAAGGAAGAGGCTGGCATTTCAAGTAGACCTTAGCAAAGGCCAAGAGTTAACTTGGTTCCCTGTATCTAAATTTCTCCTTCTGTAAAACAGGGATGTCAGTGTGCTAACAAGAATTAAGTACCTAAAATGCCTAGCACAGCACCATGACCAGCACCTAATAAGTACTGAACAAAGTGATAATTTTACTAGCAGCACAATTCAATCACTTTAAATACTTTAAACAAAAATATAGCCTAAAATGTAGTTTCTTGAAGGTATGTCTACTTCTTTTTTCTTCTTCTATTCATATCCCCAAAATGGACATAGGGCACTGCTTTACCAAAGAGAGGTCTTCAAATTACTTAAAGAAGTCTTAAAATTACCTTGTCAGTTCTGCTGCCACGGTTTGGACGTCCACCACGCCCACGGCCACCTCGCCCTCCCCTGCCACCACGTCCTGGGCGGCCAAGGTCTCCAAAATTGATCTCCAGCTGAGACGTTATATCATTTGCTGGCTTCCGGAAATGATGGTCCATAACCGAATCTTCAGCATGAGCCTAAAAATTTAAGAGTGGGCCATGGGATGATTAATAGGAAAGCAACACCACTAATTTCTAAATAATTAACTTTCTTTTAAAAAGACCAAAATCCAATCTGCACTTTGTGTGAATATATCAAAAATGATATGTGTCCTTCAGATGAAGACTTCTGGATAGATGTAAGGTTTCTACTGGTGATTAACTGAATCCCTTTTTAAGTTATGAAGAAAACTCTGGCTCTGTACTCTTCCAAGTATGACTTGGAAAAAGAAGTCACGTATAAACTTCTCAGAATGCTTTTCTGTTCATGTACTACTATATGTTCTTCCCCTTAAACTGGAGAACTACAGATTCAAATGAAACACAACTTTACATCAGGGAACCTTGAAAGCTAAGCACAAATAAATCCAAGCCTTAAATATAGCCAGGTAACCTTAAAGTCAACATGTTTGTGGAATCCAGATCCTCCTCTGTATTTATGTATAAAGTATACCACCCACTCTGCAAAACAAAACAAAAGCCAGAGAATTTTACACTGTTTAATTCTTAATTTCTTCTTATATGTTTGGGATGAATGTGTTTTAATTTTTTTAATGTTTACTTTTGAGAGAGAGCGAGAGAGAGTGCGCGCAAGCAGGGGAGGGGGATATAGAGAGGGAGACACAGAATCCGAAGCAGGTTCCAGGCTCAGAGCTGTCAGCACAGAGCCGGATGCGGGGCTTGAACTCACAAGCCTTGGGATCATGACCAGAGCCGAAGTTGGATGCTTAACTGACTGAGCCACACAGGCACCCCGGGATGAATGGGTTTTAATCTTCTAGTTGGAAACTTTTCTTATACTACTTGAAAGTATGTTTTAGTTTTCCTAAATACAGGTACAATCCTTTTCTGAAGGAACAATGAACATTTTGTTCTTTCTAAATGTTGTAACACTACAACTGTTAATAACTACCCTTTAAAGTACAAGTAAATTTTGTAGTTATATCTATGTTTTCACCCCTCTAATTGTCTAATATCCAAATTGTCATTCCTCAGTGCTAGGCCAACCTAATCTAAAAGGCAGTAGAAGGTTCTTTTTAGAATATCCATTTAAGTTAATGTTTAAATGTAAATCCACAAAACAACTGGCAAATTAAAGTCAATTATATATACGAATTGCTTAATTTTTAAACATTTGCTACTGCAAAGCAACAGTATCAATTCATTAATTAGAAGTGTTTATAAGTTTCTAGAGCACAGAAGCAAAAAAGCCTAATTGATATACTACTGAAGCACCTCAAAGGTTGTACTACACTAATAAAGACAAAGTCTGGATGTTCAGGGCACATCCCTTTAAAGCAGCTAGAACAAATCTGCAGTTTTTTTTTCTAGAACCATGAAGGATAATCAGAACTAAGAGCTCTGACTTCAGCTGTCAATTAACAACCTAATTCAGTTTTCCATTTCTAAAGTTTCTTGCTTTTCCTAACTACTAGTTTGTTGTGAGGATTAGGATATGTAAAAGAGAAAGAGCACTTAAAACATACTGCAACAATCTTGAAGACCCATACATAAACTGCAAGACCATATATGTCAATAAGGCCAGATCTAAACAGGTACCCACATCACAAAAGCAACATGAACAAAAAGGATCCAAACACATAAAAGTGGTTTGATAACAAACATGTCCTGGTTTTAAAGTTATTCATAACAAATTTCACAACTTAATTTTCAAAAATTTCTAATCATATACATCAGTTTGTAGAATTATTTTTGAAAAGTTCAATGTAAAATAGTACTTAAAACTACCATACCTAACCCAAGGTCTATAAAATGCATGAGAGACTTCAGGGTATTCATGAATCATGTAAAATAGATCAGTATTTTGTGTATGTGTGTCTTGTTCTAGAGAAAAGTTCTATCGGGACCCCAAAAAAGTTACAAATCATTTTGTCAAGTTGCCCAAGTAAATCTTTCCCATTTTAACCTAAGCAGTTTAATAATTACTGCAAATTAACAACCTCTCCAAGATGAACTTTCATGATTTTTTTAATCAGGAATCCTATTTGCTTAACCCTAATACACAACTTTATCTGCAAAAATTACAAAAACAATAACCAAAGGCATTCAAATGAAGCAAAAAGTTTGTTTTTTTTTTTCCTACAGGACTTGGCACTTAAGACAAAGTCCCCATTTTTATGGAGTCAATGCTTAAAAAATCATCTCTAAACCCAGAATATTTAAGTCTCTTCAACCTTTATTTCAAAATGTTTCCAAGTTTGTTTCACAGCTATTTGTTTAGAAAATTAAGATGCAATATCTTACCGAATCTTTTTATTGCAGGTTGCCTTAGTAACAAAAACATTTCAACTTCACTTTATAATCAAAATCTCACACTTGTACAAGCCCTAAATCATGGGCAATGGGCCATTCCTCTAAGAACCCGCCCCTATGACTGTTACCAAATCAAAAACCACCAACATGCCTTTCTCAAATATTTTTGTTAGTAAACCAATTTGCTGGTTCCTGTAAGACATCAATCCTCAGTAAAGGAAAACATTTTTTGAAGAGTCTTGATCATTATAAATGGCACAGGCAGAATTTGAAAAATTTAATACTAATGAAGCCACTAATTTATTTTAGATTAAACCACATGAATATGCAAATCTTTCAACTGATTCCCAGTTAGGCAAGACTTTTTAAATATTAGCACAACTCTGAAAAGACCTACCTTATTTCTAAGACACTAATTTTATGATACACAACTGCTTTTTAGGAAAAAAACAAAACCACATTAGATACATTGTGGACTGATTAAAGGACTACTTTTCTTGACACATATAGTAATGCAATTTATTTCCTTTTTGAAAGTTTATCTACCCCAAATGATCCTAGGTAAAGGTTTTCTAAAAACAGATTACCCATGTCATATTTTTAAAAAGTATAAATACAATTCAATACACATCTGAACATTTCCAAACACCACAAAACTTAATTTTACCTCTTCACTCTTTGACTTATGAAGAACAAATCCCTTCTTCCACTGCCCATCAGCACCTTCATTTGGTTTTCGGATATTAAATTCTACTTTTGCCCGGTCCTTATTTTGAATAGCTTTCCACTCATCCAAAGTCATTTCTTTTGGACCCTCTTCCTTTACTTCTTCAACTTCATTCTCCCTGTGAAAACATATTTGTTTTATAGCTGATAGTTCTTTTAAAGCTGATAAAATCCTAATTTACAATTATAAGGAAGCAGCTAATCTTGACTAGTTGGTATTCTTTAAGAGACTACTCAAGGACAAGAAGACCCCAGTCCTCTTTGTAACCCAAAGGTTAACATGTAACTTGGTGGAGGCTAGAATTCAGTACTTGTTGAATTAGTGAAAGCATGGATAAACTGAGGAATATACAATTTTGAATTATCTTTACCTAAAATACACATTTCTTAAAAACATACTTCTTTAAAACCACACATACCCTTATGTGATTAAAATATTAGGCTTAGCTTCTCCTAAAACACTTTTTAATTTTCCTAATTTCCCACAATATAGAACTTATAACAAAAATAAAGGCAATCATCTAGGATGACTGAACAACCAGGACTCATATTCTAGAATATAGAGCTATTCCTCTATCCTTTCTTTTATCAACTAACGCTCATAGCAAAACAATTTTAAAAGCCAAGTACACCTATAAATCCAAAATCCTGTATACTCCAAACTTTCAAATCAACCTGACATGGACAGGAAACTGCAGCTTCACCAATACTGGAACCTTCCACAAAACACACCAATTTCAAAACTTAATACTAAATTAGTTAGAACTATTATATACTATCCTTTCCATTTTTTTCAAAAACAAAGCATGGGCCTAGGAATCCATTATTTCAGTCTAATCTCAACTTGTAATTGTCACCAAACAAGTTGTTTGCTATTTTGGGAGCCTTGCTTCCTTCCAAAGATAGCAGGTGACTCAGTTAGCCTGAGAGCTCAAATATCTATCTCCCTTCCATGCTACTTTTCACTGTTCAACATATCCTATCTTAAAACTTCCTGTACCAAGTTTACACTTAATAAATGATACCTTGGCTAGCAATATCAAATCCAACTCTGTCACTTTGCAAATGAGAAAACGAAGGATCAAAAAAAGATCCTAGTTACTCCCAAGTCATGACACAGCCAAGAATAGAACTCAGCATACCTTTACCACGTCATGAGATCATGACCTCTATCTTCAAGGGTTGTTGAAACGATCAAATGAAATAAAATAAAGGCTCTGGGAACTAAATATAAGGGAGTTAATCAAAGTCAGCCTGTGACTCTTAATCAAAGCTATGCTTCCTAAATTTATACTTCCACATATAAGATGGAATACTATATTCAGATTCTCCCCTGCTCTAATGTCATAATCTTGATCTTCTTTAGCCCAAATACCCTCAATTGTATTCCTGGGTCCTGAGCGAAAGATTTGCTTGCAATACACTATCAATACATTAATTTCTTCCGATAAACAGTTTTACCACTCAAAATTATGATTTCGTAGTTTCATATAAGTGAAATTTATATTACCCCAAGTGTAACAGATCACTTAATACCATGTATGTTTATCTACTCTAATAGTAAATTATTATTCTTTCTTCAAACAAACCCATGGAATATGATACTATTACCAATAATGGTTCACTGTAGGCGCAACTTTTGGAGAAAAAGAAGAAAAGCATCCCCTCTCTGACTGATTTAAATATACTCTGATTAAGATTACACAAACCCGGGGTGCCTGGGTGGCTCAGTGGGTTAAGCATCCAACTCTTGATTTTGGCTCAGGTCATGATCTCACGGTCACATGTCAGGCTCTGCCGACTGTGGAGCCTGCTTGGGATTCTCGCTCTCCCTCACCCTCTGCCCCTCCCCCACTCATGGGCTAGCCCTCTCTACATAAACAAAAACCCTAAATAACTAGCAATTACACAAACCCTAAAAAACTGGCAATTCCAGACTTTAATCCATATTACTATACATAATAAATGACTGGCATGTAACTTCTGCTTGGGTTGATGGAAACTAGAGGAAGGCAGTAAATTATTTCCACCAGCATAACTTGAACTTTTACAATTCTTCCACCCTTGAATGAAAACTTCAAAACCAAGTCTTATATCTAAAAAACTCAGAAAATGAAAAGGATTAAGAAAGCCAGTAAATTAGTAACATATTCTGGCTCTTGCTCTCCTCATACATTTAAAAACAAGACAATAATGCTATGTTCCAAATTCTATGGGGGGGAGGGGGGGAAACCTTCAGAGACAGAGAAACCAATTTTAAAATGGTCACATTTTCTAGTTTTAAACTATTTTGGAATAAAATTTATATAGACTCCAAAGTACTACCACCTATGCATTCTAAATACTACAATTCTCTTATGTCAACCATTTGGTCTAATTTTTAGAAACCCCCAGTTTTAGCTTCCACCTATTCAATGTCTCTGGACAGCTATCATCACTAGGATTATTCATTACAACTTGTCTACCACATAAAGTATAGCTAAATAAAATGCAGGGCACCTTTTTCCTATTCTCCATTCTCAGGTTAATTTTTGTTCTTAAGGTGAACAAGTATTACTGTTCATACTGTAAAATATGCATTTTCCTTATCTTTTAAAAGACAACAATGGTAATTTCAAATAGAAATATCCATTTCTATTTTTCAAGCCATTATAGTCCAATATAAAAATGTGTAAAGCAGTCCTCTAAATAGATACTATTTGAGGGATTGGGGCACCACAAAAGTCTCCGGTTAAAAACCACCAAATAGTAGCATTAAACCTGCATGCTCTTTTCTTGGTAAAAACCCAAACTGATTGCAATGCTGGGGCATTACCAGTACACATAAAACCACTTACTTATTTTCAGTGTCTGCAACTGGATGTTCTTCACCTTCAGGTGTTTCCTCAGTCACATTTGATTGATCCAAGTCACTGCAATTATAAGATATTGGTTTCTGAATGTATTTTGGGGACTCTCTAAGGAAAAAAGAAAAAGAAAAGCATCTAGGTCCATTTACATGTAGCTGAAGAATTCTTTATACAAAAATGTTTTAAAGTCTTCACATTCCCTAACAATCTTTTCTTACTAAATAAACTTCCTGGTAGACCTAACAGAAAATAACTTAAAACTGCATACTAATTCCAAGTTATAGTTCAAGTACTTTATTCAAAAAGTAGCAGGACAGAGTAGCTTGCTCAAAAACAAAGTTTCAACAGCCTATCAAACTTTTCTAATGACCACACAGGTCAACAGCTAGAAAAGGAACTATTAAGAACATACAGGAAATCAGCATACCCAAATAACTTAAACGTAGGGTTTGAAAAGCTACACTGCCATATGAAAAGAAAAATGAACATCACATATATTAAAACATAGAAAAATTGGTCATTTGACATATTGTATTCAAATACATCCAACGAGATAGTATAAGGAAGTAGCTCTCAGATGAGAGCATCTGTTCTTGTCCTAGGACAAGTAAAACTTAATAGGTATAGATAAAACTCTAATAAAGTATAGAATCTTATTTAAGCATTATTTTAAAAATTCAGAATACCAACGTTAATTCATCTTTGACAGTTCCCCAGTTGTGAGAGCCGCTACCTCCACGTTTGTCTTCGTGCTTCAGGCCACTGTAATGTGAAAAAGAACTAACAAAACTGAGTTAACATAGTACTCTTTAATTCTAGAAATTCAAATTTTGTCTAATTAAGGAAGCAAATTCACACGTAAAAATATAATAAAAACCTATATAAGACTTACGATCTATCACTTCCACTATGCCTATCAAATTCACGTTTGCCACGAGAATCAAATCCATCTCCTCGGCCCATTCCACGTCCACGGCCTCCTCGACCTCTTCCAAGACCACCACGGCCTCGGATAGGCCGATCAATAATCGGTCTACAACAAACAAAAAATTATTATATACCTCCTCCAAGGTTTCCAGGGAAAAAAAAATAAGGAAAATTCATCCAAAGACTCAAATGCAAAAACATATTTACTGGCTAATAATGCAGTGGTTAAACACGTTTCAGAAAATTCAAAACAATCTACTTCCAAACACAGAAATCAGAACTAGGAAGCTCCCCACAAACGAGAAATTTTTGCTTTCTCTAAAACTTTACTGCCAGTGCCTGTACTTTTTCATGGTTATTCATTTCGCATTATAAACCAGTAAAACCACTACACCTCACCAATACACTTCAAAATAAAAATAAATGCATCTAATGTGCACAAGTCATCTGTTTTCCTATAAACAATTACCCAACAGGACTTTCCTGCTAACAACATCTGGGGACAGTAAGGAAAGGAATTATCCACTGATTCGATAGAAGTATTTCATTACAAGAAGTCCAAGACTAAACACTAAAAACTGTCACTAAAATGTTCATAGTAAAACAATGCATACACTCAGACATTTCTCTAAAAAACTGATCAATGTAACCAGCCACACTGCCACCTGGCAAATTATGCCCAATTTATAGCTTTGTGTTAATATATGACTCTATAAACTGACAAATATGAAGAAATTAAAAAATCTTGCCTATCAACTGAAAATTCTCCTCCTTCACCCTTTTCTTCAAGTGGCTTTTCAAATCGCCGTTCACGAGGTGGTCGCCTTTCTGGTCTCCTATCAATTATTTTCCCTTCACCCTGCAGCTGTTGATCAGGTCTTCTTCCAACACGTCTTATTCCTAAAATGATAAATAACCTGCATAAGCACAGTGTTTTTGCAACACAAAAAATTAGGCAGACTACCGAAAAGACAAAAAAAGAAAAAAAAAGTTGCTATTCTTTCAATCCACTATCCAGCACTTGCTGCTGAAAATGGCAAGTGGGCATCTCTATAAAGTATAAAAGTACTTCAGAGAAATTCCTATTTAAAGACAATAAATTTGTTTCAAACTTCTATTTAGTTTGCCAAATCATATCCTACTCCCTCCCCAAGCATTCCTGTAAATGACTTGTAAGTCATCAGAGTAGCCATTATTCCTCTCACTTTTCAAGATGCCACAATCCCTTAATTTAAAATTCCCACTTTTAGAAATTTTAGGCATATGATACATAGTGGCTTTCAAGACACCAAAGATTAACACCAGTAGCCATTCATTAGTTAATACTGAAGCAAATCAACACACTCACCAGATAAGGACCCTCAGAAAAACAGTGAAGGCCACCTACTTTATTTTACATAATCTGGAGGAAATAAAACTAATTTCTATGAAATTACAAAACTGAGAGGAAAACAAATGGCACAGAGGAATACATCTTCATTGTTTCAAACAGCTAAGTAACCAGAAAAAAGTATCATTTTCCTCTATTAATTTTTGTATGTATTCACATATGTATCCATCCATATCCATTCACAGGGACACACACTGAGAAAAAAATACTGCTATGCAACCACTAGGAAATAGTCCAATCATTTCATTATTATAAATGGAGAGCTTTCTTTGTTTGCCCTTACAAGTATCTTTGTTTCCGAAGAATCTTTAAAAACCACACACACATAGATCCCTTTAAAACAGTATTTAAGAAATAAAAACCATCACTAGGTGATGGCTAAAACATTTACTGATTTCCCCATTAGTTTTTTCCTGTGTCAGTGGCCCACAAAGGCAACCAATATGCATTATCAGTGGCCTCAAGTAGATTAAATTCATGACTGTAAAATTTCAGGTATGCCTAAACTCCTAAACCATAATTTCTGCCCGAGTCAAAAAGCAGCTGAGGAATTGGTTTTGTAACAGGATCTTAAGTTGATTCACTGATTCTTTCTAAGAAAGTGACCACCACCAGAATGCACCCAATCATTCAGTTGCTTGTAACTAAATTCAAATGGTAAATATCAAACTCTTAAATAAAATTTTAAGGTCCAATCCACATAAACTCTCAGGGTAGACCACAAATGTTAGATCGTAAGGCATCTTAAACAAATTCTGTCACAGGTATAGTGTATTGGGGTGGAGCTATGGAACCAGTCCTTTAATAATGATATTCAACAAGCCAAACACACCCAAATGAACAATGGCTTCCTTCCCCACCCAATATTCATTATTATGCTTACAGAACCTAAAAAATTTACTAAATAAATTCACCCAATGACAGATATTTTTAAAAATTCAAACTTTTCTTACCCTCTTATCTGCACTTGCAAACTCATTTGATTTGCAGTAGATTACAGGCTTTCAAAAAAAAAAAAAAACAAAAACAAAAAACCAAAACTAAAAAACACCTTAAACACCTTAGTCTACACTCTTAGCGATGTTCTGTGTCAGCTCTCAAATTCTTCAAATGGACAAACTATGAAACTCATAAAATACGAAATACATATCTAAGATACTTCTAGCATTTGCCAGGACTTGTCATCCAAAGGCAAAGAACACATGATTAGGTAGCAATTCTTCCCACTGCAAGAGGCAGGGAGACAGTTTACAGGTCTATCCTTCTCCAATGCCCACAACATCAACTGACAGGTAGTAGGGATCTGAAATCTTTTTCATTCAACACTTTTCCTATATTTATATGCTTGTGTTCTATGCAATTTAAGGTTAACAAGTGAGTGCAATGTACTGCTGATCTGAAGAAAATGTTGACAGCTAATATGGAAGTTTTCCTAAGTGTACAGAGTGTGAACTCAGTCCTGGTTATAAATTTATGAAGTAATTCCATAACTTTGTAACCTAAAATACTAGGTTTGAGGTTAAGAGCTTACCTCAAAAGTGGGCTTTATGATCAAAACAACTGAGGGGTTTAAACCAATCTTCATGCTTTGAACATTCAAAATGGGTGAACACATTTACCTGGTACACTTTGATTTATACATTTGACTCAATTTTTTCACACTTTTTTTGGATTAGTGATCAAGGGGGTGAACTTGAGCAAAAAATAGTAAATAATTACACAGGTCTCTGTTACTCAACACAGAAATTAAATAATTATTCCACTGTGCTACAGGTTGCTTTAAAACTTAGATTAAATAGATACTTGGTCTAATCAATGTGCACACATGCTTTCCAACACTCCAAATTGTGCTTCTCCCACCCTGTAATTTTAATACAAGAATTGTTTTGTTTTAGTCATCACATAGGTTCTTCATTCCAAGCATCACAGAAGTTCTGTATTAAAAAAAAAAAATCCCAAAGCAAAGCCTAATATCATAATAAATCGTAATTGTTGTGATTTTTAAAATTAGTTGAATGCAATTCAACTAAAATGAGAAACTACTACTTTCACGAGCACGTGGCAGTGAAGAATAATTTCAACTTTCAACGTAAAAAGGCAACTCCAAAGATTCAGAGCTTAAGTTTTACACCTACCTGCTACCGATCGAGTACGCTTTTTTCTGATCCTCAACTGTTTTTGCTTTTTCATCCATCACAGAAGACAAACCAGCAATAAGAGAACGCAAAAATCAACCCCAAGACAACTGTGACCGGCCAATGAATCCTGACCATGCTTCGTGCACATGTGGAGAAAAAGCTACAGACTCAAAGGAGCTCTGCCATGGCTAACATTGTGACAGCCTCTGCACTCATTTCACCACGAGGCCCAGGCGGGGCCACCAATATGAAATACTGAGAGGAGGGGTGACGGGACAGAGGACGAGCCTCAGGATTTCCTGCAATAACAGGTCTTCGTTCGGAATTCCCGCTTCTGCTTGCTACAGTGTAACAAAATGTCTCTTCCCAAAAGCTTCCTTCACTCCAAGTTTATAGTTTTTAACAGTTAAGGGGATGGGGGGGCAATAAAGTACATGTGGCACCTGGAACAGCAGCTTGCTCCACAGTATGATAGCGTAGGACACAGAACTAGCTCAGGTGCAAACTCCGACCCCCCCCCCCCCAGCTTTTCAGTGGGGTACTCCGCGCCATCGTGGGACAAGATGGCAGGAGAGAAGCCAACCGCACCTCAAAGCAGCCTCGGGAGAGCTCCGTGCAGCAAGAAGCTGTGGACCCCACACTTCCCCGTAACTACAAAAGCTTCAGCAAGTGGCTAGCTTCCCCGAACCTCGGTCCACGCGCTCGCCCGCCAAGGAATCCGGCGGGAAGGCAACAGCCTCCCAGGATCGCGAACACGCTCGAGGAGCAGCTTATCTCCAGAGCACGCTCCTCCGCTCAGAAACTGAAGCGGGAAGGGGATGGCTCCAGGATCCTTGCAGGTGGTTTGAACTTGGGGCTACCACGCTCCCAGCACCTTAGAGGGACCTGGCTTTTGTCGTGTGGAGGAAACGTGAGGAAATCGGCGGCAAAGTCTCCCGCGGACCCTCAGAACTCCAGAAGCAGGTGGTAGCCGTAAGGTCCCCTCGCTCCTTCCCTCCATCCCGGGTCTCCCCCACCTTCTACCACAGCTTTACCTTCTTTCTTAAGAGCCACGGGCGGCTGCGTCTCCTCTTTCTTGTCAACCACGCCGACGTTGGGGGGCAGTGGGTTCTTGCGGTCTTTCTGGGACTCTTTACGCAGCTGTTTGCCTGCCGCGTTGGAGTTGGTCTGGGCTGCGGCCTGAGCTGCGCTCTTGGCCCCGGGGCCCCCAACGCCGCCCCCGCCGGCTTCTTTTTTCTTGTTCTCTGCTGCCTTCAACACCTCAAAGGGGTCCGATTCGTCGTCAAATAACTGGTCGAATCGGTTGGTGACCACGCAGCCGAAGCCTTCCTGTAAGTGCCCAGGCATGATGGTGGCTCGGCGGCGCGTTCCTCCACGGATTGCAGCGGGCCGCGCCGAGCCAAGAGCGCCTGCTTCAGCTCTTCCCACAAGATGGCCGGGCCGAGAGAGGGGGGCCGTCTTCTCTTCCGGCGCCAGGCACACATCCGGGAGCGGCCAGCGCCGCACGGCACCACGGGGTATGTAGGCCAGAGTCGCTTTTCCTGAGGCGGCTCTCGGCTCCAAGACTACAAATCCCAGAATGCACGGCGCTGCAACTCTTCGCGCGCGCCTAAGAGGAGGGACCTCACGGAGGGAGTGGAGCGTGCGAGCTGAGGGCGGGGAAGCGCTGTGGTGGGCGGAGTCCTGCCACCTGCTCTTGCCACCCTTAAACTCTCTGGGTCTCGGGCAACGCTGAAAACAGGGAAACGAGACGGCGTATTTTGCTCGCGAAAGTTCTCTGTCTTTGGTTTTACTTACCCGCCTCCGGCCCAGGGCTAACTTTCCCCACCTCCCCGGGGAGGGTCAAGGTGACTCCAGATTTTACAATTAGAGACTCACAAACTTCCAGGGCTGGGAGGTTGCTGCCTCGCGCAGGCATGTCCCGATCTGTTCCAAGTTCTTAGCTGCCCAGGTGTTGGAGTCGCCCTGTTGCACCGCCAATAATGAATCGAGACTCTTGTGTTTAAATGAAGGAGGAATACGCTTTCTCTCGCGGGGACGTGAACTCGGTTAGCAGAATGAAAAAGACCACTTGAACTATCACACAGGAGCATTGCGCGCCTTTCCTGAATGTTGCGATGGGTGCTTTAATTGCTGTTAACTCTTAACAGTGCAGCACTAGCTAGATACGGGGCAAACCTCAAAAAGGCAATGTTTGTAGGAACACTTTCTGAACTCGATCCAATTGTCCATCAGTGTCCAGCAAGGTAAGGTTGGTAAAATGTGTTCAAGAAATAATATTGTAAAGCATCTGAGTGTGTGGGGTGCTGAGAAATGCAGCGAGGAGAAAGAAATGTGTCAGCAAATTAATTGCTGTTATTAAAACCGTTGATATTAGTTGAGAATAGTAAGGTCCATTAAGGCAATAGATGTCAGTGCATATTCAAGCATATTTGGTAACACTTAAAGAGTGTTTAAATATATCACCATAACTTTTCAACCTTTCCCTTTTACACAAACTAGAAAATGTGTCTCTTATGTTCAAGGTGTTACAAATAACCTTAATCTCAACAACAGCTTGTTAGGTAGTTTCCCCTTTTCACAGCTGATGAAACCATTTCAGAGGTGAAATGAGTTACCAAATTCACACCTCTTTAAGTGCTAATGCCAGGAGGTAACCTAGTCTTCTAACTCCACTCTAAGACTGTTGACATCAACTTTTAAATCCAAACTCTGCCTTCTGATAGAGGTCAGTCCATTATTAGTTAATTTCCAATCTTTAATAAGATTTAAATACTGTTGCATGTCAGGCAGGGTATGTAAACATGGCTGAATGTAATCTTATCAATTTCTGAGCAAATTTTAAATCAATTCCTTAACAGGGAAAACAAGAGTCGTATTTCAGGCATGTGGCAGTAAGCCTGGTGATTTTCATGTTTCTAAATCCAGCCCCACTCCTCAAAGTCACTTATTTTTCTGTCATCTCAGCCCCTGCCACTTGCACCCCACCCGCTTCCACAAGCTCTGATTCTTGTGGTTCCTACCAAGACAAAAGGCAAGGAGCTTTTGACTGTACGCTTTGTGCCCCTTTGAAAATAGCTCAAGTGCAGTTTGGAAGATCTCCATGCTTTTAACACACCCTTTCTCTACCAAGGACTGTTAATATTTGCATCTTTGAGGCATCTGCTACAGCTCCTTTTTACCTCTTTCTGGCCACTACAACAACAATAAGAGCGAAAACTTGGCATTTTACTGTGTGCTTGGTGCACTTTACATGTTGTATTTCATTTAATCCTCATCAACTCTGAGTAAGTTCATGTATTCCCTCTTTAAGGTGAGGAAAATGAAGTACAAAGAGACTAACTTACCTACTCTTACCACAGTCTGGGAAGTGGGGCAGGCCTATCCTTAGTAATTTTTTCCTATGTACAGATCCCCGGTTTCCTCAAACATATCCTTATGACCACCAAGTATTATTACATTAAGAATATTTATAGATAAGCTACACATAGGGGAACTGTGTAGCTATGAGTTTCTAAAGTTCACTTAATGCTCCTCAGAGAATTTTACCCATTAATATAACAAAAATAAAAACCTTTGGGGGGAAAAGGGAGAAACTTGTAAGTACTTTTAAGTTCCTTCTCTCCCTTTCTTCTTTCCTGGAATTTTGGTTACTATGGGAAAATTTTAAGGCCCATTTTTAAAGCACACAAATAAAGCTCAAAATGGCTATTCTTTTACCACAATCAGTTACTATTTTATAAGTGGTTATTTTCACTAATGTTTCCCTTCTCCTAAAAAGTTAAAATAGTCCTAAAAAATAGTCAGAAGTTCTTGCTACTTTCCATAGAAAAAAATATTGGCTGAATAAACCGCAAAGGAGGAGGAAAGGAGACTTCTTGGCAGATTTGTTACTCAAATTACAGGCATAAGTTGTAAACTGAAAAGTGGTAAGATACCACTGATTAGAAATGTAGCCTAAAATATCAGGTCTCTGTAGCAATGCTTGAGTCACATATTGTTCTCTGAAAAATATTCATACAACTTCACAGCTTTATCTTTAGCAAGTTCTATAAAGAGTTTTCTAGCAGTAAATTCTGAAAACTATCCAAATATCTTGATTAAATGTCGAATATAGTTACCTAATGTTAATGAAACTGAGAATAAGAATATTATACATCCTTCCAGTCCTCACTTTTAGGATTCTAATACTCAGTTCTCAACCACATTGCAACTTGTTTTTACTCATTTCTTAATAATCTCAATCCTCTATCGCTAACTGTTGCTAAATTAAAATAATAATTGCTAACAACTACTACAATTTGAGCATTTACTATGCTCTTGACATCTTGTGCTAAATTCCCTACATGCATTATTTCCTTTAATTCTCAGAACAACATTATGTAGTAATTAGTTTCACTACCTCTGCCTCCCTTTTACAGATAGGGACACTGAAGTTAAGTGTCTCTCCCAAGTTCACATTGCCTGAAACAGTCCAGGCAGTCTGATCGCACAGCCTGGGCACCCAACTATTATACTTGTGAGGACCATGGCAGAGGGAACAAAGTGTTTCATCTTTATAGTGCTATCATCTAATAGTAAAACTATTATTATAACACTTTGGGGACACTAGATACAGGCACCACATAAATGTAAATAAGAGACTAATTTTTAGTGTACTCTAAATACATTATGCATTTTTAAAACAAAAGCAGTAAAGGTGGTACTTGTGAAGAAAAGGGCAAATCTGTGTCTGAGGATGCAATGCTAAGCATAAAATTGCAAGTCTACGCTCTTGCTAAAGTTAGAATATCTAAGCTAAAAATAGAAATATACTCTCTATTTTGCCACCTCAAACTCACTTTGAAGTTTGATCCTCTTAATTTTAAACATCCCTTCCTTTTATTTCCCTGCATTGTACTCTTAAAAACAAAAAGATTTATTGAGATATAATTCACAGGTCATACATAATTCACCTGTCTAAAGGGTACTATTCAAAGTTTTTTGGTATCCCCACAGAGTTGTGCAACCATTGCTGCTACCTAATTTTAGAACATTTTTATCGTTCCAAAAAGAAACCAATACCAATTAACATTCACTTCCCATTCCCTCCACCCCCTAGTCCTAGGCAACCACTTATCTACTTTCTGTCTCATTGATTTACCAATTCTGGATATCTCATATAAATGAGATGGTCTTTTGCGACTGGCATCTTTCACTTAGCATAATGTTTTCTAGGTTCATTCATATTGTAGTATGTGTCAGTATTTTATTTCTTTTTATGGCTGAATAATATTCTATTATATAGATAGATGACATTTTAATTATCCATTTACCAGCTGATGGACATTTGAGCTACTTCTGTCTTTTTCCTCTGTTTTGCTGTTGTGAATATTTGTTTACAGGGCTTGTATGGACATGTTTCCATTTCATATATATATATATATATATATATATATATATATATGAATGGAATTGTTGGGTTATATGGTAACTCTATGTTTCATATTTTGAAGAGTTAAGCTGTTTTCCAAAGAGGCTACACCATGTTACAATCACACCAACACTTATGAAGGTTCTAATTTCTCCACATCCTCACTAATGCTTGTTTCGTCTTTTTGATAATGGCCATCCTAGTGAATGAGTGTGAAGCTATATCTCATTGTAGCTTTGATTTATATTTCCCTAATGGCTAATGATGTGCTTTTCACATGCTGATTGGCCATTTTTGTATCTTCTTTGGAGAATGTCTATCTACATTTTAACTGGTGTATTTATCTTTTTATTATTGAATTGAAAGAATTCTTCATATAGTCTAGATTTCGAGTGCCTTATCAGTTATATGATTTCTAAATATTTTACCCCATTTTGTAGGCTGACTTTTCACTTTCCTGGTGGTAACCTCTACAGCATAAAAGCTTTTTATTTGATGTGCTCTTTTGTGAAGTTCAATTTATCTGTTTTTCTTTTGTCACTTATACTTTTGTTGTCATATCTAACATGGGTTTATCTAACTCAAGATCACAAAGATTTCATCTATGCTTTCTTCTAAAAGTTTTAGATATTTTTTACAGTTTTAGCTTTACATTTAGGCCTATAATCCATTTTAAAATAATTTTTTGTTTCACATATACCCTTTCCTTTTAATTTAAGTTCATTTTGAATATGTCAAACCAAAAAGAAGAACTTTAGGAGAAAAAAAAGATACTGTTATTATTCATCTTATTTTTTTTTAATTTTAATGTTTATTTATTTTTGAGAGGGACAGAGAGAGAGAGAGAAAGAGAGAATGAGTGGGGGAGGGGCAGGGAGAGAGGGCTACACAGAATCCAAAGCAGGCTGTAGGCTCTGAGCTGTCAGCACAGAGCCAGACACAGGGGTCAAACCCACCAACCGCAAGATCATGACCTGAGCCGAAGTCAGATGCTTAACCAACTGAGTCACCCAGGTACCCCATCTTATTTTTTAAAAAAACATTTTATTTTGGGCATTATAATAAATAGCAAGTTTTTAGGTTTAATACATCCAATGAAGCTCCAAATGCATCTGTAAAAACCCCTTTGGAAATTGAAAATATAGTTCACACTTAATACTACGTCTTCATTCTGATAATAAACATTTAATTCAACAATTATTTATTAAACACCCACTAGTGTGTCAAGCACTGTTCTGAGCCCTGAGGATTATGTGGTGAACAAAATAGGCAAGGCTTTCATTTTCATGGAGTTTACACACTGGAGGAAAGAAGCAAAGAGAAAACAAGTAAACAGATACATCACTAAGGTTATTTGCAAAGTGATAAGTACTGTGAGAGTGTAATGTGAGGGAGGGACAACTTTTTTGTATTGCATGGTCAGAAAGGCTTCTGTGCTGAGGTCTGAATCATGAGAAGACACCAGCATTGCAATGATTTAGTAAAAAAAAGGAGGAGGAGGAGGAGGAGGAGTAGGGAGGGAGGAAGAGGGGACTGAAAGCAAGAGACCAAGAGTTAGGAAAGAGCTTGTAGGTTCCAAGACAAAAAAACAAGAGCAAAACCGAGTATCTCTGAGTGTCTGTAGGCAAAAGAGCACAAGATTGGGATGGCAGACTGGAAGACAGATCTTGAAGTGAATACAAGGATAATTAAGACTGTGTATGCTTCCAGTTTCCTTTTTTTTTTTTTAATTTTAATATTTCTTTATTTTTGAGAGAGTGCAGGCAGGCGAGGGGCAGAGAGAGGGGGACAGAGGATCTGAAGCAGGTTCTGCACTGACAGGATGACAGTAATGAGCCTGATGTGGGGCTTGAACTCACAAACCGTGAGATCATGACCTGAGCTGAAGTCAGATGCTCAACTGATTGAGCCACCCAGCTGCACCAACCGCCCCCCCCCCAGTTTCCTTTTTTTTTTTTTTAATTTTTTTTTTCAACGTTTATTTATTTTTGGGACAGAGAGAGACAGAGCATGAACGGGGGAGGGGCAGAGAGAGAGGGAGACACAGAATCGGAAACAGACTCCAGGCTCTGAGCCATCAGCCCAGAGCCTGACGCGGGGCTCGAACTCCCGGACCGCGAGATTGTGACCTGGCTGAAGTCGGACGCTTAACCGACTGCGCCACCCAGGCGCCCCTTAAAGAAGAATCCTCAGCTAACATGGTAATAAAATTTAAAATTTAGATGAGGAAAATATTCTGTAATCAAAATTAGCATTTCTTATTCTAAAGAGGCCAAATCAACACATTCTTGAAATTCTGACCCACTACCTGAGGCATTGGGAGGCATTCCTACTTGATCCAGTGGGAACTCAAACATCATTTTATTTTTTTACTAAGAGAAAGCCAGCCCCCCTCCCCATACTCCAACTATTGTTGGCTTCTGTGAAGTGGATTAGAGGAAATGACACCAAAGATTGTTGGCAGAAGCTTTCTTCAATAGTGATATCAGATTATTTATCAGGAGTTACCGAAGAGCTGAGACAGAACATGTCCAGGTGTTATCCCTAAAACTGAAAAATCAGAAGAGATAATTAATTATAAGCACAATGCTCAACCATAATAAGCACTTAATAAATGGTAGCTATTATCTCAATAGCTTTGGCTGATCTTCAGTGATACTACTCTTGATTGCTGGCCGGAGTCTCTTAGGTTTCTGTTGTTCCCAAAGCAAACAAATGATAAGGGTATGGGGAGATGAAGCCTCTGTCCTCCACAGTTAATGTTCACAGGTGGAGATTATGTGTAGAAACTTTGGAGCAAATTTTGTATATGCAGAGATCACAGGTTAGGCAGAGATACAGGTGTGAGGGCTATGTGCGCTTACTGCCTACCACCACCACTGGGAGTTTCTTCCTTCCTCTAGTGCCAACTTTCTAAAAACTCTACAGAGCACTGTATTAGGTGCTTTAAATGTACTTTATTATCATATAATCAACTTTGAGGTAGGATTATTATCTATACTAAATATGAGACCAACAAATGATAAAACTGGATTTGAATTCAATTCTACTCAGCTCCAAAAACTCATGTTCTTTCCATTATGCTACCAGTACTTCTCAAATTTTTCCAACTAAGTACCCATAATACCTAGAAGGATACCATTTTTGAGGGCAATGTAGAATTGTCCTCATTCTTCCATTCTCCTCTTATCAGTCGTTACATTCCAGCAGTTCTTCCTATATCCCGCAAACATCTCCTCTTCTCCATCTCCATGGCCAGCACTCCAGTGCAGACTATCTACGAGTATCACTGTAATGGATGACCCTGACTTCATATTTCATCCTGGTCTGGATTACAGATCATATCATTCCTAGACTTGACAGTTCTTCCCCTATACATACAAGATAAAGTCCAAAACCCTCAGCAAAGCACTGAAGGCCCTTAATAATCTGGTACTACCTTCTTTCCAGCTTCCCATCCCATGCACCCTAACCCTCAAACCCTATAAGACTAACTCACTCTACCCCATGCACATGCACATACTCCATATCCTTTCACATCCTGTTCCAAGAATTCTTGTGGCAAATTCCCTCTTATCTACCAGGTCTCCCCTTGAGTTCACTTCCTGTGAGAAGCCTCCTAACCCTTAAACATCATGTTCCCTTGTCCTACCATGTGCTCTAATATTACCCATTTCTACCCCCATTTGCACTACTCACCATGCTGCATTATCATTGTCCAATTTACCTCTTCCAGTAGTTTGTGAATATTTGCAGTGGGGTTTTTTTGTTTAGCTGTTTGCCCCCAGTGCTGTGCTTAGCACATAAATCTCTCTATTGAAGGAATGTGCCCCCTTTTCCCCCCCCACTAGATTATAAACTTTTATTTCTAGTGCCTAGCATACTTCTAGTTCCTAAATATCTGTTCAATGATACTTCATGCTTATTGAGCATTTACTATGTGCCTGGCATAATCTAAATAATATTTAGTGTGGATTAACTCATTTAAAACTCATAATAACTGTGTGAAGTCAATGTTATCATTAACCCATTTTACATAAGGAACCTGAGACACAGAAAGGTTCAATAACAAGCAGTGTGACCTTGAGCAAGTAAATGGCAAAACCACCATTCAAACAGAGTACAGTTGATCCTTGAACAACACAGATTTGAACTGTGCAGGTCTACTTGCTTGTGGGCTTTTTTTTTTTTTTTTTTCATTAAATGCAGTATAAGATTTCTTTAAAAAAAATTTTTTTTAACATTTATTTTATTTTTGAAAGACAGACAGAGAGACAGAGAGAGCAGGGGAGAGGGAGAGAGGGAGACACAGAATCTGAAGCAGGCTCCAGGCTCTGAGCTGTCAGCACAGAGTCTGACGTGGGGCTCGAACCCACAAACTGTGAGATCGTGACCTGAGCCGAAGTCTGACACTCAACCAACTGAGCCACCCAGGTGCCCCTTCATTAAGTGCAGTATAGTATTATAAATGTATTTTCTTTTCTTTATTATTTTAATAACATTTTTCTTTTCTCTAGCTTACATTATTGTAAGAATGAAGTATAAAAGACTATGCAAAATATGTGTTAATGGACTGTTATATTATTGGTAAGACTTCCTGTCAACAGCAGGCTACCAATAGTTAAGTTTGGGGGGAGTCAAAAATTATATGCAGATTTTTGACTACGTGGGGGTTGGTCCCTCTGACCTCTGAGTTCAAGGATCAACTGTAGTCTGGTTCCAATATCTGCACTCTGACGCTATGCCATGTTGCCTATATGTGTCTGTCCAGTTGGGATGAATAAATAGAATCCTTTCCAGTTTCTACAGGAACAAAAGCCCAAGAGTCCTGAGCCTATTTAAGGAGGGATAAAGGAGCCTATACAAAGAGGTTCTTAATTTCTCATAGATTTCATTGCGAATGGTTGAAATAACTGTGAGAACTTCAGGTACGTTAGAGGTAGTATAAGCAACAGTGAGTTAGAGCCATCATGCCAGTTGTTGGCAGAGCCTTGTGCCTAAGGCTTTGTAAAGTTGACTCCCATGGTGGACTGCTGTGAGATTAAAGGCCCTCCTATCAAACCATCACCCCACTTCATAGCCTCGTGTGTGTGGCTCAGTTCTTAAGCTCTTTATCCTCGGTTTATCTATTAAACAGAGATATCATAGTTAGGATCTTTTAGGATTGTGGGGACTCAGTGAGTTAAGATATGTAAATCACTTAGAGCAGAGCATGCAATTAAGTACTTGAAGAAAGAAAAAGGAGGAGGAAAAAGTGTTTCCGCTTACGGAGGGTCAGTAACGCCAAGTGGTCACGTCAGTGGTTTGTGAATAGCTGCCAGCACCTTTTCTAAATGAGTGAAAGAGGGAGAGAAAGGATCCAGACTTAAGCCAATTCTTTGCTACTTTACATCAAGTTTGGGAATTAAATGTTAGGAAAGAGAAGGCCACTGTAAAGTTTGCTTAAAGGGAAAGGTCGGGGATAAAACACAAGTAAATAATCACCTTAGGGATTCTCCGTAGCTCATCAAGAAATGCCTGACCGTTTTTTTTATACTTAGAGATACCTCTCTTTTGAGGAATTAAGTGGCTTTTAAAATTAGAGCTTGGGGGCTCTTGAGTGGCTCAATTGGTTAAGCGTCTGACTTCAGCTCAGGTCATGATCTTGCAGTTCATGAGTTTGATCCCCATGTTCGGCTCTATGCTGATAGCTTGGAACCTGGAGCCTGCTTTGGAATCTGTGACGGGGGGGGGGG
>NW_024412388.1:56171842-56194878 GCF_014898765.1 Herpailurus yagouaroundi
TTATTTTGAGAGGAAATGGTTAAAAATGCCCGCGCAGGCATTCTCTCTCTCTCCCCCTCCCCCCCCCCCCCGCTAGTGCTCTGTCTCTCAAAAAATCAACGTTAAAAAAAATTTTTAATGAAAAAAATTAAAATTAGACAGAAATTTTCTAGCTCAAGGGGATACTGAATTCTGTTAATACTTTTATGGCTATGTTTCCTCCTTTTCCTCAATCACCTTTTTACTTCCTTTCCTCTGCAGCTACAAATTTCCCTCACAAACTGCTTTTTCAGATACATTTCTACTAGTGAGCTCCCTGAGTTCTTTTTGTTTATTTTGAGAGGAAATGGTTAAAAATGAAAGTGGAAGAAAACAGAGGAATACTCAGTCCCCTTGGCTGCCTGCCAGGAAAAATGCCAAATGTCAGAGGCCTTGATGAAAGCGACCCAGCCACAAGCACGAGGGATTGGCCCACCACAAGATTATCCTCCAGGGGAATTTATACCACAGCCTAAAAATTGGACGGCCTTGGGAACTTTCTCCTAATAAGGTCCTACAACTGGACCTGATAGTAAAATATTAAGCTTAAGCTCTCAAATCATTAAACAAGAGCCTGGGATCTCAGGTTATATGCAAAGGGTTTAGATATATGAATATTTTAATCTGTCTGGGAAGCCGTATAACACATTGGGGAAGCACAGGCCCTGGTGCCAGAAAGACCTTGGTTTGGATTCTGGCCCACCAATTGTCACCTTGATGATTTTGCACAAATGGCTTATTCTCACCCAACTAGTATGTCTTAATTTTTAATATTAAGAATAATACAAGATCCACCTCAGAGGGTTGTAGTAAGGATTAAATTAAAAGTCCTAACACTTTTAAGTACCCTGCTCAGCAAATGTTAATTACCACGACTACTAGTTTTGCTAGCCCTCAACATTGACAGGTGGAAACGAATACCTCATACTATAGCTTCTAGGACCAGGCCACTCTTAGGTTGTTTTCATTATGTCTGCACCAGTAAGTAATCCCAGAGGATTTGAGTGGTTCTAGTAACTCAACCTTGAGTTTCTAGGGCAAAGGAAACCTAAAAGGGAGTTACTTGAATCAAGGACAAGTGATAGACTTCTTAATAACAGTACCTATTTGAACACCTAATACATTATTTTACCTAATCATCACAATAGCCTCTATGGGAGAATCACTAGAATTCATAAATAACGACACAGAAGCTCTCAGAGGTTTACCTACCTAGTCAGTGGAAGAATTGGGATTTATCCCAGAATTATCAAATACCAAACCTTCTCTTTCATCTCTGCTATAAAGTCTTGGAGCTGAAAGCTTCAAGACTTAGCAATGTATTCTAGAAAAGCTCAATATTTTTACTCAACTGAAGTGTGACAAAAAATCAAAAAGTAGTTCCTCTCGGCAGTCCCTTACCCACCTCAAGATCAGAATCTTCCTTAATGGTATGCTTCTTATAGACACATGCTTGATTAGAAGAAATTCTGAGCAAGACCCATTTTAATCATTTTAGAAAGATACCAAAAGACAGGACCAATACCCTGAAGCTGTTTGTCTATTTACATTTGGTAATGAATGCCTACCAACAGGACAGAGCTTGCAGGAAAGGCTAAGAGACAGAGCACCCAAGTGTAGAAATGGTGTGCCTCAAATAGAATAGCCCTGTGGCAGAATGTATTTTTTTTAAGATGAACACAACAATGTCTCATCCCACGTGCTCTTCTGCAATGTTATCTTGCAACACCCCAATATGAGGTGGAGTTCAACACACTTACCCTTGAGTCTGGGCTGGTTTTAATGATTTGCTTGACCGATCAAATGTGTTGCAAGTGACAAGACATATTGGGTCTTCCAAGGTTGTGTCATTAGAAGCATCTCAGCTTTGGCTTGGGTCTCTTGAACCACTCACCCTTGAAATACTCTCTCTGAGAAGCCCAGGCCATATAGGTAAGTCCTGTGTGGGGACTCCAGGTGACAGTCCCAGCAGAGCTCCCAGTTAACAGCCAGCATCAGCTGTCAGCCTTGTGAGTCAGGCGTCTTGAATATCCCGCCTAGTCAACTCTACAGATTACTGCAGCCTCAGCCAGAACCAGCTCCATAATTTGTAGGACTCAGTGCAAAATGACAATCCTGAGCTTCCTGTTCAAAAAATATTAAGAGATTCAAGACAGCAACAGCATTGAACCAAGTGTGAGGCCCTTCTAAACATGGGGCCTTGTGTGACTGCACAGGTCACATGCTGTATGAAGCCTGCCCTGGCCAAGTAGTAGACACTGATTGCATCCAGTTAAGAGGCCCCAAGTGAGAACTTCCCAATTGAGCTTAGTCAACCCATATAGCTTTGAAACACAATGGGACATTGTTATTCTAATTCACTATGTCTTGGGTGGTTTGTTATGCTGCAAAAGAAAATTAGAACATTACCACAAAACACCTGTAGGTAGCCCTACGAGAAAAAATGCTAAAGGCAGCAAGGCTACCAAAGCACCCTCTGCTCAAATACATATAGGAGGATGATTTTACATACAAAAACACAAAAAAATCTCAGATCCAGGAGTAAGGCTTCTCTGGGGTCAGAGAGACTTTTCTCATTGGGCAGATCCTGGGAGAAGGCAGGCAAATAGCTTAAAAGAAGAGGCATTACCATTAAAAATAAAAGTCACACAAAATATGAATGAAATTATACTCTGCTATTAGATTTATTGGAAAAATGGAAGAAAATTAAAAGCGAGGAAGCCAAAACACTTTGGTTATCTCTAAGGTATCAGGGAGAATGAGAAGTTTTCCTGGGGATGCATAACTAACTTTATTTTCTAAAAAAGTTAAAAAGCTGGATTCTGCAAACTATAGCTTAGTTCCCTCATTCTGGGCTAGATTCTGGAATAACACGTTAAAGGAATACTTTGTGAATTACTAAAAGACGAAGAATTGATCACTAAAATCCCATACCAATTCATTAGGAACAAATCATGGTAGACACAGGGCTTGACACACAGTAGGTAGTCAAGAAATACTTGTTCTACGAACTAATTTTCTTTCTTTTTTGATGAAGTTATCACACATTTTGTAAAGAATTCAAGACATGTAGCAACTCATTTCATGAATTCACTGATGGAAAAAAAGAGAAATGTGGGCCAAAGGATAGTGGCATTAGGAGATTACAACTGACTCAACAATCAATTACAAATGCTTTATAAAAGTCAGAAGAAATAGACCACCTGGCGTATGTAGTGTAGGGGAATTAAAGCATGGATTTTGATGTCATTGCTCTGCCATTTGCTTGTGGTAAGACCTTGGGCAAATTGCATAACCTCTCTTATTCTCCCTCTCCTTGCCTGAGTCATAACCCATGTGGGATAGGCATGAAGCAGTTAAACAGAAAACTCAGGTCAGTTGGCTATGTTCCGCCCCCAGAGAACCGGGGCAGGTGGTTCCTCTGCCAAGGAGACAATTACAGTGTGAGGCGGGAAACAACCAAAGAGGAAAAGATTTTTGAGCAAGAGGAAAGTCTTCTGGGCAGTACTTGGCTCAGAAGACTGCCCTTTTATTTCAACAGACTGTAGATACAGAGATCCCTAACAGCCTGTCCTTCACCATAGGTCTGAGAAGAGTCACTGACAGTCTAGAGACTTTGCAGGGATTTTGACGTGGGGGGAAGGGCACCTGGTATTTGTATGTCTGTTCTAGAACTATTAGGTACAGAAACAAAACATAAGAATAATATAAAATCAGCAACAGAAATACATAATTCAGGGAAACACTATGCTTGAAAGACCCAACTTAGAGCAGTATTGGAGACTGAGTGAAGGCTCTGTGCAGATCAGCATTAAAAGAGAAAAGCAAACAATCCAGGGATAGTCTAGGAGGCCTGACAAAAGGACTGGGCCTCACGTCCAAAGCTCTCCAGTGCAGACTTTTTATATTATCTCCAAATACAGTTATATATTTGGTTGTCCTGGAGATACACTTACAGAATAGAAAGACGGTCATGTTCATGATGCAACTTTAAACTTACTAAACCACACCCCCTATGATGTGTTGTCAATTGATACTTTTAATAATATCAATAAATTTAGTAAGACAATCTCATCATTATTTTGTGCACGACAAAAATAGATTGCTTTTATCATGTTAACAAAAGCGTTACTAAAAACCACGTAATGTAAGTAAGTGTGATCACAAGTTTTACAACCTTATTTTAGCATTTTTTAAAAAACATACTAGGATTCTCAAAATCCATACATGGCCTGTGCTTCTTTCAGTCTCTGCAAGAAGGTAGAGGAAAACCAGGTTCAGAATCATGAGTGTGAAAGTAGATGATTCAGGCAGGATAGCATGGACACCACTCCCTGGCTGAATTTCTGTAGAATCAGAGATTTGTCTTGCAATGTTGGCCTTAGCTTTATGAGTAACCATTTGTATTGTTGAAGGTGCTTTGTCTGTGAACACTAGTTTTTACTCTTTAAAAAGAGAAAGATGTTGAACTTCATGATCTCTAATATATTTTCCTTCTTTAACATTTCAATGCAGCTATTAATATCTGAGTCGGGAAGCGTCCCTATCCAAAACATTTGGAGCCAGAAGTTTTCAGAATTCAGAATTTTTCAGTTTTAAGAAAGACAGTATGTGCATAGAAAGTATATTGTTAGTCTAGTGGGTTATACAGCAGAACTGTAATTGTAATCAAACATTAGTTCTGCAGTAAAATGTATGATTATTCATAGTAAGTGGGAAATAAAGGCTATAAATAGCTATATAACACGTGAGCTCAGTTCAGGTTTGCCACTAAATGAATTCAGGTCAGGTTAGGTCTTGCCAGGAATGAGTTACAAAACAAACAAAACAAAACAAAACAAAACAAAACAAAACAAAACAAAACAAAACACCAACTTTCAGCTTTTAGAACTTTTCAAAAGCTTTCTGAGCTTTGCAGTTTCAAAAGATTTCTGAGTTATGCAGTCAGTACCACCCTAAAGGTATATCTTCATAGCAAATGGAATTTATGCATATCTAAGTATGTTTCAATAATATTTACCAAACTATACATTGTTCATGTAGAATGTGCCTTGTCTTTGCTTTTTTATCACTGATCTTTTTTTTTTTTCCCCTTACAAAGTCCCAGGGTAAAAGAAATCCTTCAAAAAAGGAAGAAGGAAGGTAACTGGCAATTACAAAACTGGTTTTTCATTTATACGGATAACACGTTATTTTAAAATATCAAAACATCAGTAATTTCTTGGTATATATATTTAAATCTGAAATTGAAGCATTTGCTTTTTGAGATGTATCTAAAGAATTATACACTGCATTAAAATCTCAATTCAGACAAAGGTACATGTTTACAAAATGTTTTGATCCTATCCCTCCCCTGTTTAAAAAGTCTTCCAAGGTTTGTTAGCTTTGTTGTAAATTTCTATTTCCATTTCTCAGGTTTCCTGACAAGTTGGCAGTTTTCTTATGTTTGTTAGACCTTTGTACTCCCCCCTTCCCCTGCAGAGTCTGTTTTTGTCTGAGCGGGTCCTTTTAGAATGCTGGGTGGGGAAAGGGAGGGTGGGTGGTGGGTGGAGGAGGTTGTACAGAAAGTGTATAGCTTGGTGGTCAGGGAATGGAAGAAAAGGGGATTAGGAGATGTGATGGGGAAAGATGCAGGAAGGTGTCAAGTCAAATTCCTGTCCTTGCCCTGGAGCCTAACCACCTTCCTTTCCTTAGTTCTGCCTTTCCCTCAATACTCCTTCCCTTTTATCTTCTAGCATCAGCTCCATTTTCTCACAGCCTGACTCTACCACACTTCTAGGATAATTTATTTTAAATGGGATTTTTCCCCCTAGGGATAAGCATGCTACCTGGAGAGAGGAAAGTCTGAAGTGTAGAGAATGCCTACTCCTGGACCTTGGTCCTTCCCACATGGAAGAGCATCCTTCCCACATGGAAGAGCATATAGGACAGTGAGGACATACCTCAACCAAGTGCAGAGATACCCATCTTGTCATTTTACTCTGGTGTTGTAATCCTGCAATTGTGAATATTCATCATACTCAAGAACTAAAATTCGTCATCTATCTCCTAGTAGACCAGAGGAGATTCTGCTAAGAAAATCCCTGTGGGTTTACTCCAGTCTCTGTCTTTGCTAGTCTACACGGAAAAAGAGCATGAGCTTTGAAGTCAGACTAAGACACCTTGGAGTAGATAGTTAGCCTCCTTGATCCTCAGTGTATTTCCTGTTTAAAGTGTGGACTAAAAATACCTACTGCCTGTAAATTGGTATGTGGTAGAGGTAAAGAATGTAGCATGCCTAATGTAGTGGTGATGTGTACTAAATGCTTAATAAATACAATTTCCCTTTTTCTCCTTATAGGAACTTGTGGCCCCAGCAAACTGACGGAGACGTTAGAGAAGATAGAGAAAGGATGGAAGTTGATATGGGCTCCTGGAATTTCAGGTCTGCTTAGCAAGAGCTGAAGAGAAAGTTGACTGGTACATGTTTTTTTAGATATGAACCGTGTTGGAAGGGGAGAAAGGGACAATTTACTAGAATCTAATTATTTTCCCCAGTTTATCTGATACTTTAGTCATATCCTTTGCCTCTGTCTCATTGCTATTCTCTTCATGACTCTTCTGACAGAAACATGCCATAGCAATAAAGTATCATCTGTGTGGTGTTTCCTGAAAGCAGTGGGGAGAATGAGGTCAATGGTTAGTGACCAGGTTAGAATCAGATAGACTTCTTTACAGTCTCAGCTTTGCCATTTTTTGGTGTGGCGTGGGGAAATCTCAGTCTCCATTTCATCAGCAGCAAAATGGTATAAGCTTACCTAACTCAAAGGGTCATTAATTTGCTTATAAGTATTTTTTTCTGAGCACTCATCATGTGCTAGGTACTGTATTAGATATTGAGGATAGACAGTTAACAAAACGATCCCATTCTTACAGACTTTGCATTCTAAGGAGAGACACAGAGGATATACCAAGAATGTAAATACGTCAGATGGTGACTAGTCAGATGGTGGCTATGAAGAAAAAAAAAAGCCAGATAAACGGACTGGGGGTAAGGGAGCAGGTTACCCTTTTATATAGGGTGGTCTGAAAAGCCTCTGTAAGAAAGTACCCTTTGAATAAAATCTAAAGAAAGTGAGAAAATGAAGTGTGTTCTAGGCCATTGTGAGATTTAATGAGATAATGCTGATAAACTTAGCATATTATCTGGAATACACTGGGCACTATATCAGTGTTAGTTGCTTATGTTATTAAAGAAGGTATTTCATTGCAGTGAAGGCTACAGGTAGCTGAAAACCTTTCTAGTTCACCCTAACACACTCCTGAGGGACCCTTAACCATTATGAAAGACAGGGGTGATGGCTCAGAGGACTTCATACACACACATTTTATTGCTGGCAATAAAATGCCAATTGTGTGAACAAAAGTATTTCTGTAGGAGTGGGATATTTTAAGCTAGCAGAAAAGAGAGTGTGGGGTAAGAGAAACTCTATAGGGTAGTCTTCAGATTCATATTCTCTGTAACAAATATTCCCAACTCTGAAGTTTGCAGGTGTGCACACATATTTCACCTCATCAACAACAATAATGGCAATGATGACATTAATTATGCCATTTATAGGTTTGTAAAAGCTCTTCTTTCAAAGACCTCAAGTGTTTTATGTACGTGACCTAATTCACCCTCACAGCTTCCCCAAAGACAGGTCTAGTCCCATTTAATAGATGAGGAAACTGAACTATAAAGAAGGTAAGTCACCTCTTCAAGGTCAAATAATTACCTAGACAACTCTGATCTAGATCCCAGACTTAATTTTCAGGTTAGGTCCCTTTTTGTTTGACTCTTCATCTTTCTAGATGTCAGAGACTATAAGGTGGGTGCAATGGAAGGAAGCCATGATGCCAGGATGTCAAAGTGCCCACCCTTTGCTCATCACATAGTTAGTGATCAGTAAATGTTTTTTTTTTTTTTAACTCTTTAAGAAGGGGCTTCTTTAGTGCTACCAAAATATTAACTATCTAGCATACCTCTCAAAGTTTGGTTGATGGAGAGAGTCCTAGTTTAGAAACACCCACATACGTAAATACTGACATTTGGCTTTCCTCTGTGAAAGTCAACAGGAACATAACAAGGGCTCTCATTTTTTGTTGATCATCTTCTCTGGGGTAGGCCTTTTACATATGTTATGTGTTATGTAATCCTCACAACAAAATTTTTCAGGAAAAATAATTGACCGTATTTACAAATTAGGAAACAAAGTATCCCAAAAGTTAAATAATTTATCTAGTGTCACATAGCTTATATATGACAAAGCTGGGATCAAACCCACATCTCTCTGACATCTAAGTCTTGATATCTTCTATAAGGCCAGACTGCCAATTCATAATGCCTCACTCAAATTACCTGCAGTCTGATGATCCAGTGTGAGTCATTTATGACCCATTTCTCCCTTTACATGAAATATTAGCAAAAGAATAAAATCAGCAGGTAAAATTTGAACAGTACAATTTTGCTGTTTTTAAAAAATCCTCTTAAAAGTTTAGCAGGTTGGTATATGCAGCTAAAATTTGGAATTTTGAAAGTTCTGTCTGGATTTTAATTATCTAGTCCATCCCTTTGCTCATCAGCAAGACCAATTGGTAGTTTTCTAAACATTTCAGTGCACTTCCTTTTCCTGTGTCAGAGATAGTCTAGTTCACAGGCAAGCACCTCTGGAGATATGAGGAAGGAATGAAATCTTGGTTTCAGTGACATCAAGACCTTCTCAGGTGCCAGAGGCAAGATCTTGTAGATCTATGCTATTGACTTGGGAAAGAATTTCACTTATAATTTAATTATCTGAATCATTCATACTGGTAAAGTCATGACATAAGCAGATAAATTATGTATATGTAATCTCTTATGCAACCATCAAAAAAGATATACAAAGAAGTATACTCAAAAACACTACAGATAAATAAAAGTGAAATTCTTCAAAACATTCAGGTAACTCATAGGAAGGCATTAAAAAGAAAACAGAAATGAGACAGAATAAAAAGGATATAAAAATAAAATGGCAAACTTAAGCCTTCATATCAATAATTAAACGTAGATGGTCTAAGTACATTACTTAAATGACAGAAATTGGCAGAGTGGATTAAAAAATGTAATCCAGGGACGCCTGGGTGGCTCAGTTGGTTGGGTGTCCAACTTTCACTCAGGTCATTATCTCACAGTTCATGAGGTCCAGCCCCACATCGGGCTCTGTGCTGACAGCTCAGGGCCTGGAGCCTGCTTTGGATTCTGTCTCCCTCTCTCTCTGCCCCTCCGCCACTCATGCTCTATCTCTCTCTGTCTCTCAAAAATAAATAAACGTTAAAAAAATTTTTTTTAAAAAGGTAATCCAAATATGTTGTCTGTAAGGAACTCACTTCAGATATGATATAGGCAGGCTGAAAGTAAAAGGGTAGAAAAGATATGTCATATAAACATTAATCAAAGGAAAGCATGATTGGCCATATTAATATCAGAAAAAGTAGACTCCAGTAAGAAGAAAACTAGCAAAGACAGAGAGAGACAATATATAATGATAAAAGGAACACTATACCCAAAAGACATAACTATTTTATTTTATTTTTTAAGACATAGTAATTTTAAATACATATGCACCAAACAACAGAGCTACAAAATATGTGAAGCAAACCTGAAAAACTGAAAGGAGAAATAAACTCACAATTAAGGTTGGAGGATTCAATATACTTCTCTCAGTAATTGATAGGATACCTAGACAAAGAACTCAGTAACACAGTAACATCAGCAAATAGGATTTAATCAACATGTATAGAGTATTCCACACCATGACAGCAGAATACAGATGCTTCTTAAGTGCCAGTGGATTACCTACCAAAATAGACTATATCCTATGATGCTTGCCATAAAACAAACCTCCACAAAATTAAAAGAATTGAAATCATACAGAGTGTGTTCTCCAGCCACAATGAAATCAGCTTAGAATAACAGAAAGACTACAGAAAAATCTCCAAGCACTGGGGAAACAAAACCCATCAGATTATCCCTAGGTTAAAAAGGAAGTCTTAAGAGAAATGAAAAGTTGCACTGAACTAAATGAAAATGCAATATATCAAAATTTGTGGGACACAGCTAAAGCAGTTCTTTGAATGCTCTGAATGTTCCTTTAGCAAAACACAAAACTTTCTGTTTTAAAACCATTCCTTCTAGGGGTGCCTGGGTGGCTCAGTCAGTTAGGTGTCTTGACTCTAGGTTTCAGTTCAGGTTTCTTACAGTTTCATGAGTTCAAGCCCTGCATGGGCTCTGTGCTGACAGCATGGAGCCTGCTTGAGATTCTCCCTCTTTCTTAGCCCCTCCCCTGCTGGCACTCTCTCTGTCTCTCTCAAAATAAATAAGCTTAACAAAAAAAAAAAAAAAAAAAAAAATCCTCCTATATCTTTTTCTTTAGATTTGAGTGGACAATATCTTATTTTTTATGCCCAAATCTGGCTTAGTGCTTAGTAAAAGTTGCTTGAGCAAATGAATGACTGGATAGAATAAGCTATTTAGCAGAATGGAATTGAGGCCAAACCAATTTCTGCATGGGATCAATCAGAAAGTGTATATGCATGGTAGGTGGGGCCTTACACAGTGGGAGCTGCTGCACAGACACGGTTCTGAGCAGCTGCCTAGTTTGTCTACCAGGAGAGCTTCCTTGGATTTATAGTTGCCAAAAGTGGCATTTGCCTATGAACAACAAAAGTAGAGAAAACTCAGCATACCCAATTCCATATCTCTGCCTTCAGTAAAAGTAATTTCTTTAGTTAATTAAATCAGATTTGGCCTTCTCCTTATTCTACCTCAACTATCCAACTTTTCTCGCCTTTTCCTTCATGCCTCTGTGAATAGAAGGGCCATAAAGGTCATCTACTCCAGCTTCCCTTTCAATAACTGAATATCCTGTAGTCAGTACAGGGGTGAGCTGCCAGTTTTTCTCACAATTGACTCAACTCAACTCTCTGAAAAGAACATCAGTGAGAATCCAAATGTAAGGCGTAAACTCAGTAATTGAGGAAATGACCTAAGAGAGAGTCTGTGAACCTTCCCCTTTCAAAACAAGTGTTTCTACTAAACACATAAAAGCAGACTTATTCTGGAAAACTAGTTAAAGTCAAAAGATGGGAAAATGTTCCAAAAGTTTGAGTATGCTAAAATCACTCAATGGTCTTACATGTTATGAGGCTGGTTCTATTCCTAGGGAACTAAAAGTATGATAAAATCCCTAATTATACACAGGCTTGATGATATATTTCCAGGATTATGTAGATGTGTTTAAATCTTATCCCCCCCCCCCCCCCACAATTGATAATGTGAATTAGTTGACATATCCTATATGCTGTGTAGTTACACTTCTCAATGGGAAAGAGTAAATGGCATTCTAGTTTTTATATATGTCTGTTGTGAGTTTGGTAAGCTAGTCTCAGCATTTGATCTTACCATGGTGAACTTGTAATTCAATTTATGAGCCTTTAAAGGGGAGAATCCTTCCTGGAAATCTAGTGACTCTAACTAATTAATGCCACCATTCTAGTAAACTCTCTAGATGGTCAACTAGCTTGCTTGGCCAAGTCATATCTGACTTTACTCCAGGCCTTTCCTTTCAGATGACAAGGCCCTAACAAAAGATCACACTGCCTATACTTGACTTCTGCTAGAGAGAAGGGACTCAGTATTTATTTCTTGGACTTTACTTGGTGCCTTTAGAAATGCTGGAACTTGTCTTCTTTTCCTTTTCTTCTCCTTGATCTTTGTTGTATCCCTTGGGGCTATGATGAGAAACTTCAAGTTGGTTTAGTTAAACCAATGTTAAAAACCTAAAATGGCAAAGTAAAATCAGACAAAATAACCAGATAGTAGCAACAATGTTCTTTTTTCTTTTTCTTTTTCTTTTTTCAATGTTTTTTTTTTTTTTTTTTTTGAAGGAGAGAGAGACAGAGCGTGAGCGGGGGAGGGGCAGAGAGAGAGGGAGACACAGAATCCGAAGCAGGCTCCAGGCTCTGAGCTGTTAGCCCAGAGTCCAACGTGGGGCTTGAACCCACGAACCGTGAGATATTGACCTGAGCGGAAGTCGGAGGTCTAACTGACTGAGCCACCCAGGCGCCCCAACAATGTTCTTTTTTCTCTTGTGATAATTAAAAAGAAAGAGAAGTACAGCAGTCATCACCCCCATTGAAAACCTCACCAGAGGGGCAATCCCAGGAAATCCCTAGGAGCCTCCAAGGATGTATAGCTGTAAGTCAGCAGCAGTTACCCTCCGACTATGAAGCCAGCAGGGTTGAGGGCTGACTGTATGTGTCCTCGAAGGCCTCATTCAAGGTGCATAAGACTGGTTTTTAATAGTGTGTGCAGTCTGTCAGGATACTGAACTAAGAAGGGTAAGACCGGTGGGACTTGTTTGTCAAGGTCCTAAAATGGGAATTTTCCTGGTTATACACACAACAATGAATATGAGCAACATTAATAGTGGCACGAGTGAAGAAGTCAAAAGCTTGAGTCTTGGTCTGCTGTAATTATTAGACAACGTATCCCCAAAGTAGGCTAACAGGGTTCACATTTCTAACTTAGAAACAGTCTACATCTCACCTTAGCTTTAAGATGTGTATTTGGCTCAAGTTAAATTTTGCCGAAGCTCATTTTGCACTAATTGCAGAGTGTTTATACCTTGAGAAGGTTGTGGGTAAGTTTATAGAAAATGTGGATTCCAGAGCTAATATGTTCCAAACAGCTGCTTCGAGGTGATGATTGAAAACTTCAGGTCCCTCAAATAGACGAGTGTTTTCTACATTTGAATTTTCTCCTCCCCGCCCCCCCCCCCCAACCTTTAATTCCTGTTGAGATGCTGAGATAGTCTGAATTTGGAATACTCAACAGCACATCTGCAAGACTAAGTGTAGGCCTTTGAGCATTTATAACTGCAGCTTCTAGAATAATAACTGTCACAAGATGACCACCAAGGCTTGACAGACTAAGCATCTTCCCCAGTTTGCTTCCCCTGTTATTCCATGAGACACCTTCACTTTATTCACCCTGGCTCAAAGACAGGGGCTAATTTTCCTCAGCTTCGTCTTTTCCTACCCTCCTGTTGATTTTGCTTTGGAGCCATTTTGTATCTGTCCCTGCCTCTTCATACCTTCTCCTAGCATGCTTTACCTTTCCTGTGAATCCTTGCAAGAGCCTCCAAACTAAAGGAGACATCGACTGTTAACAGTTGTTATCTCTGGGCTAGAGATCAAGAGGCACTTTTATGTTCTTAGTTATACATTTATATAGTTTTTGACACTCTTGACTGGCACGAACTGCTTTTGCAATCCTAAAAAAAATTTTTTTTCATTAAAAAAGGATGTAGGGAAGTGACATGGTACTCAGAGAGGCCTCTTAGATGTGATGTTACAGGAGTGGGATAGGAACATTTGAGAACAAACACATTTCTATAAGTTTTTCTCATGTAACGTAACCCGGAACCAAACTCCAGTTCCTGTAGTAGCTAAAGCAGTGCAACAATCTTCTATAAATAGTCAGAAACACTCAGTCTGGATTCTTATACAATATCATCTGACAGACAAGATGGAAAAGGCATGTTAGTCAGGAACTGAGAGAAAGAGAGGGGAGGGAAGGAATGAGGAAAAGAAAGTCCTAAACAGCTTATAATATAAATTAGTTCTTAAAGGGACTCCTCGGTGTTAGACCCATGTAATAGGAATGGGTTTTTTTTGTTTGTTTGTTTGTTTGTTTTTCTGAGAATTATTGCTTAGACTCACTGGTTTATGATTCCTGAGGAGAGCCAGCTTGCTCTTCTGACCCACCTCCCATTTAACTATCATTGGTGCTATTTATAGAGCTCCCTGTCCCGGGAGTGAGCTGCCTGTCCCAGGGGTCCAGCCCCAAGCAGGCCCTGTGTACTCTGTGACACGTTCTCCTGAGGGTACACAATTTCCAATACTAGCCAACAGCTGCTACTAATTTTTACTAAGAAAGGCTAACATAGCAAGGGAGAAGACAACACGAGAGACTCCTGGGTAAAATGGTCTTCTGGCTTCCTCACTTCTGGTTGGATCCAGGCTGGACATGTAGTGCATCAGCTTCTCATGAACCCAAAGCCTAAAGGCTGTGGGGGTGGGGGTGGGGGGGGGCCTGTGTGTTACTCTTCTCTTGGTTCATCTTCCCTGCAATTAGTTCTTATGGGGACTCTGGAATTAGGCCACAGGCTTGTGTTTGCTGAGGTATGGAGAGGGTTCTGGAAGCCTTCACCAAGCATGCCTTCACTAATGAGCACCTGCCTCAGTAAGAATACATGAATTATAGGTACAGTGGCAGGAAACTAAGAAAACAAGACACAGTCAACAAATGTCTGGTGAATGACTAGAAAAACATGGTAGTCAAAAGCACAGGCTCTGAGGCGGACTCCCTGGGATTCAAGTCCCACTTACGTAGCTGTGTGACCTTTGCAGAGTTGAAGCTCTGTGGGGAAGAATGCCTAGTTTCTAGTCCAGACTCTGTTTAATAACTGAATGTGCTGGGTCAAGTCATTTCACTTCTCCGGGCCTCAGTCCTGTCATCCATAAAGTGGGATAATTATACCTGCCTTGTCTACCTTACAGGGTTGTCAGTGGGATCAAATGAGATAATGTCATAAAAGCCCTTTGTAAATTAGAATATACTATACAAACGTAAGCTATTATTACATTTAATTCTAGTGACTAGTAAATAATAAAGTGGTGGAACCAACAATCCCATTGTCACCAACTTGAATCTTACAGAGCAATTTCCCAATTCCACCCACTCTACCTGCTAGGCATTTCCACCTACCTACCTCCTCCCATGACTTTAGTCAAAGACAAGAGAAAGAGTACCATAATAATTCCCCCAATTAACTTTCTCAATCAGAGCCCTATAAAAACATATCCAAAAGAAAAAGGGAATGCATCGCAGAGTGTGTACTGTTTCTTTTAGGTAACCTCTCTAATCCCCCAGAGATTTTAGTTCCATTTCTTTGTTTCAGTGCTCCAAGTCTGAAGTTATTTTCACACTGCTCTTTGGGGGCGCATCAGCAAGCTAGGCTTTGGGTCTTCTGATTGCCACAGTTGGCTAGTGAGCACACACAGGTTGTCTTCCCCTCACTTTCTACCATCTGAACATTCAGGTGTTAAAGTAGATGACCCATTGATCCTTTCCAGTCCTGAATTATAGACCCAATTCATTGGGTTCTCTGACTCCTTCACCCGCTCCAGACAACTGTCTTCAAACTTTTTGGTATTGGGCATATGTGATTTATGCTGGAGTGAGATTAAGAGCAAAGGAAAAATTCGCAAACAGAGCTATCACAGGAACTACTTGCCAAGCTTCTTTTCAAATCTTCTTCCCATCCCCTCTTACGGCTCATCTCTGGAGTGGGTCAAAAAAGCCCTTTTTAAAGAGATAGAAGCCAGAATGGGAGGTTGGAGTGGATATAGAGTGAGAAACTGGATCAGTTCCTCAGTCCCCATTATATTTTCTGCAGTTTGGGCAAGTGAATTAACTCTGGTCTCAGTTGCTTCATCTTTAAAATGGGGCTAACACCATATTTACTTGCCTCAATTACGTATTTACTGCCTTGTTGACAGGCCTGTTGTTAGGAATAAAAGAAACTGCTTAACGTCAAAGCACTTTGTTGTTATTGTTTACAATACAACAGAGATTGATTCTGGAATCTGAGGGCATAACAGGGCACTTAGATCCAGGCAGACTGTAAACCAAAAATAGCATCACAATTGCACAGAGCCTAGAATAAAGCATTACTAGCTGCCTACCCATCCTTCCCTTCTCCACAGCAAATTCTTCCCAGGACCTTTGTGTTGAGTTAGTTGTCAAATGTTCCCATTCTCAGATGATTCAGGCTCACTTTCTTTAAAATGTCTCTGATGTCTAACACATAACCACCACTGTGGTTTAGAAAGCTCTAAGCAGAGCTGTGGAATTTGGAACTGCTTCCCGCAGCTAAGCTCCATAGGTGCAAGACACAACTGTCAGCCGCTTCTCATTGCAGATCAACTTGATCCAATTGCACTGACAGTGATGGGCCGAATATAGGCCAGCAGCAGGGGCTCACATTGGCTAGGGTAAGCCTGCTCACAGATGTGAGGAGGACTAGCTAGGACAAGTCACGTCACCACTTAGCCTTAATTACCCTTAATGGGTTTAGAGCTGTCTACCTGGAGGAAGGGAGTAACTTGCAAGGTTCTGTGGACATGTTTTTCTCTTCTCACTACAGTCTCTCCCCTGGGTGATCTCACCCAATTCTCATCCTTTTCCAATGACTTCTTCTGTCTTCAACTGAGATATTTTACCTGAGGACTAAGCTACCGTCTATTGGCTGGTCGTGTCACTTGGATGTCCCACTTGTACCTCACACTCAACAGGCTGCAGGTTGATGTCCTCGCCCACGCATCCACAAACCAGCTTCTCCTGTCCTGGTGCTTCCCTTCCAATGAGCCCCATCCTAGGGAATGACCCTTTGCCCACCCAACTGTCCAAACAAAAGGATGGTCCTGACTTCTCCCTCTCACAGTCAATCTCTGATCAGCCTTAGCAGTCCTACTTCCTAAATATCTCTGGAATTCATCTCCTTCTCTTCATCCCTGCTGCCACTCGCCTAATTCAGGCTGTGATTATCTTTTGCGTCATGTATTGCAAGAGCCTCCCAACTGGTTTTTCTTACTTCCATTCCTGTCCCCGCTCTGATCCATATTCCACAACAGGGATGCTCTGAAGACTGCAAGTCTGATCATGCCACCTGTTCCCTTGCTTAAATGTATAAAGAGCTTCCCAGTGCTCAGAGAAGAAAACTCAAGCTCCTTGACACAGTCTTCCAGGCCCTGTGTGATCTGGCCCACTTCACATCTCCAGCCTTAACCTCTTACCACGCCCTCCCTTTCATCCCATGTTCTGTTCCAGTGGCTCTTAACCCGGGCTGCACAGTAAAGCTACCTTCTTTAAAACATACTCAAGCTTGTAAATCATCCCCAAGGCTGGGCTCTATCCAAGACCAATTAAGTCAGAACCTCTGGCAGTGGAGCCCTACTCGGCTGCACCTCATTCCCGTAGAGCATCATGCCCTCGCTCATCCTTCATCCTTTGCACGTGCTCTTGGCTTTGCGTGGAAACTTTCCTTCAACCTCGCTTCCCTTCCTGCCACCTGGCTGACTCATTCATCCTTCAAGCCTCACCTGGGGCATCGTGATGTCCTCCAAGAAGCCCTCTCTAAGCCTGGTGCTTTGAGTGACATGTTGTCCTCCATGTGCTTCCAGATCACCCTGTACGTTCCCTCTGGCAGTAGCACCTGTCACACTGTATCATTCTCACTGGAACACTCCAACTTTGAGCTCTCTGAGAGTGGAGACTGGACCTGCTTTTTCTCACCCTGTATCCCCAGCATCTGGCACAGTATCTGGCACATACTATGTGCCCAGAGCATTTGTGGAAATAATTAGTTCATTTTATAAAGTCAACCTGCTTATTCCAGACTTGCCCATCCCTCATAGCAGGAGGGTCACAGCCATATCCATTTCTGAGTTCCTTTATTTAGTCACTTATAAATTCTTCTAGCAAATATTTGACAATCTGGTATGTGATTGGCATTAGTCATCCTGAAATACATTGGACTTCTGCAAACGAAAAATTCCCCAATCTGGGGCCTGAGACCTATCTGCGGAGAGGCTAGGAAAGAGTCTCACAATTTCAGATTGCCTAGGTCCCAGAACCACAGCCGGGAGACATAGGCAGCTTCCTCTGTGCTCACTCTATCCCTCTTCCATACAGGGAAACAGGCCAGGAATTACTCATGATTGTTTCCAAGGATTGCCTCTCTGGATTCCTGAGAACTTGAACAAGAAAGGCTAAAAAATTGAAAGGATTATAGTAAACCATGAACTGATGATCCCAAAGGATAGAAACTGGTTTCTTAAGCATCGTGTAAGTGAAAACACAGGTGAACATCACTCCAGCCCATGCTGCCCTGGGGCCTCATCCCCTGCCTCTAACAGCTTTAGAGGCCCAACTGTGGACCCCAGACAGTCACAGCCTGAAGCCCATGGGTTGGTGTGCAAGGTTCCCTTGGAGCCTGGAAAATGCTCAGCTTTTCTTCAGCCCACACCAGGCTGGTTCTGTCCAGTCAGAATTCTGCATCACCACCAAGAAGACCTGGCAAGGTCCTAACTTCACCTCATATAAATGAACCAAGGAGAGTACAACTAACCAAATAGGAGTGAAAGGGGAAGAGGAGAAGAAAGGGAGGGAGGCAGAGACCAAGAAGAAACTTTTTTTGTAATAGTGATAGAAATGAGACAGGCTACCACTGAGCACTTTTAATGTGCCAGGCTTTGTGCTCACTTCATCCTCACAAAAATGCTCAAATTCAGGTCACTGGTGTAACTACAACCCTATCTTCCTAGCCACAAAATGCAGAGAGTCAAATGGAGAGGAAGCTCATGGGGTTGGGGATTTGGGAATTTGCTTTAGTGGAAGTGGGTAAAAGAGGTTTGGAAGATGTATATATAGGCTTTGAAGAGTACAGAGTAGTTCCAAGTAGGAGATGCTTGGGCATGATGATGAAGGCCAGAATATGGTTCTGCTGGTTTCTGAGTGGTACTGAGGGGCGATGAGAAGGAATCAGGTGTAATCCAAGTAGATGATAAAGTCACCAAAGATGGCAGTGGGGGAGAGAGTAGAAAGGTAGGAGCTTCATTCTTCCCATTTACAAATAGATACTGAGCTGAGCTGTGCTGTGTGCCAGGCAAGGCTTAGACTCTGTGGATACAATCATGAACAGGACAGCTAGGGCCTTATGTCATGGAGCTCATGTCCCTGTAGGAGTGACAAACAACATAATCAAGGAGTAAGTACACACACACACACACACACACACACACACACAATGCCAGAAAGTGACTAAGTGCTGGAAAGTTGTGGTGTGGGTACAGATCTGGGTTTGCACTGGGTGATTCAGGAAGGTCTCCTTGTAAAGGTGACATTTGAGTGGGATGTGAAAGGCAAGAAAGGCATGCAATATCCAGGGAGGAGAGCATTTCAAACATGGAGAACGGCTGGCACAAAGGCACTAAGTGGGAATAAGCCTGGAAGAAGAAGAACAAGGCCAGGGTAGCTGGGACATGACGAACAGCCAGAGAGTGGTGTGGAATGAGGTCCAAGAGGCAGGCAAGTGCTGGATCACATGAGACCTTATTGTCCACAGTTTGCTATTTGGATTTTAATCGAAGGACAGTGGGAAACTGTGAAGAGTTTTGATTAGAAGAGGGATGATCTGATGTGTGTGTGTGTGTGTGTGTGTGTGTGTGTGTGTGTGTGTGTGTTAAAGTTATCTTAACTGTGGAGCAACAATGAAGTAGAGAAGGGAAACAGGATCCCCAGCAGAAATAAACCATCCTTTACAGGAGGTTGTTGTTTTGGGTTTGGTTTTGTTTTCTTAGATCTTGAAGTCAGAATGCATTTCTAAGGGTCAACTCCCAAGGTCAAGAGTAATCTGAGAAGTCTGTCTGCTCCCTGGGGTTGTTTGTGAGGAAGTCAAGAGAGGCACAGACCAAACCACTTATTATGGAGGAGAGTGTGTGTTTTTCCATTCCACTGAAAAGCAGACAACAGAAGAAGAAATGTACTTGTTTGAATCTCTCCCTGCAGAGGATGTGCCACCCACTGTCCCCTCTCCCAAGGTACCCGGAATCCCTTTCCCTGTATCTTTATCCTTCCAATGGTTTAACATGTTAAACCCTGCTTAATTTCCTAAACTGATTTCCCGAGGGCTCTGGCTTGCAGAATTCCCTTTCCTGTCATAGGAACCAGCTGACTGAGTTGGTTTTCCTCTCCTGCCCCTGTCACTAGGGCAGTGGAGCTGGGCGTCACTTTCCTGACTCCACACTGCCCCCCCTCAGGCTTCAGATCCTCCCTCTGGGCCCTCCATTCCTCCTGCTGCTTTGGTGGTCCAGACTCCTCATTTATACCAGATTTCACTTGGACAACATTCTGGGATGAAGGAGGGAGTGACCCGGGTGAGGGAAACCCCCAGATTGTCTTTGCACCCCTGGAGGCTGCTGCCCTGCCTTCCCAAGCCTGCAGCAGTGGGCAGGCTGTGCCTGCTCCCAGCCTGGATTCCATAGATCACCTACCATGAGGTTGCTGGCAGAGCCCCTGTGAAATGGTGGATGAATTCAGTGCAGGAAACTCACCTTTTCTGACTCTTTCTTTAGTTCTGGTTGCTAGGACACTGCACTGAAGGTCACTTTACAAGAGTGGCTCATGCTGAGCGAGGACACAGTATGTGCCTGGCTCTGCGCTAAGATCTGTATAGGCCCATCTCACAAGATCCTCATAATCTTGTTACATAGAAGGGATCTTGATCTCCATTTTTATGGAAAAGTCTCTGAGAGGTTGAGCAACCAGCCTGCCAAAATGGGATTCTAACAAGCTCCAAAGCATCCAGGGGCTTAGCCATGACATGCCTATGACAACCTTAACATTTGTTTGTCCCTCACCATGATTTCAATCTGAAAGTACTCATTTGGTGCAATTTACTTTCATGTCCTCAATAATAAACATTTCTCACCATGGACTAACTATCCACTCTAATATCTTTTTTCAATATGGGCCCTGGGAAGATGTGGAGAAGGTTCTGACTGATGATGTCAAATATAAGGTACCAAATTTCTCCCAGACAGCCTCATTTTCTTAATCAATGATTTTTATTTATTTTATTTATTTTTCTTTAATTTTTTTTTAACATTTATTTATTTTTTGAGACAGAGAGAGACAGAGCATGAACGGGGGAGGGTCAGAGAGAGGGAGACACAGAATCTGAAACAGGCTCCAGGCTCTGAGCTGTCAGCACAGAGCCCGACGCGGGGCTCGAACTCACAGACCGCAAGATCATGACCTGAGCTGAAGTCGGCCGCTTAACCGACTGAGCCACCCAGGTGCCCCTTAATCAATGATTTTTAAACACCACACATGAAAGTGTTACCAATGTTTGTAAATTTAGATGTAATGTTGTAGGCACTTAATTGTTCTTTAGAGAATTAAAAAAAATTTTTTTTAATGTTTATTTATTTTTTAAGAGACAGAGAGACAGACAGACATTTTTTAAGAGACCGACTGAGAAACCCAGGTGCCCCTGGAGAATTTTTTTTTTTTGCATCAAGCATGTATTTATTTTACTATCAGGATGGGAAAAAAGGAGGAATAGTGGGAAATAAAACAACAACAGAACATGGAAAAAGAAAGGGAAAAAAATTGTTCAGACTTGTTTCTGACCATCCATGCTGATAAGTTCCCTGTGCAGAGGATCTCACATAGACCATCCTTAGACTTGAGTCCTCACCTGGCTAAAGACCACACCTCATATCTGTAGTGCATGGTCAATACCCTTGAGCAGAGTTGAACGAAGATTGGTGAGTTGAATCAGATGTGGCCCATGATACACATAGTGCCAATATTGGCTGGTTTGAGGTTAACAGGCCCATAGATTTATTCCCCTAATGAGATGTGAGGTCATTTTTAGTTAGAGATTTTAGAGACTTAAGAAAAAAAACCTGATGTCATGATTCAATGAGTTCCTGAGGAAACACATAGAATTTTTTGGCCACATATTCTCAGTTTTTTGGTTCATTTGGCATATCGCTATGCTAAATTTGAAAGCAAATGTCAAGCATAATTATTATATATGTACAAATTCACCTCCCAGGGATCTACATTCCTCATCTGGAAAATGAGGGAGTAAACCAGATGCTCCCTAAAGGGCTTTCTAGTACTTGTGCTCTCTGGTTTATGTATTTTTGGACATTGTATTTCACTTTTTGTTTATTATAAACTGAAAAGAGTAAAAAAGGATAATATCCAGCCTCGAATTTCCCAACCATGCTATAACTGATCTACAAATTGGATGTCTAAAGGATTATGTTACTTTGAACTAAATAAAAAGAATAGGTTAGCATTCTGAGAAGATGCTTAGATTGTGGCCTTCTAGATAAGTCCCATGCCTAGGCATTTGCAACGACTTCCCTGTGTCACAGACAAAAGGATTTTTCCATGCCTTTTGATAGTATACATGAGAGGGAATTAAAATAAGGTACTAAACCAAAACCCACTATGGTTATTCAGGTACTCCTAACTTTGTATTTTCATCCAGAATATGTGCGTCATTTTTTGATTCTTTTTGTGTTTCTTTCTCCTTTTTTAAAAAAACAAGTAATCTAGGAGCACCTGGGTGGCCCAGTCAGTTGAGCATCTGACTCTTGATTTCGGCTCAGGTCATGATCTCAAGGTTCGTGAGATTAAGCCCCGTGTTGGGCTCTGTGCTGACAGCCTGGAGACTGCTTGGGATTCTCTCTCTCCTTCTCTCTCTGCCCCTCTCCCCTTCAAAGTAAACAAACATTAAAACATAAAATAAAATGAATAATCTGTAAATAATTACTTAGGCCTCTTTTATTTTTAAAGTCATGCAATATTGCAGATAAACCCTCCAATGCTCAAGTATATGTGAGGTGATATTTAGTGACAGAAACATGTAGTGGTTAAGAGAAAAAGTCTTCAGTCTCTGGGAGCGTCTGGGTGGCTCAGACAATTAAACGTTCGACTTTTGATTTCAGCTCAGGTCATAATTTCATGGTTTGTGGGTTCGGGCCCTGTGCCGTGCTCTGTGATGACAGCGTGGAGTCTATTTGGGATTCTCTCTCTCCCTCTCTTTCTGCCATTCCCCGGCTGTCTCTCTAAATAAATAAATAAATAAATAAATAAATAAATAAATAAATAAACTTACAATTTTTTTTAAAAAGTCTTTGATCTGTGTTTTGTCACTTAATTAGCTGTACAACCTTAAGCAAGTTATTTAACCTCTCTGACTTCCCATCTATGAAATGGGGATATTAAGGATTCTTTCTTCCTTCCTTCCTTCCTTTCTTCCTTTGTCCTTCCTTCCTTCCTTCCTTCCTTCCTTCCTTCCTTCCTTCCTTCC
>NW_024412388.1:56194888-56224020 GCF_014898765.1 Herpailurus yagouaroundi
TCCTTCCTTCCTTCCTTCCTTCCTTCCTTCCTTCCTTCCTTCCTTCCTTCCTTCTCTCCCTCCCTTCCTTCCATCTTTCCTTCAATAAATACTTTTTTGAGCACCTGCAGTGTGTGACTCAAGCCTCTGGGAATAAATATAGCAGTGAACAAGGACAGAGTTCCCTTTTTCATGTATGTAAGAATTTAGTTGAGTGAAACATAATAAATAAATATGAATGCCTGGTGGCAAGTACAATGAGCAAAGCATAGTAACGGATATTAGGGATGGAGGGAAGCTACTTAGAAGAGGTAGTCAAGGAAGGCTCCTCTGAAAAGGTGACATCTGAGCTGAAATGTGAACTAAGTGTAGAGAAGAAGATTCCAGGTGGGGAGAACATCAGATGTGACAATCATAAGGAAAGTGTGCTTTCAGTGAATGTTTGGGGAAGAATAAGAAGGTCAAGATGACTGGAACATGTAAAGCCTTTAGATTTTACTCTAAATGCATTGGGAAGCCGCTGGGAGGGTTGAGAGGAAAAGTAAAAACATGATCTGATCCATGTGGAAAAGGACCAACTTTCCAGATGTTTTAACATGTGATTTGACTATGTGTCTAAAGATTGACTTCTCAAGCATGTGTTAAGATTGGCATGAGCTCATTAGGCAGTGTATGTGAATTGCATAGTGTTTGCAGTAGATTGCACTCAAGAAGTAGCTCTGATTATTATGCTATTAGTCAAGTTGATAGACCATCACCAAGGTTCTGCACTGATGATGATAGGACATCTGTCTGAGGTCCAAGGAAATAGGGAGAGAAAACCATCATTTCTTGAGTATTTACTCTGTGCCAGGCCTGAACATATTTAGCTCTGGTACAATAGAGCAAAGCAGCATGCTTTTTTGTATCAGTCTTGTCATGATGCCCAGAACTATTCATAACTCTGGGCTGAGGTGACTTTTAAAGTGTACATTTTAACCTGGGGTGGCAACATCAGGTCCTATTGACCCCTGTTACCTTAATGTGATTTCATGGATCAGATGAACTAGCTAGCCACCCCAATGGCTCTGGAGTCTGAATGCCTATGGTCAAAGTCCAGCTCAACAGCTTATAAGCTGTGTGACTTTGGGCAAGGTACTTAACCTATCTGTGCCTCAGGTTTCCCATCTCAGGGATGATAGTGATAATTATCTTTCAGCGTTTATGTGAGCTAAAGAGAGGTACTGCATGCAAAAATGCTTTATCTGACATAACTATATTATTTTCACAGTTAAGTTCATTAATGAGCCAATCAGAAGAGCTTTCAGGGGTAGAACACAGCACTGGTAAGGTTTTAGAGGAAAGCAGAGGGCCAAAAATGTTATGGTGCTACCATGAGAAGTTCTGTAGGATGAACACTTACTTCCAGGAGTGGGAACAGCTGGTAAAAAGATACTAAAACATGTTTTTAAAAATCTAACTTAAGTCTTTGCAAGTTCTCACTGTAGAGACAGAAGATTCAAGTGATCCAGTGAGAAGTTTTGATCAGTATGCTGCAGGGTGATAGATGATAGGGAGCCAAAGAAAGAGACAGACCTTATAAGGAGTTTAAAAAAAGTAAGAAAAACAGATAAATGTGGTAAAGAAATCAGAAAATTCGTAGAGTAAGAAATGCAACTAGAAAACAAATTAGTGAGAAAAATGTTTGCCAATCAAATTAGCAAGGATTAAAAAAAATAATACAAATCCCCTTGCAATTAAGGCAATAAAAATTGCTGAAAGGATTTATTGCTGAAAGGATTATATGTTGCTGAAAGGAATATAAATCAATAAAACCATTTGAGAAATCACTGTGATGACATAGATCAAGTGCCTTTAAAATGATTATTCTCTTTGACTCAATAATTCTATTTCTAGATTGTTATTACCCATTTGTAGATTTTTCTAGGTTTTATTGATTTATTTGAAAAAATTAATTTTAGTATTTTTATTTTTTTTTTTTATTTTTTTTTTAAAAATTTTTTTTTTTCAACGTTTTTATTTATTTATGGGACAGACAGAGACAGAGCATGAACGGGGGAGGGGCAGAGAGAGAGGGAGACACAGAATCGGAAACAGGCTCCAGGCTCCGAGCCATCAGCCCAGAGCCCGACGCGGGGCTCGAACTCACGGACCGTGAGATCGTGACCTGGCTGAAGTCGGACGCCCAACCGACTGCGCCACCCAGGCGCCCCAATTTTAGTATTTTTAAATGTTTATTTATTTTTGAGAGAGAGAAAGACAGAGTATGAGTGGGGTAGGGGCAGAGAGAGAGGGAGACAAAGAATCCAAAGCGGGCTCCAAGCTCTGAGCTGTCAGCACAGCTCCTGAAGTGGGGCTCAAATTTATGAACCACGAGATCACGACCTGAGCAGAAGTTGGACGCTCAACTGACTGAGCCAGCTAGGCACCCCTGAAAAAAATTAATTTTAGATATAGAGTCTTCATAGAATTTATTATAGCAGGCCCAAATTAGAAAGATTAAAATATCTTCAAATAAATGGCATATTTTGCAACCATTAAAAAAGACATTTATATCCCCATGAAAAAGAATGAAGTTGGACTCCTTCCTAACACCATACACAGAAATTAACTCAAAATGGATTATAGACTGAAATGTTTAAGAGCTAAAACTATTAACCTCTTAGAAGAAAATATAGGAGTAATAGACCTTGGGTTAGGCAAAGCCTTCTTAGATATTACACCAAAAACACAAGCATCAAAAGAAAGAAAAATAGACAATCTGAACTTTATCAAAATGAAAAACTTTTGTGCTTCCAAGAACACTATCAAAACACTGAAAAAACAACCTGAAAGGATGAGAGAAAATATTTGCAAACCATTTATCTGATTAGGGACTTGTATCCAAAATATATATCCAAAAATCACAACTGGAAAAAAAAAAAAAAAGACAAATAACCTAATTAAAACATAGGCAAAGGTTCTGAATAGACACTTCACCAAAGCAGGTGTAAGAATGGCCCATAAGCATATGAAAACATGCTTAACATCATTAGCCACTAGGGAAATGAAAATCAAAATATGATGAGATGTCATTTTGTACCTGCTAGGACCGTTGTACTAAAAAAGACAGATAATAACAAGTGCTGGAAAAAAATGCAGAGAAATTAGAACCATCATACACTGCTGGTGGGAATGTAAAATGGAGCAGCCATTTTGGAAGACAGTATAGCAGTTCCACACAAAGGTTACCCAGCAATTCCACTCAGAATTCCACTCAGAAATAGAAATATATACTTATACAGAAATATTTAAGGTGGCATTATTCATAATAGTTAAAAAGTAGAACCAACACAAATGTCCATCAACTGATAAACTGATAAGTCAAATGTGGTATATCTATGTAGTAGAATATTATTTGGCAGTAAAAAAGAATGAAGTATTGATACATGCTGTAACATGGGTGAGCCTTGAAAAAATTATGCTAAATGAGAGAAGCAGTCACAAAAGACCTGTATTGTATAACGTCATTTATATGAAATGTCTAGAAATGGTAAATCTATAGAGACAAGAGAATAAATTAGTGGTTACCTGGGCTAAGGCTAGAGCGGGGATGGGAATGGGGAGTGATCACTAATGGGCACAAGCTTTATTTCTGGGGTAATGAAAATGTTCTCAAAGCAATTACAGTGATAGTTGAACAACACGTGTATACCAAAACCCATTAAATTGTACACTTTAAATGGGCAAATTATATGGTATGTGAATCGTATCTTTATAAAGCTATTAAAAATACATTTGTGTAAAGTATATACTAAAAGAAGAAATGTTCATAATATTTGTGAATGATTTAGAATCATGTATTGTAAATTATGGTTATAATTATTTGGAAAGGAGATTCAAAGCTTTGACATACAAATATAGTATGATTTCACTCATATGTGGAATCTAAGAAACAAAACGTGAACATAGGGAAAGGGAAGAAAAAGTAAGATCAAAACAGAGAGGGAGGCAAACCGTAAGAGACTCTTAAATACGGAGAACAAACTGAGGGCTGCTGGAGGATGTTTGGTGGGGGGATGGGCTAAATGGTAATGAGCATTAAGGAGGGCACTTGTTGGGATGAGCACTGAATATTGTATGTAAGTGATGAATCACTGGGTTCTACTCCTGAAATCAATACTGCACTGTATGTTAGCTAACTTGAATTTAAATAAATAAATTAAAACAAAAACCAACACCAAACAAACAAAAATCCTCTGACCTAAATTCTGACAAGAGATCTACTACCATGTTAATGAAGGCTGTCTTTGGATGGTGAACCATGGTTGATGTTTTTCCCCCTTTACTCTGGTAATAGGGAAAACTTCTGTTAATAAAAGAAATAAGGAGGCCTTTTTTCCCAAGCAGTCCTTGGGCATAACCCTTGTTCATCCTTACCCCCTGCTAAACAGAAAGCATCTGAAAAGTGTTTCAGCTGTTATTCTATAGAAAACAAAGTCTGACTGAGACCAAAAGTGACATTTTTCCATGTTCCCTCCTCCCTCCTGTTCTTCTACCCCACAGGCCCATAAAAGAAAAATGATTCAGAAAGTCCTGAGCAAGTGAAACCCGGAAACGTGCTACACTTGTGTCTGGCAGCCTCATGCCCTGGAGGTGAGGAGCGGACAACCACCATCCAGGGCTTCTCACAGTGAAAGTGGAATGAGGGAGGCATGTGTTCCAGCTGGGGGCATGAGTTAGGGCCTGTGCCAGGTACAAAGAGAAATTTTATTTTTGACTTGAGCGCACACTGTATGCTTATCTCTACTGAGGAAACCAGCTTTTCCTTCTTACCTCCCAAGAGGAGGAGCCAGTCCTGGCTCACATCCCTGGACAGAGTTACACTTCCCAGCTGGCCCCTCTCCAGGCCAGCCAGTTGTCCATCTGTATCTTGGAGGAACAGCTTTGACAAAGTCCTTGGCCCTGTTTGGAAATCCCCTTCCCCTTGCTCTCCCAAACAAAATTAATTTGAAACGGTTGGGTTAATCTGACATTTTTCCTCTGAGGAACATGTGTTCATATGAGGGGGGAGGGTCTCCTGGAGACAGTCTCCAGGCTATCTACTTGGAATCCATATACCTCCCCAACCCTGCCAATCTGCAGTGCATTCAGAGGCATGCGCCTGGGTTGCAGAGGGGTCTGGGGACCAGTTCTCTGAGGAATGGTTGAAGGACCTGGGGCCGCTTAACTTGGAAAAGAGAAAACTCAGGGAGATCTTGAGAATTGTCTCAATGAGCTTATTAAAAGTTTATTTTGGAATAATATCTCAGAGAAAAATTGGAACCAATGTGGAGAAGTTGCAACGAGGCAAATTGCCTTAATATCAGAAAGAACGTTTTTAATAATGAGAATTTTCCAACATGTAATAGGCTCCATAGTTGAGGAGGTGATTTTCATTGGAGGAAATCTATACAACAACTTTCTTTTGGGCACCATCAACTTGAGAGTGTAAAACTTTTTTCCAACAATTATGTGGTGGTGCTTATTATGTACCAGGCACTTTATATATATAATACTTTATATATATATAAATATATATATAAATTATAATATAATATATATACATATAAAGTACTAAGTACTTTATATATATAATTCTAAGAATACTTACAACATCCTTCTAAAATAAGTGTATTATTATCTCCAATTGTAAGTGAAGAAAAATAAGACTCAGAAAGAGGTTCAATAACTTGCCCAGGGCCACACTGTGACTCAAACTCAGGTAGAATGGCTCCAACTTCCATACTCCATCCATTAACTCCTATATTGAGGTCACATTTATACTAATACCTCCAAGATATGACCGTAGGCTCCTACATGTCAAAATATAGGATTAGTCTCTCTCATCCAGAGGTGCTCAGATCGTTTCCAGAAGTCCCCACAGAGTGCCTACCTATACCAACAACTTAGTGGATAAGGTACATGCACCTGTCATACACCATGGCTTCCCTCTTGTCAACACTATTCATGCAGCCTCACCAACTATACTAATTGTGAGACCACCAATGTCTGTTTCAAGGGGGCTTCCCCACAATGCACCCTAGTCCATAGGGCTCAAGGCCTGTGTGTTGCTAGGTTCTGAGAGGAATGGAGAATGGTCCCACGTCTGTGCTGCAGTTTGTCATCTGAGTTCCCAAGAAACAATACTTTTGGCTGGAGTCCTCTACCTCTCACAACAATATGTCCCTCTCAGATACTGGTCCTCATCTCCTTGGGTATAGAGTTTCAGAGACAGTCCAATGATTGGAGGTGGGTCCTACAACTCATGTCCCTCTCTGTCTCCTTTACTTCTTTCTCGACTGTCTCCTATCACTTGGACAACCAAAATAAAGAAAACTCTCTTTCCCCCAGCCACAAAACACAGAGCCTCCATGCAGTAGGTGAAGAGAACTCTGAAGAGATGTCACCTCATTTCTCCCCAGCTCTTGCTCAGTCAAAAAGGACATGGGATATATGAAAGCAGAAGCAGGAAGACTATTCTCAGGTGTGCTGGGGAATGGGTGTGCTGGATGAAGCTGGAGGCTGGAAAGAATGGTAAGGTCTCATCAGTTCAAAAATGTTAGAATCCTAAGTCCCAAATAGTTTGTTAGAAATGGAGTTGCTTCAGCTTGTTTCTTCAAATAGCCCCCACTGGGTTTGTTTAGGAAAGAGTAGGCTGTGTTTCTAAGTAAAGTTTTTACCAGTTTCTGGATTCTGCTTCATTTATGGAAGGTACAGGGTGAAAGAACTGACTGTCTAGTGTAGCCCATCTTTAGGCAAGAGAGAAAGTTGGGATGTGGAAGGCTAGGGTCAATTTACTGATGGGGAGCAATTAATGGCTCTGATAAGCCTTTTCCTTGAAGAAAAGTTTCAGAGATGAGCTTCCTCTGTTTGTACCCAGTTTCTCTCATGTTTTTCAGGTCTCCCATGTTCTTCAGGTCTTCTCATTGTTCTTTATGGTCAATGTGAAGGATATGGGACATTTAGATTCTTTGAAGTTTCCATGAGAATATTTGGCTGAAATAGGGGAAAGAAGATAGGGACAAGAGTAAGATACATCTCACTGTGGATATGAAGAAAGGGTGTGGTAACCATTCTCAAAATGGCCTCCAGTAATCCTTGTCTTCTAGTGTTTTTATCTTGCATGGCGTCTCCCCCTGCATTGAATCCCTTTTTGTCTGTATGACCAATAAAATATGGCAAAAATGACAGTGTGTGGCTTTCTAGACCAGGTCATGGCTTCCACCTTGGCTCTAGGAGAAGCCAGCCACCATGTTATGAAGGACGCTGAAGCAGCCATGTGGAAGAGCCTATAGGGGGAGGAACTGAGGCCTTCTGCCAAAGCCAGCACCCACTTGTCAGCCAAGTGAGTGAACCACCTTGAAAGCATATTTTCCAGTCCCAGTAGAGCCCTTGGCTAACTGCAGCCCCAGTTAATATCTTGACCACAACCTCATAAGAGATCCTGAGCCAGACTGCCTGAACTCTTCCTTACCTATAGAAACTGATAGAGGGGTACCTCGGTGGCTCAGTTGGTTAAGTGTCCAACTCTTGATCTCAGGTCAAGTTTTGATCTCAGGGTTGTGAGTTCAAGTTCCATGTTGGGCTCCAGCATGGAGCCTACTTAAAAAAAAAATAAAGAAAGAAACTGTGATATATATTGATGATTTCAAGGTAATTAATAACACATCAATTGATAACCCATGCAAAGAGCAAGTCTGATTATGTGAAGGGCCCTCTAGCATAAGCCCTGTTGGTTGGGCACCTTCATGCACCGTGTCCTTGGGAAGCCAGAGGATTGGCAAACTAGGGCCCATGGGTCAAATCCAGCCATCCAAAGGCCAAATCTGCCCACATCACTTGTCTCCATATTGTCTATGGCTGGTTTCTTGCTACAGTGACTGAAGTGAGTAGTTGTGATACACTGGATGGCTCACAATGCTGAAAATATTTACTGTTTAGCCCTTTATAGAAAAAACTTGCCAACTCCTGTTCTATAGGAACTTGCAGTATGATGGTGAAATGTCTTTTGCACACACATACAGATACACACACCCACTCCAAACAAGATCCTGAAGTACACACATTTTATTTCATCTGCCTGGTAAGCCCTCTGTACTTTCTTCATCTGGCTAACTCCTACTCATCCTTCAAAACTCAGTTTAGATGCCACCTTCTTGAATCCAACCTTTACTTGTGAAATCCCTCTCCTTCTTTGAGGTTGGCTTATGTATCACCTCCTTCCCTTGTTCCCCCAAGCCAAATGAATTCTAACAGCAGTGTTTCCATATCTCTTTTAGAACTCTAATCAATCACATGATGAGGAATTGTTTAGTGTCTTTCTCCCCCACTGGACTATAAGCTCTTCACGGACAAGGATTGTGCATTATTCATTTTATAACCTCAGAGAAATATACCTTTACTTATTTATTCATCACAAATACTTATCGGATGCTTACTATTTGTCAGATAATTTGCTTACACGGGGATTCACGGAGAAAAAGACTGAGTTCTTGCTCTCAGGTTGCTCCAGGATGGGAGTGGGAAAGCAAACTGGCATTAGGCTATGATGTGGTAAAGGTGTGTGCAAACTTCATTGTGAGTATATTTGTTGTAACCATATAAACACCTGCAAAAAGAAATTGTTTTTCAACACTTTCCTAGCATTTCACCATAGTTGGACACTGTACTAAGTACTTAAATACATTACAATTTATTTAATCTTTATACAACATGAAGCAAGTACTACAATGTTCCCTTGTACAGGATATAGAGAATAAGAGACGTCAAGTAACTTATCCAGGGTCACAGAGCTAAAAAAAAATGTCAAATAAATTTTGGAGCAATTATTTAGCTGAATAATCAATTCTAAATCTCAAAAACAACTTAAGTAGGAGAAATTGGGATAATGCTGTCCCTCTCCTTAGAACACTAAGTGGATGGTTTCTGTCAAGCTGGAATTTCCAGCTCCAGAGGCTTTCTGATGACTTACACTATGCTTGGCATTTTATTTCTAGGAATTGCCTTCTGGGAGATTCTGCTGTTTTAATGATTGTGCAAGCCTGGTTTCCTCACTGAATTGCACCATTTGCCACTTTGAAGTCCTCCCTAGTTGTTAGTTTGACTTTCTTAGGACCCCGTGAGGGAAGAACACATTCAACAGTGCCCAACTCTGTTCTTTCCTTGCTAAAGTCAATAGGACTATGGATTGCCTATAGCTGGGATGTGAGATGGGGCTCCAGTTCCTTCTCTCTGCCATCACTTATCTCCAGCTGTGATCTCAGTTGTGGATTAATTGGTTCAAACCTTGGGTGTCATTCAGTGAACTGGTTCAGAGATCCTGCATGCAGTGGCTACTGGTGCGGGCTCTAGCTTAAAGAAAACCATTTCCCCGTGTAGTATGAATCACTTAACTGCATTCTGTTTTTCTTTCTAGGAATGAAGACTGAAACTCCGGAGCTGGTCCCCTTTAAAAATACATAAATAGGTATTCTGAGCCATTTGTCTACTCTGTTCAGATCACTCATTTGTGCCTGGTTCCACCTTCCTGCACAAAGACGTGAGGGCTTTGTAGTAAAGACTGGAGGTGGTGAAGTGGGGGGAAAGCTTAACGCAGGACAGTGACAGGTGCTGAAAGCAGGTATGTCCCTTGCTCAAGAGCCTTAGCTCAGCGATTCCCTTCCAAGGGTAAGGGTGCAGAGTGAAGTGATGAGGAGTGGTGTCAAAGTAGGTGGGAGAGGGAAAGGCCAGTATGTGCACTCACGGTTTTCAGCCTATTCACCCTCATTCCACAAGTCTTGATGGAATTGACTACGTGCCAGACCTTGTTTACAATCAGGTCCTGGAATTTACAGTGGCAGATGAGACAGATATGGTTCCAGCCCTTCTGAAGTAGTGGGGAAGATCAGAAAGAAGCTAACACTTAAATAAAGTAATTGCAAATTATGGTAAGTGATGGTAGGAATGAAGAGTGGGCTATTACAGAGAATAATCGGGAGGGGGGATGGGACAGGACCATTTATTTTGAATGGAATAATCAGAGAAGGCTTCTTTGGGAAAGATAATGAACATGAAGGATAAGGAAGCCAAGGGAGAATTCCAGGCAGAGGGAACGGAGCGTGCAAATGTCTTGAAGCTGAGGTCAGCTCAGGCAAACTGAAATGGCTAAGCTGCTCTTGGTGGGGGCCCCCAGACTTCCAGCCTGCACTGCTTACTCTAGGAGTTCCCCCTGCCCCAGGCCCAGTGCCTTCAGTGCTTCCCTTTGCTCCATCCAGTCATGCTCCTGTGATAGCCTGAGAACCCCCTTTGCAGGATCTACAGTTCATCTGGGGTCTCAGCCTTCAGCTATAGCTCTGAGCCAGAGCAGCTTCATCAAGAAAAGGGGGACACTTAGGGACACGGGCTCCCTTCTCTCTATTTTAGGATAAACAGACCTTACTAAAGCTTAGCGTTACAAATTACTTAGGTCCTCTGGGCTCAAATCCTGGCTCTGCCACTTGGAAGCTTTAAGTATAACGTGTTACTTAACTGCTCTGTGCCTCAACCCCCTTATCTGTAAACTAGGTCTTAAAAATGTATCTATCTCATAGAATGGTTAGTAGATTTAATTAGTTCAGGCCGGCTAAGTGCTTAGGTCAGTACCTGGCTTATCAACATTCGACAATCATGTTATTATCATTATCATACTTCAGCTCTTGTACCCCACTGCCACCTGGAATGGCAGTGAAGGTGTGTGATGCATTCCCCAGAGACTGGGCTCCCGGGAATCAAGCTGTATGTAGCCTTCTCCTATAATTCAATCCAGATCATTTTTATACCAGGCACTGTACTGGACACTTTGCTACATCATTTCCTTGATCCTTCCAACAGTCGTAAGAAGCAGGTATTACCCTTATTTTACAGATGCAGAGACTCAGGTTTAAAGAGGTTACCCGACTTACCCAACACCACAAAGCTACTGTGGTTCCTAGGTCCACTGCTGCGATCTGACTCAGTAGGCCTGGGTAAATCATTGGGATCTGCATTACAAATACCTACCCCAACCTTCCCAGTTTTGATGCGGGTGACCTCTTTACTGTACTTTGGAAAACCATGGTGTAGATGATCTTTTTAAAACAAAGTTTTTTTGATGTTCATTAAAAAAATTTTTTTTATAAAACTTTTTTTAAAATGTTTATGAGAGAGACAGAGACAGAGCATGAGTGGGGGAGGGGCAGAGAGAGAGAGAGGGAGACACAGAATCTGAAGCAGGCTCCAGGCTCTGAGCTGTCAGCACAGAGCCCGAGGCAGGGCTCAAACTCACAAACTGTGAGATCATGACCTGAGCTGAAGTCAGATGCTTAATCGACTGAGCTGCCCAGGCGCCCCAATATTCATTTATTTTTGAGAGAGAGACAGAATGCGAGTCAGGGAGGGGCAGAGAGAGAGGGAGACACAGAATCTGAAGCAGAATCTGAAGCAGGCTCCAGGCTCTGAGCTGTCAGCACAGAGCCCCCTGTGGGATTTGAATGCATGGATGGCGAGATCATGACCTGAGCCAAATTCAGACACTAACTGAGCCACCCATGTGCCTCTAGATGATCTTTTTTTTTTTTTTTCAACGTTTATTTATTTTTGGGACAGAGAGAGACAGAGCATGAACGGGGGAGGGGCAGAGAGAGAGGGAGACACAGAATCGGAAACAGGCTCCAGGCTCTGAGCCATCAGCCCAGAGCCCGATGCGGGGCTCGAACTCGCGGACCGCGAGATCGTGACCTGGCTGAAGTCGGATGCTTAACCGACTGCGCCACCCAGGCGCCCCTAGATGATCCTTAAGGCTACCTTTGGCTGCAAAGTCTGTGAAGATGAGAAAGTCCATACATGCTGAGTATGTAGTTTAGTGAGGAAAGCCGTTTACTGCTGTTGATGTTTATCATAACAGAATTAACTCAGTTCATGGCACTGGTTGCCTGCTATGGTTACTGTCCAACAGTCACATTGGGGCTGAAAAATGTCCCCAGAGTGTTTTGCATTATGTAATCTCAGTTCATAATTTCTCATCTACAGTTCCAAGTGAAGATAAAATTAAAATGTTCTGAAAAACCCAAAGTCTTAAGTTTGGGAAACTCATTTCGGAGTCAAATGTGACTGAACTGAAGTAAGTTTATTTGCAGATATTATTTAAATTTTTTTTTTTTTTTTAGTGTTTATTTATTTTTGAGAGAGAAAGAGAGCATGAGTGGGGGAGGAGCAGAGAGAGAGGGAGACACAGAATCCGAAGCAGGCTCCAGGCTCTGGGCTGTCAGCACAGAGCCCAATGTGGGGCTTGAACTCACAAACTGCGAGATCATGACCTGAGCCGAAGTCAGACGCTTAAATGACTGAGCCACCCAGGTGCCCCAGCAGATATTATTTAAACCACTTGCTGTGAATACTTAAACATTGCACTGCAAAATTATCAGAGTGCTTGATTATGGGGTTGTATTAATGATCTATTGTTGCATAACAAATTACCCCAAAACTTAATGGCTTGCAACAACAAACATTTATTTTCTCACAGTTTCTGTGGGTCAGAAATTCAGAAGAGGCTTAACTGGGTAGTTTTGACTCAGGGTTTCTCATACAGTTACAGTCAAGATGTTGCTACGGCTGCAGTCATCTGAAGGCTTGCCCAGGGCTGGGGGTAGGGGGGAGTCCCTGGCAAGATGGCTCACTCATATGGCTGTTAGCAGGGGAAAGTACAATGCTTTTTATTATTATTAAGTTTATTTATTTATTTGGGGTGGGGCTCACACAAGCTGAGGAGGGGCAGAGAGAGAAGGGGACAGAGGATCTGAAGCAGACTCTGTACTGACAGCAGAGAGCCCAATGTGGGGCTCGAACTTGTGAACCGTGAGATCATGACCTGAGCCAAAGTCAGATGCTCAACCGACTGAGCCACCCAGGTTTCCCATGCTTTGTGTTTGAGCCACCGAGGTGTCCCATGCTTTGTGTTTCTTAAAAAAGAGTTAGCAAGTTTAGCCCACACACAATAAAAGGAGATTTCGATGACACTATTCGTTAAGAAAAGAATGTAAAAGTTTTTGTGGACTTATTTTAAAACCACCACAGAAGTGTTACCCATATCTTCCTGGAGGTGTTCTGTTATATGAAAGATATGGAGCAGTATTATCCTACAAAAGAATTCAGCAAAGATTACTAAATAATTATGAACTGCACCTGGCACCGAGAGTTTTGGATAAAGGGTTATGTTTCTGTAGTATCATGATAAGCTTGCACTATGGTTTTTACCACTGTAAATAAGCTGAGGAAACCTAGAATGTTTTGGAATATTTTCAAGCCTCAAGGAACTTCATGGATTATCCAGTAACTAGAGTCTGCCCTCATCTCCTTCACTCCATAGATGAGTAACTTGAGATTCTTAAAGGAAAAAAAAATGCTAAAAACATGCATGCTATGTTTCAGACACTGCTAAGTGCCTTAGATATATTATTCTATTAAATTTTTCCAGCTTTACAATGAGGAAAATAAGAATCAGAAAGGTGAGTAGAATGTCCTGGATCAGACAGCTGTGTGTTTTAGAGACAGGGTTAAAACCCATGTCTCTTAAGTGTCAGCCAGAACTCTACACACACAACACCCCCTCTTATGACCCTCTGGGATGTGAGAGCAGAGCTGGCAAGGTCTAAACACCATATCCCTGGAGGATCAAGGTGAAAGGTCTTCTGTCCACCCATCCAGAGGTCTCTTTCGTCTGAAGATCTCACCAGCCTTCTGCTTCCCTAGCTAGTGTCCAACCTAAGATTCTCTTCTGGGAACCAGAGAAGAACCCCAGAAGTTGAGAAGCAATGACCCCACAGCCTGTTGCCTCACCCTCAAAGTGGGATTCTGAACTTCAAGCTAGGTGGGTGCTGCTGAGGTGTGACAAGCTTGGTTTCCACTTTGAAATGCCTTCTCAGGGTATCTGAGATACACCTCATGTTCACATTCTCACCTAAGAGGCATTGGAGAACAAAACCTCCTGCCCAGGGGACTATGGCTGGAGAAAGCCTTTCCAAGGACTGTCAGCTTTAAACTCTATGAAGGATATGTCATCATTAGGAATCTAAGTTCAAAAGTTATAGTAATAGCGATTATAGCAATAGAATCTGTTAGGACTCTTTTAGTGACATGTGTCAGAAAATCCAATTTGAAATGGCATAACCTGAAAGGTAATTAATTGAAAAGTCAAGAGGTAGTGTTGATTTCAGGTATGGCATGATGTAGCAAATCAAATGCTCCAGAAGGACTTGGTCTCTCTTTCATCTCAACATTCAGCTTACTCTGTTATTGACTCCAATTTCAGACTAATTGCTCCCTGAGCCAGTCACCATCACCAGAGGGCTACAGTGTTCTCATTGGCCAGTCTTGGGTCACATGACACTCCTGGATGGAAGGGATTGGGGAGAGTACAGACCATCAAACAAAAAACTGGAGGCTCTTACTGCAGATAGGACAAAGGAAGGTTGCCAATGAATTAGACAACACTTGAGCTCTTATTATGTGCCAGACTCTACGCAAAGCACTCCACACACAAATCTCATTTAATCTTTATAAACAACTCTGTAAGATATGTATTATTATTACCTCCATATAACAGATGAAGAAACTGAGGGTCAGACAGGATAAGTAATGTGCTCAAGGTCACACAGCTAGTAAGTAATGGGGCTGAGTTTGAACCCATTCTGATTCAAGAGCTATCCTTCTTCCATTTCCATGAAGTTGTCTATGGCATCAGCTTCCTCTAGGTCATTTAGGCTGGAAGCGGCAGTGTCTTTTTCAACATCTTCTCTTTATCATCTACATCTGGTAGTCATCCTATCTGAGCTATCTGCTTCCATCTTCTGTTCCTAATGCCACTTCCCATTGCTACTGATCTCTTCTCTCGGGATAATTGGAATAGCTTATTCTCAGAGAACACACATGTGAAGTCTGAGGGCCATTTTAACTTACGAATTAATATTTAAATGTTAGAATCACATAAAAATCTATATTGCATGGCATTCTTCGAAAAATGGAAAACCTTGCTAACACTGGACCAGCCTCTTGGCAACAATGAGCAGCACTGTCTGCTGATGATTAGGTGTCTGTGTTTCAGTTGGCCAAGTCCCTGTTGCTTCTTTCCTCCAGGCCTCCTCACTCATGTAAGTTCCTCACCTACCCTCCGTGAGCATCTGAGTTTGCAAGCCTAGTGCCTAGTTTCTCCCCATTTTTACCCACCCTCCTATGACCATTAGGTTTATCTTCCAAAACCGTGATCTGATTATCTCACTTTCATATTCAGAGACATTTAACAGTTCCACACTGCCTATGGGCCCGCTACAAATTGGTCCCAAGCTCCTTTTTTAGGCCAATGTCCTGTTGAACAAACCTCCACACACTTGTTTCTGCCATACCCTTCTGGAATATGCCCCGCATTCCCTCTCCCACTTGCGTTTGCTCAGTTCTTATTCTCTGGGCCCCTAATGTCCTTTCTTGGTTCTCTCTGTGCCTCCTCACATCTGCTCTTTGAGTGCTCATACAACTTTGAATGACAAGGTCAATTCGCACCTCCTCCAAGAAGCCTTGTTAAATCCCCTCCACCAACATTATGTGTTCCTGCTCCATATACCACCAGTACATTACTTTCGAGCACCTATTGTGAATGACATTCATAATACAAAATACTCTTTATCATCAATCAATCAAGTTAATACTTATGGAATGCTACTATGTGCCAGGCACTTTTCTGAGTGTCTCGCCTTCACAACCATTTTTTGACACATCCTACTCTCATTACCATCATGCACAGAGAAATCTGAGACACAAAAAGTTTAAGTCATTTGCCCAGTTTCATATGGCTGGCAAGCAATAGAGCTGGGTGCCAGGTAGTCAGGACCCAGAGCCTGGGTACATTATTACCACCTTAGATATGTACTCAGAATACATTTTAAAGAAACTGCTCTGTGCCAGGCACTGTAGGAGATGTTGCAAAGGTAAAGATGAAGAGCAGCAAGCTCTCTGCCCTCAAAGAACTCACAAGCTGATGGAAGGAGATGGACATGGTCCAGTGGGAGGAATGAATGTCACAGGTGCCTTGACAGAAGTAGAGAAGGAGAATGGGGGCAACACGGAGGTATCCATGAGAATTTGGAAATTGGGCACAAAGGGGATCATAGCCATTGGAAAAGGTCTGGGGAGACTTTGTGGAGGCATCTTAAAAGGTGAGTTACACAAAAAGCTGCATATTATTCCATTTATATGAAATATTCAGAATAGGCAAATCCACAGAGACAAAAAAGCAGATTTCCAGGGGCTGGGGGAAGAGGGGACTGGGGTGTGATTGTTTAATGGGCACAGGATTTCTTCTGACGATGATGAGAATATTCTGGAATTAGGTTGTAGTGATGGCAGAAGACCATGAATATAGTGGAAGTCATTGAATTGTACAGTTTAAAATGGTTAAAAAGGTAAATTTTATGTTATGTGATTTTCATCTCAAAAAGAAAAAAAAGATGAGTTGATATGTATCAGGTACACTGAGCAGGGCATGGGGTGGGAAGCATTGGAGGTGGGGAGATTTCAGGTGAAGAATGACAGTTTGGAAAGCAGTGAGCTGATTCAGAATGGCTGCTGTTATAGTGCACTTGGTTGATACGGGCAGGGCTTAGGTCTCACAGCAACAACTAAGGCTCCCGAGGAATATAGGAGTGATATAATGATCTTGTAGGCCACTCCCAGGAGCTTGGACTCTATGTTGCAGGAAATGGAGCACCAGTGATGACTTTCAGCAAGACCATGATGTGTTCTGGTGTATAAGGAAGATCAAGCCAATCCCCATATGAAGGATGGGGGAGTGTGCAAAAATCTGGAGACAATAAGGGAATTATTGTAATAGTCCAGGCAAGAGCCAACAAGGAGCTGACTATGTGACCATGGCTGCATGCTGGAAAGCAGAACCTATGTCATTTGCATTTGTAAATTTCACTCATTCAATGAAATATCCCCTCAATGCCCATAAATGGATTTCCATTATGGCCCATTATGTGCTGGTGCTGAGGACACAGCAGTGAACACAGGTCTGGCCTAGCAGCCCTCCTGGAGTGTATTGTCTGGCCAGGCAGGCATATGATAAACCAATAATGACACAATGGATGATTTACAACTGTGAGATGTCCTATTAAAGGACAAGGACAAAGTATTAATTCCAGCCAGCCAGCCCTAGTTTCAAACCCTGGTTCTTCGCTGCTCAGGTGAGAGCAAGTTTCTCACGCTCTTGAAGCCTTGGTTGCCTCATCTAAAAATGTGGGTAGCGACAGTACCCACCCACAGATGGCTAAAGAGATTAAAGTTAATGCTGTAGATGGAGATGGCTACCAGTGCCTGGCAAGCAGCAGAAGCTCAGAAGGATCATTTGATTCTTCCACTTGGTAGGCACAATAAATCCAAGTTGGGCAGAACGATGTTATTGACCTTGAATCCACCAGTCTCTGGGAACATGATGGAAGACACTGGGAATGCTGATTTGCTGTGTATAGAGTGGCCAATTGATCTGTGAAGAAGCCCTTGAAGAAATGTTCATTTTTGAGAACAGCAGGCCTGCCTTAGCATTGTGGAAGGTGCTGTCCTCCCCTTGCTACTCCATCCCTAACTAGGCTTCTCATGGTGTGAAGGGAACAGCCATGGGTTTTGGTGTCTCCCTATAGTTCATCCTCAAAGGAATGACATTCCATAGCCTAGTACAAAATATCCTTTTCTGATCTTTGGAGGCCAATGTGCCCATGCCCCTTGTAAGTCCAATGGAATGATGCCCACCAGTGTCTTTCTCTTACAAGGTTCAGGCTTAGTCATAAACTCCCTTACACATGAGTATCTTCATCCAAAAGTCATGGATTGAATGCCTACGTGTGGCAGTCACTGTGCTAGATGTTAGGATTGTAGTATTGAAAAGAATAATACCCATCCCCTGCCTCAAAGGCATCCTACCTCATGGGGAGTTGGAGAGGTAAGTGAATGCATGCCATTTGTGGTTAAGAGCCTAGAATCAAAGTGGCACAAGCCCTATGGCTGCACAGAGGCACAGAGGCAAACTGAGGCGCCTTGTCTGGGAATGCATATAAGACTGTGTTGGACAAGCCTGGGCCTTGGTGTCCAGCCCCTGACCTACTACTTGGTGATAATAACTGTCACTTATTGAGCACCGCTATGTCCCTGGTATAAAGTGCCAGATACTCATGTTGCTTAATTTATTCTCATGATGATACTATGAGGACTGTTTTTAAATGAATCAGTACATTGCAGCATTTAGAAGAGTGTCTGACTCATGGTAAATGCTCCATAAGTGATACCTATTTTTATTCTATATTCTTTTCTCTTTCTCTCTCTCTCTCTCTCTCTCTCTCTCTCTCTCTCTCTCTCCCTCTCTCTCTCTCTGGATAAAACTGAAATTAGGTGATAGAAGATTAAAAGTCCATAGGGTCCAAGCATAAGTCTTGGGCGAATTCCCAAGGAGGCCCCAAAGGCAGCTTGGGTTTCCATCACTGGCAGAGGGGATAGGTGAAAAGTGGTGGATTCACACAGTGGGCACCATGTAGCAGATAGAAGCGGTAGATTAGCAACATACGTAGCGCTAATGCCAGGAGGAGGACTTGATCATTGGCTCCTTCTGAAGAGGGCTTCTCAGCCGCAGCAGATGGCTGCCCTGTGGGAACGAAGCCTATGACAGATAAACAGAATGACTCGCTCTGCATCTGTCCCTCCTTCCTCCTCATGCCTCCCTGAATTGCAGAGGCTGGAGACATAAAATCCACCTTTCTCAGCTTCCCCTACAGGTCCTGGGTATGATTAGAATCTGCCATTTAGATTTGCTCACAGGAGGCTCAGACTGAATTAAGTGGGGATGAAGGTGAGGTCACCTTGTTACTACACTGTGTCGCTGGTGCAGGTCTGGCCAATGCAGAGCCAATACCAATAATGGCAGTTCCCCCATCCTGAGTTGTGGCTAAGGTGATAGGAGCCTGGAGTGGGCAGTTGAGATACCATCTGGGTGTTGTTCTGGGTGTTGTTCCGGGGGACCCGGACTACAGCCCGCTCCTCCATCAATTTTGTAAGCACCCTATACCCTGTAATGTTTTCCTGCTTAACATAGCTAGAACATCTTTTTCTTGTCGTGTGTGTGTGTGTGTGTGTATGTGTGCTTTAAAATTTCAGTGTGAAATCTCCTGATTTATAAATGAGGACAAAGCAGCTGACCTTTCTGACCCTGGCTTCCTCACCTATGAAATGGTTGTGTGAAGCCGCTTCTCATCCTGTAGTGGGAAGGATTCCGTGAAATGTCATTTGCAAAGTGCCTGTCACACAACAGCTGCTCAGTAACAGAGAACTTCGTGTAGCATAAAAAGCATGGGTTTTTGGAAACTGGGTTCAAATTGTGATAATACTGCTTACCAGCTGTGTGACCACAAAAACCTTTCTGAAGCCCTGGGCAGTGTGGATGATAAAATACCTACTATAGCATGGCCTTTTTGTTTGTGTGCTGTTTTTGGTGAATATTAAAGAGCTTGCATATACAAAGATGCCCAGCATAGTGCTTGCTTGGCACTTAGTCGTCGCTTCCCAGATGGTGGTCTCCTTCTTTACCTCCTATTCCTTTCAATTCATAGTAATATTTAATATCCTTGATGATAATGAGAATGGTTGGAAAGAAACTAATGAGGAAAATGGTTGTAAAGGATGCAATTACACAACCAGCCATTTGCTCTCTATTAGGAGGCTGACAATTTTTGTTCCCTCCATAATACAGGAAATAAAGCAGTATCTACCATTTCTGTGTGTGTGTCTGGGTGCTCTGGAGACTATTCTGCTCACACCTCTTTCCTGCCACCAACTGTCCTTTCTTCTGCTACCAGAGCCATGGCTCAGCTCTGCTTCAGGAGATAGGAGTTGTGTGCTGGGCATCTGGGGACCTGCCAAGTGAGATAAGAGAGGGTTAGGGAAGGGAAGCCCTCTGAGATGCTTGGCAAAGTGCCAACAAAGTAAGAGGAGGAAGGGATGATGCTGGACACATAGTAGGTCTGTTGGTTTGTCAAGAGTGGTAGGAGCCTGGTGTTCTCCGTGGAAGGGTGTGGTCAGGTGTGGAGTAGGCATATTGAGGAGAGTCAAAGCTAGAGACTTGCTGATAGAGTAGGGGACATAGTGGCTATTGTAGGAATATATGATTATTTGTTAGCCTTTATTGCTTTATATACTTTTTGGCAAGAAGTGTAACCAATGGGATGCACTGAAATATATTTGTAGAAGCCATCAATAGACTCTTATGTTGGCCACTGCCCACCATATGCTCCAATGAACATTGGAGGGAAGAACAGTGTTTTGTTGTTGTTGTTGTTGTTGTTGTTGTTGTTGTTGTTGTTATTATTATTCCCTTCCAAACTGTAGCAGTGGTGATTAGCACACAACCTGTTATTTATTGTTAATGTAGGCAGGGCATCTTGTGGAAAGATTTGGCCATTCAACAAACATTTGTGGAATGCTCACTGCCCACTATATTCCTGTCAGGATCCTTTCTAGAGTCTGAGGATCCAAAGATAAATGAAACAGTCCCTGAACCCAAGAAACTGACATTCGATGGACCGAGGTAGATGTGCCTGCACCTACCAGCCTCTGGGGATGTAACAGTAAGATCTGCTCCCTGACCTTAAAGATGCTATAGGCTATTGGGGTGGGATGGTGGGAAGGAAATGTCAGGTGGATAGGAAGTTGCAATCTGGTGTGCTTCAAGCTGGTATGGGTGAATTATCCAGGTATGAGCAGGAATTATCCAGGTGACGAGGAGGGGGTCATGTGTGTGTTTATGTTGCTGAGGGTGAGGAGAGGCCATTTCAGGCAAAGAAAGCTGCAGTTAGTACAAGAAAGGGCATGGAGCCCTGTCCCCTGAGAGGACAGGGTGAGTTCAATATTGCCGTAGGGTAGGAGACAAGGCTGGGAGGTGTGGATAGGAAGTGAATTTTCAAGCAAGTTGAGACTGGATCTCGCTAAAACTTGTTTGTCATGCTAAGAACCTGATCTTCATTCTGAAGGCAATGGGAAACCAGACAGGTATTTTAAAAGGTAGATTGAATCCATTAATTCTATACCTATTTATTGAGTGTTAACTATATACGTATTTGCTACTGGACTAGATTCTGGGAATTTGATGATGTGTAAAATCATTCTTGTCCATATGGGCTGTTTTATGATCTAATGTGAGAGAGACAAACTTTTTTTTTTTACAAGGATAATGTATTAAGGTCGTGTTTACATAATTAAAACTCAGTTAAAATCATCATATACCACACAGTCACCCAACAAACATATTAAGTTATTAAATAAGACTAGTGCTGTGAGGGGACTCCAAGTCAGCTGGTGGTAAAATGCCAAATAATGGCTAATAATAATAGTCACAGACATTTGGTGAGTGATCATTATGCAGCTGTCATCATGCTTCATGCAGATCATCTCATTTAATCTTCAAAGCAATCAGATGAATGAGTTTTATCTCCACATAGGGACATATGTCTGACTCCAAGATTTGTGCAACTCATTGAGGCTGGGTTTGGACTTCATCTTTTGCTAATAGCAGCTATGATATCAGACTGGGTAATGGCCAGCCAAAAATGCCCATGCCCTAATCCTTGGAACCTGTGAATATGTTACTTTACATTGCAAAAGGGACTTTGCAGATGTGATTGCATTAAAAAGCTTGTGATGGGGAGAGTGTCCCAGACTATCCAGGTGACTTCAGTGTAATCACAGGGGCCTCATAAGAGGGAGGCAGGAAAGTCAGAGAGAGGGAGGAGCAGAGAGAGAAAGCAGAGGCTGGGGTGATACAAAGAGCAGAGGCTTTGTAGACGCAAGAAGGGACCACTATCTAAGGAAGGGCTCTAGAAGCTGGAAAGGCAAGGAAATGGATTCTCCCTTAGAGCTTCCAAAAGGAACAAAGCTCTGCTAACACATTGATTTTAGCCCCTAAGAACCATTTTCCTCTTCTTACCTCCGGAACCATAAGGTAATTAATTTGTGTCATTTTAAGCCAACAAATTTGTGGTTATTTGTTACAGTGGCAATAAGAAACCAACAAAACAGCTTCGGAGGGTACTTACTTCACATGGCTGAATCAAAAGCCCTCAAAAGAGGGCAAACTGAGGGTGTTTTAGGAACTTGTAGAAAATCTGCAGTTGGGGGAGTGAGTCTGAAAGCAAAAGGAGGATGGAAAGAAGTGGGAAAGAGGGTGTTTTAAGTGCAGGGACCAGCAGAAACAAAAGCATAAGGGCAAGGGTGGGACATAGAAGGCATGTGTGGGGGAGGGTTTGGCCAACACGACCAGGCATATCAGAGGGCCAGAGAGCCACCTAAGGTTGGAATTTTGGCTGCAGTCGGACCATGGAGCCAGACCCTGGTGTGAGCCGTGACTAGGAAGCTCACATGGGAGAACTTTGAGTGGGCTGTGAGGTAATCATGCCGCGTTTTATGAAGAATTCCCTCCTTTGCTGGGAATGGTGAAGGAGAGGGGCAGGAAACCAGTCCTGAGGCCTTGCTGTTACCTGCCTTGTACAATACTAGTCTGAACCAGGCTGCTGGCAGGGAGAAGAGGGAGAAGAGTCTCCCTGCCATAAAGAACACGGTCTTATACACCAGCATGTCTCAAGGTGTGGCCCCAGGACCTTTGCAGTGCCCTTGAGACCCTCTCAGGGAGTCCTCAAGGTTAAAAAATTTTTTTTCATTTCAAGGTTAAAGTTTTCTTCATTTCCTTTTTCACTCTCATTTTCTCACAGTGCATAGTGGAGTTTTTCAGAGGTCATGCTGTGAAATATCACTGTAGACTCAGTGCAAAAAGAGAATTAATCCCTATTTTATTAAGCCAGACATGAAAAAGACTTGAAAAATGTTTTATTTGTTTTAGAAAATATTTCAAAAAAAATGTCCTTTAAGCTAACAAATAATGACTGGTTACTTTTTTTTTTTTTTTTAGTATTTTATCTATTTGGTATAATTTCATATAATTGTAGGAATTATAGTAAAGTTTTTACATATCAATCAACAGATATCCAAATTATAATGGAATGGATTTTTAACTTATTATAAACTACTATAAATTTTTAAAGTTATAAATTCAGCTTTATAAAAGTTTTTGCTACTATGGCTTATTCTAAATATGTGATGCTCCATAAACATGATATTCCATATATAGATTTTATTTTATTTTATTTTATTTTTTAATATGAAATTTATTATCAAATTGGTTTCCATACAACACCCAGTGCTCATCCCAACAGATGCCCTCCTCAATGCCCATCACCCACTTTCCCCTCCCTCCCCCCCCTCATCAACCCTCAGTTTATTCTCAGTTTTTAAGAGTCTCTTATGGTTTGCCTCCTTCCCTCTCTGTAACTTTCTTTTCCCCACTTCCCCTCACCCATGGTCTTCTGTTAAGTTTCTCAGGATCCACATAAGAGTGAAAACATATGGTATCTGTCTTTCTCTGTATGACTTATCTCACTTAGCATAACACTCTCCAGTTCCATCCACGTTGCTACAAAAGGCCACATTTCATTCTTTCTCATTGCCACATAGTACTCCATTGTGTATATAAACCACAATTTCTTTATCCATTCATCAGTTGATGGACATTTAGGCTCTTTCCATAATTTGGCTATTGTTGAGAGTGCTTCTATAAACATTGGGGTACAAATGCCCCTATGCATCAGCACTCCTGTATCCCTTGGGTCAATTCCTAGCAGTGCTATTGCTGGGTCATAGGGTAGATCTATTTTTAATTTTTTGAGGAACCTCCACACTGTTTTCCAGAGCGGCTGCACCAGTTTGCATTCCCACCAACAGTGCAAGAGGGTTCCCGTTTCTCCACATCCTCGCCAGCATCTATAATGACTTGTTACTTCCAAATGAGTATATATTTAGACACCTTAGTATTAATTTATAATATGGTAAATATTGATAGACATAAGCCATGTAAACAATAGTTCCTTGGGGTCTTCAATAAATTTTTAGGAGTATAAAAAGGTCGTGAGACCAAGTGTGAAATCTGCTATTGTACACAAATATTTGGGCTTGTCTCTGTTTATTTGGGATATATTTCTAGACTTAGACGAGGGATCCCAGCCTTTTAAATTCTGGAATAGGCAAGGCAGATGTGGCTCCCCCCAAATGCTGGAGGAGGCTCCGCGGGATTAAGGTATGTGCACAAACACACACAATTTGCATAAGTGGAGTAAGGACTGAACGCCATGTATTTGAGCCCAGATCGTGGGCTTTTCCCATTATTCCGCGTGCTGGAGAAAGGGTTGGCCTTCTGGGAGGAAGCCTGGGGAGGACTCGCCCTCAAGCTGCAGCCAGCCCCCAAAGCGCCTTGGTGCGCTCCAGGCTCATGCTTTCCAGCCGTGCCCAGCGCTCCCTCTAGAGGCTGAAAGTTGAATCTACACCCTTCTTGCTTTGTCTTCCTACTGTGGCAGCCAAACTTCGGCCCTAGGAGGAGTTTGAAGTTCCTGGCTCTCTGATGCCTTGGAACAGGCGGTGGGGAGCAAGCAGAACTCCATTTTCACGTGAGGAGGCTGTGGAGTCGAGAAGTAGTGTGTTGCAGTGACTGAGTTCACAAAGTTGGGGGGGTTGCACTTGACCTCTTTGGGTTTCAATTACTCAGGAGGAAGTAGTCTGCACATCTAGCCATAAAGATCCTTCCAGCTCCAGCAGCCTACATCCTAAGTGCTAATTGTCCCCATGGTCCGTTCCGTGAGAAGAGACCTCAAGGAGAAGTCTTGGAGTCCTGGGCTGTAGTCTCTCAGGGCTCTGCTTGCATTTATGGGTTTAGCTCAACCCGAATCCAACTTTAGGATGAGTCTTTGTAATTGTGGAGATCACACATTCTCTCCTTTAGCAAGCTTATTTTTTAAGAACTTTCCTAGAGTTGATCCATTTATTAGGCAAACAAGAATAAGCTGGCATTGACGGAGATATGTGTCAGGCAGTGGGTCAAGGACTATATGTATATTTTCTCATTTGATTCATGCCACAACCCTGTAAGCTAGGTGCTAGCATTATTCCCACTTTACAGAGGGGAAAACTGAGGCCCAGGGAGCTTAAGTAACTTGCTAAGATCATGAAACAACTCTGGGGCAAAACTAAAATTCAAACCCAAGCAATCTGGCACAGCCACAACACTATACCTAGTCTTGATAATAAGAGTTTGCATCTTTTTGAGGGTTTGTTATGTCCTTGGAGTTTTATGTATGTTATCTCATTTAATACAGCAATTATGTTTTTTTTAAGTTTATTTATTTATTTTGAGAGGGAGAGAGAGAGAGTGGGAGTGGGTGAGGGGGAGAGAGAGAGAGAGAGAGAGAGAGAGAGAGAGAGAATCCCAAGCAGGCTCCACACTGTCAGTACAGAACCTGATACAGGGCTCGATCCCATGACCCTGGGATCAAGACCTGAGCAAAGATCAAGGGTTAGATGCTCAACTGACTGAGCCACCCAGGTGCCCCAATACAACAATTCTGTAAAGTAGCTTTTGTTATCTCAGTTTTATAAGGAGGGTGCTTATTCTCAGGTGGCCCAGGGCCAGGGCTGAATTTCATCTCTGAGACTGCAAAGCCTGAGCTCTTTGTTGTTATTCAGAATTATTTATGTGCCAGAGAAAGATGAGGAAGACTGACTGAGTCTATGGGGAGCTTCTATTATAGTCTCACTTATAGTAACAGTTGCATACATTTACTGAGCACCGTTCTAAGCCTTTACACATATAACTTCAATCCTCACAACAATCCAGTAAGATAGATCTGATTAGTATCCCATTTTACAGACGAGGAAATAAAAGCACGGAGACAGAGGGGTTAAATAAATTGCCCAAAGTGCTTCCCACATTTGGTAGTGGTAGAGTTGGGACCCAAACCCAGGAAGCCTGGCTTTAGTACCAAAGTTTTTAGCCACTACATTATCCAAAGAAAAAATAGTTCCTACAGAGATGCAGAGGCCACCAACCAGGGTTGAAGACAGCCAAGGGGAACAAGCCCAGCCCTGCAGAGATCCCAAGGAGGGAAAGGAGGCATCCCTCCCTGGGCCCTGTTCCTCTGGCCCTGGCTTTCCATCTGTTTATCAGACTGCTACACTTAGAAATTGTGCCTTTTCCCCAAATGTAAGGGCTAAAAGCAGAATTCAGTACATTTCCCCAAAGGCAAAGTCAATACAACTCAATACATTTCCTTCTCTGCATGTCCCTTCCTTGCCAATGTTATCATCATTCCCTCACACCACCAGAACCAAGCTCTGATGGATAATTTGTTGGTGTTAGAGAACTGTATCAAGAAAGATTCTGAGGTGTTGCCTTGTCTCCAGCATGAGCAAGAAAGAGCAATAGGATCAATGAAAACAGCCCTGTAGTGGGAATAGTGGGAACTGACCCCATGCGCCATGTATTTGCTATTTCTGAAGGGGGCTCGGTGCTAAGGAAGAATGAAGGAACTGGGTCCTGAGAACAGGTGCTGACAGGCACCAAGCCAATATGAATACCCTGGTCAGTGGGGGCCACGGCTGAGAGCACAGCAGTTCCTGGGTAGAGAAGGCAGGTGCTAAGGCAAACTGGCCAGGCTTAGAGAAAAGGAAATTCTGGATAAGAGGGATCAGCCTGGGGCACGAAAGTGAGGTTGCCAAGCTGGGGAAGGATGGCAGGGTCCAAAGGAAAGACAGGGAGCAGATGATTTCTTGTTCAAAAGCCATGCAGAAAAGCCTCAAACCCCAGGATGGTATGAGGCAAGAACCAGCCAGATCCACTGGTGAGGATTTCTCCTGAGCTATGACATTCTCTCCTCCAGAAATACAAAGCAATGGTTCCTTTCGACTGGGTAGGGTAGGGTTCCAGGATAAGCTCCAGTGGAAATGGATTGATCCAGGGTGAGTGAACAGAGGTGGAAGAGGTCAGTTGGGACTTAAAGTGTGAATAGCAGTGACCATGGTGAGTGAGCCTGAATGCAACAGGAACTTGAAATAAGAACAGAGCTGTGATTGTCTCATGGAACCCAAGGATAAGAATGGGCCTGAAACCTGGGAGCCAAAACATCATGCCAGAAATTCTCACTGCCACCTGTCTCTGCTTCTCTACACTTCTGTGCTTTCTTCTGTCCTTTCCCTGACAGCTGTCCTCACTTCTTAGCCCACTTTTTAAAATGAGGCTGCCTCTGGATCCCAAGTTCTCATGTCACAGCTTTAGCCAAAGAGCTTATCAAGACTTTGGATCTCATTTCCTGATATGGGGGGGGGGGGGGGGAAAGACCTGATTGGCCAGTCTTTGGTCTGTTGTCTGCCCCTGGGCCAGTCAGCTAAGACTAGAAAGGTGGGGCAAACACATCTGTTAAAGGCTTATCCTCGTGGATGCAGGATGTGAATGGGGAATATCCCCAGGAAGAGGGACTAGAGATGGCTTGTGGGGCTAAGAAGATACCCCAGATGGTATCTGCTAAAGACATGAGTGTCTAAACGTAAAGCCCTGGAAGACACCAACGTTGATTGGATGTCAGAGAGAGGAGATGGGGAAGGAGAAAGTCTTTAGGAAGTTAGAAGAAAATCAAGAGAGGGAAGAGAGTTTATTTAAAGAAGGAGTAAAGCATAAAGGGTCAAAAGTCATAGTACAGTCAAGAAGGATGAGCAGGGTCAGAGACCATTTGATTATAGAAAGCACCTTTGAAGGGTACGTTGGTGAAGAAATAATATTTCTACAGGCTAAAGGATGGATTTGGTTGCATTTTTATGGGTAAACATAAAAGTATTTAGTGTTAATGTATTGTCAACTTTGGGGAAAGAGTCCATCTTCACTGTGTTGAGTTGGCATTATTCAGAATTTAACATATATTGACATAGAAACAGTAAATTTTTCTCCAGTCCTTATAGGGTAACACATTGCCTGCATAGTTTAGGTAATAGAAACCTATGCATATTATCAAAACAATGTTTAAAATGGTGGGATGGGGAGCAGGAATCCAAAAGGCCAATAAACGTGAAGATGTGCTCAATGTCAGTGGTAACCATGGAAATTCAGTTGAAAAACACAGCCAAACATAATTATATATCCACCAGATTCACAAAAATTAAAAAGTCCGAAAGTTCTAAGGGTTGGCAAAATGTGGAAAAATAGAATTAATTCTCAAAACTGCTGTTGGGAGAATAAATTGGCAGAGACACAGGTTGCCAATTTACCTTACATTTGAGATGGTACCATTTGTATAGAACACAAGGGGTCATGATGCTCCCTCCAATTCTGCGATGAGAAGCCATCTTTTGGAGAACTACTAGGAAATTTTTAGCAACACTGAAGGTTCACATACCTTATCACACAGCAGTTTCACTATTAAGTATATGGCTAGAGAGATTTGTTTATATGTACACCAGGATAAAATCCAACAATGTGTGAATATTGGAATATGCATATAATAAACCCAAACAGTCGGAATGTAAACAGTCCAATGTCAAAAATAAAATAAAATAAATTGCTGTGCATTCATAATGGAAGACCAGACAGCAAAGAAAATGAAGACCTCACAGTTACACACAGTATGGATACATCTCACAAATGTAATGTTGAAAGCAAAAGGCAAGATACATAGGAATATAATAATCAAAAATGTGTAAAAACAGACAAAGCTAAACTCTATGGTATAAGGGATGACTGCTATAGAGAAAAGTGAAAAATAAATGGGAAGTAAGTGAAGGATTTTCACAAAAGCCAGGATGGTAGTTACCCTGGATTTCTACAAAATTAGGATCTTAGTGGGGCTCACTGAGGTTCCTTGAGTACTGGCAGTGTTCTCTTTTTTGACCTGGATAATAATCACATGGACCTTTGTTTTACAATTATTCATTAACCCATATATATATATATATATATATATATATATATATATATATCCCATATATATAGTACATATATTTTATGTACTTTTCTGCATTTATGTTATGTGTGTAAAGAATTAAGGTGTAAAGGGTGGAGTGGGGTTAGATCAGTAAAGATGATATATAGAGCATACCCATTTTATTTTTTGCTCTCTCCCAGAGCCCAGCTAAAAATGGTGTGTGTGTGTGTGTGTGTGTGTGTGTGTGTGTGTGTGTGTGTGTGT